>NC_090299.1:116848055-117157146 GCF_039906515.1 Pseudorca crassidens
TTTAATTCTTGTTATCATTTTTAAATTTGAAAATCTTTTAAAGTGGAACAAGGGAGCTAAATTTAAAAACTGTTTTATTTAATTTCCAGCTTTTCATTTATTTCTTTAATTAGAAAATAAGGAAAAGCATCCAGTCATAAAGCTTTACATCCTAAGTTTTACTCTTCAAATATACTTAATATACAGCATAATGTAAAGGAAGAGGAAGAGTTTTAACTGTTACCAAACAAATCACAAAACACTTCCCCTTGGTTCCAAGGAACAAGGGAATGAAAATGAGTGGAATGTCTATGAGCTTTGTAGCACTAGGTCTCCTTCCCAATGAGAGCCCTCATATATGCCTCTCTTTATTCTTCCAGACAACATGGCAAAGTAGTTTTAAAGCGAGATGGTTTAAGTTTGAACCTCTGCTTTATCACTTAAAAGCTGTGTGACCTGTACATCGCTGCACCTCAGTTTCCTCATCTGTAAAATGGGGATGCAAACAACAGCCCCTAAGTCCCAGTGTTTTGAGGTGATGAATAAATACTTGTGAAGGGCTCAGAGTAGCTATGTCCTTCATGCATATTAACTTATTCAGCATACATTAAGTGCTCAGTCAGTGTTAGCTATTATCAGACACTCTGAATCAAGAACCTGAGTGAAAGAGAAATTACTTAGCCATAAGATTATTACCATTTACAACATATTTGTCCCAACTCTTCTGAGAACTTTGGCAGAATGAGAACAAGGGAATGGAAGACATCATTTGGAAAGAGTACTACAAAGGAACTGTAGCTTAACATCAACTCTCTGATTCTAAATTCCTTTTGGGAGAATGGATAACACGAGTGGACTGCAGGAATAAAGACACGAGGAAAATTGATGTTAACTGGTCTAACCTAAAGAATACACGTGTGTATTTTCTAGACCCATCTTTCTTTCCTTTAACCAGAGTAGATATACTTTAAACTGCTTCATGTAATAGGAGAAATGACAGAGAGAAGAAGGCTGGGGTTAGACTGTTAGAAAGTATATACCCACATCTTGAAGCCAACAAGAGAAACTGGAAAACTAGTGACTAGGCATGAAGACAAGAAACAAGAAAGCATAGGATGACCAGTGGAGGAGAGCATTTTGAATAGGAGTGAGTGGTCAATAGTATCATGCTGAAGAAAAGTGGAGGAGAAGGCCCTTTTTTTTGATAAATGTAATGTATAACCTAATCTACACATATGCACTTATTCATGCATCTATACCACAGGAGGTAAGTTTTATACAACTATATGAACAAAGAATATGTTACTCACATGGCATACATACGGCCTGAAAGCTTCCAACATAATTTGGTCCTAGTTCATAAATGGTAGTAACATTTGAAGGAGGTAAAACTTCTTCTAGAAAGTGCGTGGGTCCCAAGCGCCAAACCAACGAAGCGATTTGGCGTTGGGCGGGTGGAGTACCAATGTATGCATAGACTGTGCTAACCACCGGTGGATTGGCAGAGCCTGAGCCCCCGGGAGTACTGTGAACATAATGCAGCTGTAAAGAAAATGAAAGCAAATGTGTGAAATTCAACCCCAAAACACTTTCACCAGGAAAATAACCACTTTTTGTGTATATTTTCATTATCCCAAGGCCATGCAACTTTATGAATGTACAAAAGCTGTTGAGCAGAGAAACGTAAGGGCAGGCCAAGATTCTAGAACCCGAACAGCAAGTTGGAAATTTGTAATCCAACTCTGTAATACAGATTAATACAGATAAACTATCTAACGCTAGAAAGGGCAACAGTCAAATATAGGGATTCTGTTACTATCTGGTTGGTTTGCATACCAAATTAACGATGCTGCTATGAAATTTTCAGGTTGATATAAAAACAGCTTTCCAACTATGATATTCAGGCAGTCTTGAAATTAGTTATGATACCTTCAGTATGAGTCTGTTAAATAAAATTATTCATGCAAAGTGTTTTATAATGCATGAAGGGTTATAAAAGTATTAGAAAAATAGTCTATGTTATAATTTATACACACACGGTTTAATCTCAGTGAAAAATATATTCTCAGATTTGAAATTACACTGACAAGATGCTTAAATTATCATTCAATTCATTACAATAAATAGATAATTAGAGCGTAAGAGGTTAGGAAATCAAGTTGCTTCTTGCGGTACAGGCAGCCTTCATCGCTTGACAGAATGAGTAACATTCCCATAGATTGTTTTGTCATAACACTGTCCTAGCTTCAGATCATATTTATTATTCCATATATCAAAGAACAACTCCTTGTGATGTTAATAGTATGAGTATGAAGACCAACGTTTGACGTAAAGTTGGTTTCACAGGACTGTGACTTCTCACAGGCACAGTAATGATGATGATGTAAATATATTAATAATAAATCTCCTACGTCTCAATTCTAGAAGTTGAGGACATTTTTATTTTCAATGATACTAAAAATAATGAAGGAGCAACCTACTAAAGAATCTACAAGCCCATTTCAAACACAATCCTGTATACAAAGAAAATAAATGACTATTCCCAGAGTTCATTTTAGGGTTTATCATACTGAAACACAATGTCACAATAAAATATCATTAAGGAAGGAAATGTATTCAAAAAGGCTGCCCATTTCACTGCTTTTAAAACTTCAATTCACACAAAAGGTAGACCTTTGCTGCTTCTTTTAAGTGATATCACTATAAAAATGGATACCATCTTTTAGAAGTTAAAGAATTTTAAGAGCTTGCTAGCTCAATTCGGTAGAAAGTAACTAGTAGCATTCATCCTGATTCACAAAAAGAACTTCTGATTCTTTACTGGTTGCTTTAATTCTGTTGCCTCTCCTCTGAATACTGTAGTATAGCTAACTAGAGTAATATTTATACATTCATTTATTCAACAAACAATAAGGGAACACCTTATTACTATTATTATCAGGGACTAATCTGGGTGATCTGAAAACAAGGATGAATAAAAACAGTTCCAGCTCTAAAGGAGCACAGAATCTACTGGACTGCATACAGTAATAACAATGAAGTGACAAAATACTGTGTTCATCATTTATTTAATTTAGGCATCCATCTGGTTTCCAACCATCCAACTGGTTTCTCTCTGGTGAAAAAGCACTTAACAATCTGGCTCAAGCACTGACATATTCGCTAACATCTTTAGTACCCTGTAACCCCTCCTTTCGAGTCTTTTCTAATCAAGTGACTTGAATTAACCAGCCACATGACTCTCACATATTGTTTAAATGGGTACTGAAGGTCAACTTAAAATTAAGACAGCAATTTAAAACAATACCCCTGCAAACACACATACAGGCAAACACACCCACCCCTAAACTGTCTTATAAAAGCAGGTTGAGATTTATAAGCACAAGTACTCTCACCTTCACGGTGCTAACAAGCTGTCCATCAATGTAGAGGGCTGCAGTGCTGTTCTTCAGCATCCCTCTGCTCATCACCAGAACCAGATGATGCCACTGTCCCTCAATGATCAGTTCTCCACAGCGGAAGCGAGCGCAGCATGGCAGAATCTCATAAAAAGAGGATTCTTCACTAAAATCATCAACTAAAATGAAGAGGGGAAAGAAATTAAAAACTTAACATCATCCTCATTCTAACAATTATTCACATCTAGACTTTGACTCTATGTTAAAATAATATGATGATGATGTAAAGGAAAATACCCTATTCATTCAATAACTACCTAAAACCTGGGATATATTGTGCTTTGTTCTGTTCAAGATACATATAGTTATAATCAAATAAAGTTATAATAACTAATGAAATAAAAAATAATAGACAGTAAAATAAAGTTATAATAGACAACAACAAAAAGAGATTAGTTGATTATTACCTGTCATGGTCTGTTATAAAAGGTCTTTTAAAATCCTAGTTTGAGATGAATTTGATTATAGCACTGGTTAGACAAACAACAAAGAAAATCAAAAATTTTATTCTTACTTTATGCTCTCAATGATACAAGGGGGCAACTATCTGCTTTTAGTTTGTGGTTGTACCGCCCTGACCCTTGTCTAACAATAGCTGGTAGTAAGGAGGTGATTTATGGAGTGGAAAGGTATTTTTTTGGTCCAAGTTTCCTGTTTTACCTGACAACTCTGGTGATTTGCTAACATTTGCAATCACTATTGACTCTAATCTGGCTTGTCTCTGCTACCCTGTATGTTGTCAAATCATGCCAGGAAATAATGGGTTAAGTATTAACTTAATGTTAAGATAGTTAAAAATTAATTTATCTTTAATAAGAATTCAAGAGAAGGTGGGACAGCAGCAGAAATCCAGATGTTAAAAATTAATTCCTTCCCCCACCCCAAGAAAAATTTTTTAAAAAGAGCTAATCTTAACCATGTATCTTAAAGCAGACCCACCAGTTTTCAGTACAAGCACATATAATATACTGAAAGTTAAAAGTTTAAATTATTTGAAGAAAGAATCACAAAAATATTCTACTTCTGGAATCTTAAAATATTTGCATATACTGAAATGTCAAGATTATTATTATTTTTAAATTAATTAATTAATTTTTGGCTGCATTGGGTCTTCGTTGCTGTGCTCGGGCTTCCTCTAGTAGTGGTGAGCGGGGGCTACTCTTCGTTGCGGTGTGTGGGCTTCTCATTGCAGTGGCTTCTCTTGTTGCAAAGCACGGGCTCTAGGCACATGGGCTTCAGTAGTTGTGGCACACGGGCTCAGCAGTTGTGGCTCATGGGTTCTAGAGCACAGGCTCAGTAGTTGTGGTGCATGGGCTTAGTTGCTCCGTGGCATGTGGGATCTTCCTGGATCAGGGATCGAACCCATGTCCCCTGAACTGGCAGGTGGATTCTTAACCACTGTGCCACCAGGGAAGTCTCCCAAGATTATATTTTTAAATGACAATTCAGAAGATACATCTACTGATGAGTTAAGACCACTACAAAGACAGCATCTTATCCATAGGTGACCTAATTAGGAAGAGACTTGAATAAACTAGGCAAAAAGCAGGGTCAAATAGCTTTGAAAGGTCTAGTGTTATGGACCAAGGGATGTGAATGAAAAGATAAAAGGTTATGGGTGAAACCAAGAACTGTTCCCTCTCCCTTCCCCAGTTATTAGACTTAATCTTCTTGAGAACTATAGAAGATATTACTTATGAAAATTTTCTGAGGGCTTCACATTCTGACTCAGGCTTAAACTAAGATATATCCAGCATTCAGTGGTGTGTCAGGATATTTGGTAAGCCAACTGGTTTCTGACAGCTTTTAGTTACCTAGGCATCTTAATGGACTATAGCTGTTCAGAGGACAGATGCTTGTAATAGTAGCATCGTTTGTATTACTAAGGTATATGTTACTATAATTTCTAGTTATATATAGACTATCGTAGTCTTGAAAATTACATTTAGTGAAAATGATATAGTTAGAAAACATTTTTTATTGAAATATCCCTAGATCTAATCCTAACTTTTCCATTAAATTCTATCTTCTTTCCAAATTCTCCATTATTATTCACTTTTCTCATTATTTCCCTTTCAAGTCATCTGTGTTTTTCTTCCTTTATTTTTCCTTCTTCTCATTCATTCATTTATACTTTTATATAATATTTGTGGGCCTAATATATGCTAGGCACTATTTTCGGTGGCAGGGCCTAGATTACAAAGATAGTAACATTGTGTGTGGGAACTTAAGAGTTCTAGTAAGGTAGACAGACAAAAACAAAACAAAGAATTAAAATCTATGAAATCCAGATAGGTGATAAAGAATATTAAACAAAGGCTATGACAGTGGACACAGGGAGGAAAGGAAGATTCAAGAAATGTTAAGGAGGCATAATGAAGTAAGACTTAGTAGAAGGGGTGGTATTTTCAAGGATGACTTGAGGTTTCTAGATGGGATAACAGCTAGTGAGGGTGTCATTTACCAAGACAGGAAAATAGAAGGAGATACAGATTTTATGAACAAATATTACAGTTTGAAGTTTTTCAGGAGGACTATTCATATTAAGATATTTAATATGCAGTTGAAAATATGAGGACAAAGCCTGGGACACAGACATACTAAAATTTTTTAACTTCAGAGTCCCTGAGGGTAAAAAGACCTAATGCTATAAGAAATTGATGTTTTCTCATGAAGAACAGGTTGAGTACAAAGACTAAACATAAGAGTTTGAAGAATACTAATTTTAAGGGGAAGATGGAAGAGAAAGCTGTTGAAAGAAATTGCAAGAGAGGTCAGAGAAATAGTGAAAGAACAAGGAATGGGTATCTCAAATTGAAGACTGCAGATAGTTTTAATTAGGAAGAAAACATCAATAGGATCAAATGCCACAGAAGGGGCAAATAAAGTATCCACTAGGATTTTAAAGCACTTACTGTATTGATGCCTAACTCTGTGCTGATTGTGATGAAGAATCCTAAGTAAGACAAAAAGCCTTACAATCAAACTGAGGAGCTAACATTCATATTCAATTAATATGTGAATACCAACCACAGGGGAAGCAATATGTGCTATTATTTTATTTAGTCAGTTAAAAGACAAAAATCAGATGATAAAAAAGAGGTACATATATATATATATATATATATATACACACATACACAAATGCTTATATTCGGAGCAAAGAAAATTCAGTGAACTGAGATTTCTATTTTATGTTACTCATATCATTTAGGAAGGTATTCATGAATGCCTTGAGTTTGAAGTTCTATTGCATAGTAACATTAACATTATGGCACATTGGAGGGAATTAGTGAATTAGGATTATTAAATGGACTGTATTAAGTCTTGAAGGTAAGTGATGAATAAAGTAATTAAAATGTTATTGTGTCTAGCACAGAGTGGCACATATGGTAGGCAGGTGCTCAATGAATATTCATTAGTTAAGCAGAATTCACAGCCAATGAAAATCCCTACTAAAATATATTAAACAAGCATCCTGCATTCCTAGCAAAAGCTGTGATTTCCTGGCAAGTACAGATGAATCCTTATTTTAGGAACTCTCTCCACTGTTTTCTATCTAAGTCTCTTTTGAAAGTGAAGGTGCCTTAAAATTTCACTGGTAAACAATATTCAAGATTTTATACAACCTGTTCTTTTCTGTAATAATTTAAATTAGAAAAGAATTACCAGCTGGACCTTAAAACCAACCATTAAAATGAAGTTTGCTCAGCCATAAAAAGAAACGAAATTAAGCTCTTTGTAATGAGGTGGATAGAACTAGAGTCTGTCATACAGAGTGAAGTAAGTCAGAAAGAGAAAGACAAATACCGTATGCTAACACATATATATGGAATTTAAGAAAAAAAAAGTCATGAAGAACCTAGGGGTAAGACAGGAATAAAGACACAGACCTACTAGAGAATGGACTTGAGGATATGGGGAGGGGGAAGGGTAAGCTGTGACAAAGCGAAAGAGAGGCATGGACATATATACACTACCAAACGTAAGGTAGATAGCTAGTGGGAAGCAACCGCATAGCACAGGGAGATCAGCTCGGTGCTTTGTGACCGCCTGGAGGGGTGGGATAGGGAGGGTGGGAGGGAGGGAGATGCAAGAGGGAAGAGATATGGGAACATATGTATATGTATAACTGATTCACTTCGTTATAAAGCAGAAACTAACACACCATTGTAAAGCAATTATACTCCAATAAAGATGTATAAAACAAAATTAAAAAAAAAATAAAATGAAGTTTGCTACTTTTAATAGTCACAAGAAGCAAAAAGAAAAAGACAGATACTGACCATAGTTTTGGAGTAGTTCCTCTTTGGTGGAGACAATCAGCGATCGGTCTTTTGCTGATAGAACTACGGCAAGGCACACATAATGCTGCTCGGAAGAATTCGCTCGGCGAACAATAGTAAGAAGTCTGACAGGGTGGTTATTTGGAGGAGAACTGAAATGTTCAATGCAAAACCAGCTGGAGTAGCTTAAGCCAGATGGAGGAGGGAAGAATCTTTCACCTAAAGTGAAAATAGAAAAGTAACAATGAAAGAGTTTGTGTTGACTCATATTTATATTTTAAAAAGATGCCAAGAAAAGCAAAATCTCTAAATAAAATATAATCTACTGGGGGAAAGAAAAATCTCATAAGCAGATAAAGTAATATTTACCGGAACCAATGCCACTGACCACGGCCCCATCAGTAAGACCTGTTGTGACGGCATTGTTTGTAGGGGCATTATGAGGGGCCAAACTGGGCAGAAACAGGCAGCTGTTAAAGAAAAGAAAATGCACATATTAGAGAGCAACTGTTTTCTTCTCTTATTACTATGTACTTACCACAGTGGAATAAACTACCATTATTTAAGGGTAACCAGAGATAAGAGATCATGGAATAAGTCTGGATGCCTAACAAAGTCTTTCCTTTCTTTCAATTGTGAGTACCAAAAGATATATTTAAAAAATCTCCATTTTAAAAAATTTAAATTAAAAAAGATCATAGTATAATTTGCACATGGTAAAATGCACCAAAGTATAACCTTGTTCAAGACATTGGAAATTTTTCATCACCGCAGAAAAATTCCCCTGTGCCCCTTTCTAGTGAGTCACTCTCCTCTGTTACACTGTCCTGATTAGTTTTGCCCAGTCCCAAATATGTTTTAATTCATTGTTCGATACTAACCCATGACAATGTTCTTAAAATACAATTTATAGTTTTAGATCAATGTAGAAGAATCCCACAAACAACCAGTATAGACATAGGTCTTCTCTCTTAGCGTTTATGTCCATTTTGAGGATGACAGACTTTATAAATATACTCTTCTAGATTCGCTATAGATTTTTTTAAATGATTAATATACTTTATTATAGACAGACTTTATAAATATACTCTTCTAGATTCGCTATAGATTCTTTTTTTTAAATGGTTAATATACTCTATTATAGAGCTTTTTTTAACTTATTTTTTATAAGCAGAGGAGAATCTCTCTCTCCTTCTGTTTTTCGCCATGCGGCTTATGGGATCTCAGTTCCCCAACCACAGGTTGAACCCGGGCGAAGGCAGTGAAAGCCCAGAATCTTAACCACTAGGCCACCAGGGAACTCCCTAGATTCTTTGTTACTTCTGCTGTTTAAGTTTTTCTGTCACTTCAAAGTATTTATTCATTTAATGTGATAGTAACTGAATACTTATAATGTATAAAATACTAATATTTATAATGTATAAGATACTAAGTTAGGTAATTTGAGAGAAAAAAGGACAAAACCTAGCCAAAGAGCTTTTAATCTAATTTTAATTTGCATATTATCTGTAACTTTATTGTACTAAATCAGAAGTTGACAAACATTTTCTAGAGTGGGCCAGAGTATAAATATTTTATGCTTTCCAGACCAGATAGCCTCCATCATGACTTTGCAGTCTAGCATGAAAGCAGCCATAGATAACACATATACATAAATGAATGTGGCTGTGTTACCATGAAACTTTACAAAAAGAGAAAAAAAGAGAATTTACAAAAACAGATTTGGACTGTGCACCTTAGATTGCTGACTCTTATACCATATCAATTTATTTAGTATAATAAATAATTAAAAACAATTAAATCCAAAAATCTTAACATGCTCAAGGAACTCAATCATTTGAAAATATATAGCATATACTAAATTTTAATCAAGTAGATTTAAAACCAAAGATCTATTTCTCAAAGGCAAGACTGAGGCATGAAATATAATATAGCTTGGCTACCTGGCAAATTTCTTACCCAAACCCTTCAAGGGATGTGTCAAATTCAACAAAAGTCGGAGTAACTGATGACCCATGAAGTCTGATGTCATGTGGGGTTGTCATGGAGACCAAGCACTTCACCCTGGTCAGGGGTACAGTACTTCCTTCTGCAGATTTCACTAGGCTCTTGCTTATGCGGTAATGGTTATCTTCATGTAAGCTGAAGACACTATCAGAACCCAGACCTTCCATAGATGTGATCATACTACCTGTAAGTCAAAGAAAATCTCTTGAGAAAAATATCATATAGATTTCTAAAATAGTGACTTTAACAAGGCTGATTAATTTTAAATACACTCTTCAGTTTCAATATATACAATAATTTTATTTTTAAACTCCAAAGCTATTATACAGTTGTTTGTTTTTTTTTTTTTTTTTTTTTTTTTTTTGCGTACACGGGCCTCTCACTGTTGTGGCCTCTCCCATTGCGGAGCACAGGCTCCGGATGCGCAGGGTCAGTGGCCATGGCTCACGGGCCCAGCCGCTCCACGGCATGTGGGATCCTCCCGGACCGGGGCACGAACCCAAGTCCCCTGCATCGGCAGGCGGACTCTCAACCACTGCGCCACCAGGGAAGCCCCTATTATCCAGTTTTAATGTAATTTATGTTCACTTAAAAACTTAAATAGCATATGTTTTTACTTATATTTACTACTAAAGTAATAAACACATTGCAGAAATGTTGGAAACTAGAGTACAAGATCAGATAGAAAAAGAATAAAAATCACCAATGACCACTATCCAAGCCACTGCTACAGTAAAATTTAATTATAAGCTACACTTAATGATGTTTATAAAAACCAGATCATACTTTTATTTCACAAAGTAATTTATTATTTCTCTTTTAGAAGAAAACAAAATATTTGAGAAGTATTATAATGGAAAGAAACAGGTCATCTTTCTTATTTAAAAAAATCGGAGATAAATAGCAGAAACTTGCTTCTCCCATTCCCCCCCCCTTTTTTTTTTTTTTTTTGCAGTACGCGGGCCTCTCACTGTTGTGGCCTCTCCCATTGTGGAGCACAGGCTCCGGACGCACAGCCTCAGTGGCCATGGCTCACGGGCCCAGCCGCTCCGCAGCATGTGGGATCCTCCCGGACCAGGGCACGAACCCGTGTCGCCTGCATCGGCAGGCGGACTCTCAACCACTGTGCCACCAGGGATGCCCTCTCCCCATTTTTAATTCTTTCCATATAGCTATTAAAATTAGACACGTGATCACAAAAATACTTGAATTTTAAATTTCCTATATGCATGCAAATGGTAACACTTTTAAGAACAAAAAAATAAAATTTAAACAAGCTATTCTATTCTTTCAGGAATACATTATAAATGTAATGGAGAAAATATTCCCTCTCAAGATAAACCACATGAATTTAATTATTTCCCTCTTAAGTGTGCTAAGCAGTCAGGCAACCATAAAAATATTTCAATATTCTTAGAGAAAGGAACTATTTTTTGTCAATTCTAAGGAACTGCGTAAAGTACAAAAACAACAACAACAAAAATATATACATGCAGGGGATGTATATTAATTGATAAGAAAAATTGAAATACTGTTTTCCAATAAAACTGTGTTGGAACTCAAAAGGTCTTAGTGTTTCCAAAACACAGTATTCACTTATCACTGACAATAAATTGTAGGAGGAAATATTGAGGTTGAAATAATGGTTGAAGGTTGTTTAATCTCTTTGATTCTCACCTGAAAAAAAAAAAAGCTTGAACTAAATGATTACTATGTGCTTGAACAACAGGCATTCTACTCTTCTAGGTTCCATTCTTTCCTGCTTCACTAGTAACGGTTATTTCAATCCATTAACACAAATGCCTTAACTATGGCTAACAACAAGACAAAACAAATTGTAAAGTTAAAACCCACCAAACTATAGAATTAACACTGGGAGGAAATCCAGGGCATCTGAGCTCTCTATTGAGAGTACTCTTTCCCCACAGCTCTTGAGTGGATGGAATCTGACGCTCCTCCATGGTCTATGCCGGATGGGTAGGCAGTGCCTACTTTCTAACACACCCCTCTCCATCATCCTTGCATCAGCCTAATGCAAAAACTTCTCTTCCTTGGAGGTTCTGCATCAGCAATCCTATCACACACCTCTCAATGAAACTGCCACCTACTAATGCTGGCATTTCATTCTCACCTCTTCCTTGTACTAATTCTTACCAGTGCACTGGGGGATCTCAAGGTCCACATGAACAACCTATCTAACACCTCCCTTCTATGATCACCTTTCCTCCAATAAGCTTTACGTCTACTTTACTCCAGAGCCAAATTTTGGGCACAGTCCTTTTCTTTGCTTTTTCTCACCGCTCCAATTTTGATCGCCATTACCCTACCTCATTCCTCCAGTTTACCCATTCTTTTTCTCTCACTACATTTGCTTTTTAGCCTAGCCATTCTTCTCCAGCCCAGTGATCTATCCCTTTTCTCCCAGCCTATCACTAGCTGCTTGACTTTACTTCTTCCCCTATCTATCCTATACTCCTTGGTGTTTCTCTTTGACTACTTTTATTAGTATTTTAAATTTCCTGTCCTCCATGTCCTCCTGCACCAACTGTCCTGCAAAGCCACAGCCTGTGAATAGTCCAGTCAACCACTCTAGTTCAGGCAGCAAAGGCTAACTGAGAAAGGTAAAGAAATTACAGATCTTCTGAGAAAGAGGTATTCCCCCTTCCAAGCCAAGGGTTATTCTGCACATAGTTCTCACCTCCTCTGGATCTTGCTTGTATCACTGATTCCTTTGCCACCCCCATCTGCCCGCTTCTCCAGTCAAACAATGAGATCTTACGTTTTTCTATTTAAATAACAACAAATGAAAAACAACAACAAACCCTTCCTTTCTTTTTTTTTTACAGTCGAACTTCTTGAAATAATTTTCTTCCCTTACATGATTTTCATTTATAAGATAAACCAAAAAAGGGAACTTCAAAGGTCAACTTACTTCTCATCTCTGGCTCATAACTCAGTGAACTTGGTTTGTGGACCCTATATTGTTTTAGCAGTTTTTTGTCCCAGGCACCACAATTTAATGGACTTGCCAAACGTAAAAACTCCCTGAAGAAGAGACAAAGCAAAGTTATTCCTTGATTGGGAACATTATATAATTCATAAACTAAACACACAAAAAATGTGACTTAATGAATTATAACACACTAATTAAAAATACTAAAGCAATCTGAACAGTTACTATAATATACAATGCTAATTTTATGTTTTAATTCATCAAGCAGTGAAAAGAGCACCAAGTATTGTGAAAAGTTACAAAGGAAACCTGAGGAGCATGTTCTCCTGGAATGTGATGGGCAGAAATATAGTGAATTGTCAAGGGGTTACAAAAATAGAAGCCCTTTATATCCAGTCATTTACAGCATCATGTAAAAGTAAAAAAATTAAAAAAAGAATACTTCTCTGAATTTTCAATTACCTACAGCAGAAAAAACAAATATTTAAAGGTCAGGTACCCTTTGCCAGTTTTTCACATAGAGTGTGATATACAATTAGCTCATAATCTATGGCTTGCCAGCAGCTAGGTGCCTATACCATCATGTGACCTTTGCATTCATCTAATTCATTCACTGTGAAAACTGAGCATGTCCAAATGGTTGGTTTCCATTGCTTCCTCTGTTTACCTAAGTAGCCGGTACAAGTTATTTAGTAAAATACAAGCATTAGGTATGAGATAGTCTCTTTTTCTCATTCAGTCTCTCTACTTTTAAAGTAGCAGATCATCAAAAAGGATCATGCGAAAATCTCCATGCTGTTTTCAAAACTTTAGGTCTCTGAATACATTCATAATGTGACAAAGTGAGCAGAGACTGTGTCATTCATCTTCGTATTACTAAGGCCTGGCACACTGCCCTGTACAATACTGTTTAACAAATGTTAACCACAGAGGTTTTTCTTAGCTTGGAGTCAGTTAAAAAATATAAATTACAAATAGAGTCCAACCATTCTTAAGAAAGTTCCAAAAGTTTTATGAAAAAGGAGTACTTTAACAGCAGAAAAAAATTATTTTATTTATTTAAAAATATATTTATTTATTTATTTATTTACACTGGGCCTTAGTTGCAGTAGGCGGGCTCCTCAGTTGCAGCTGAAAGTAACAAGATATATGAGAGTATTTTTTTAAGGAAGGACAAGATGATTTAAACAGTAAATCTGTTTGGCTAGGTAATTTCAAGGAAAGTTTTTTTTTTTAATGTTGTTTTATCCCTAAAACACAGAGCACTGTTTCTCTTATATTAAAAAAGGTTATTCAAATATACCTATTTCTCGAATGGCTAAACTGTGCAAGGTATATCCACACCATGGACTACAACTCAGCAATAGAAAGAAACAAACTCTTGATACATAACAATCTAGATGCATCTCAAAGGCACTATAACGAGTGAAAAAAGCTAATCACAAAAGGTCATATACTGTATGATTCAATTTACATAACATTTTCAAAGTGACAAAATTACCGAGATGGAGAACAGAGTTGTTTCTAGGGGTTAGAGATGGCGGGGGTTAGGGAAGTGGCTATGATAATAAAGAGGGAGCACTGGGGAGATCTTTGTGACATCTTAATTGCGTGATGGCACATCAATCTGACACAAGTGATAAGTAACAGGGGAACTGTAGCATACGTGGATACATTGTACCAATGTCCGTTTCTTGGCTTTGATACTGTCCTGTAGTTACATAAGATGTAACCACTGGGGGAAACTGGATGCTGGGGACACAGAATCTCTCTGATCTACCTTTACAACTTCCTCTGAATCTCTAATTATTTTAAAATTTAAAAAGTGTTTCTTAAAAGAGTTCGTCCACATAAAATGTTCTTATCTATAAAGTAGATGCAAGTCATACAAATATAACATGACTCCATTTTTAAAGGGAAGTGAGAGTTTGCTGGATTCAAGCAGAAGAAATGACCAATGGACAAAAACATCCTGTTTACTAATAACTAGATTGATCTGTTTCTAAGTGCGATATTTTGGGCATTTTGCCCATTTTCGTGGTGTTTTGGTTTTGCCCACAGATAACTGAATATATGTTTATTAAAGCAAGACTCTTGACTATAAAGACTCTAGAAACGGCCATTACTAATGGTGGCTTATTTGAATGTGAAGAAGAGAACATACTGACCTCAGCACCATGGGCTCCAGAGCCTGAGAGGCTAATCGTTCAAACATTCGCTGGAGGGGCGGGTGCAGTGAGTGGTCCTCATCAGCCAGCGCAGCACTGCACCGCTGCAGCAGTCGCGCATGGAGACCAGCTTCACACATGACTTGCTGGTTTCTTTCTGTGTGCACCAGTGATTGTAAAATATTTGCCACGGCAAGTTGAAGGTCCAAAGCATGCTGGAGTTAACAAAGAAATTCATGCCACCAGGGCATTCTTAATAAGATAGGTGATAGTTCTCTCCTTTTAAGAGTTGAAGCACACCTTTAATTTTAATATGAGGTCTCTACATGCTTCAAATTACATTCAGATGAATTAAGTAGCTGACTTAGAGGGACACAGCAACTCCAGAACAGGGCCAGGGAAATATTTCTGGTCTTCATTCTGTTAGAAGCATACCTAGCTCAACTCCATTTTCTTCCAAGTCTTTCATATTACATGACTATATGTAACTAATAATATTTTTATTTTTATAGAAATAGTGGGTATAAAGTAAATATTTTTCATGGTAAGTAAATAACCAGTTTAAAGAATGACCTATTGTTAACATTTGTTACACTTTAGGCCTTCGAAACCATACAACATTTTAAACAAAACTAGTCACCCAAACTCCAGTTCACCCAAACTCCTGAGTGTTACAAATGAAAATACATAAATAGCCTCAAAATGGTACCTTCAGTCATTTTTCTTCCTGTATTATTTATTAACAACTTCCACTGCTGAGCAGGATTTACAAGGAGAAAGGGAATTATTTTAGTACCAGAAGTAACTGCATTTTAACAAATGAGTTGTATTCTAAAACATACGTATCTACTACTCATTAGGAAAGTTAAGACTCAAACACGAAAATCCTGTTTTTTTCCTTTACCTACTTCAGTATGTGACACAGAAAGGTTCCATGTTACCTTCTTGGTCCCACTCCCTTGCTCATGCAGTCACACCTTCCACTCATTAAAGACGGGAAGGAACCAATCTATCCAAGCTTACTTCTGGTTGTGTCACTGACCCAACAGAGGCCAGGAGGTCCAGCATAGAAAGCATGGCTCCAGGATGGATGATGACAGCATCAGAACTCTGGAGAGATGAAGTTGCCGCATGTAGTTTCAGGTCAGCAACATTTTTAGGAGGGTAGACAGGGGGAGTTGAAACAGAATGATATGCATGCCTATGAAAAGAAAGAAGGGTAACTGGGTATTTAATTCAATCACATTCTCTGTTCATTTTCTTCATCTTCTACTACCTTTCTCCACTGAGTAAAAAAAAGCCTTATAATTAGGGGTTGGGTAGCAAAACACCTTAACGTTGGGAAATTAAAAAACAATATATTATCAATTCTTGAGTCACATATAGACAACTTATCAAGTCTTTTAGGCTCTTATATGTTTTTATCACTTACTATTTGGAGTGTTTCATTAAAGAATGGCACATGATGACTAGTTAATATTACTCTATGGTGTATTTGAAAGTTGCTAAAAGAGTAGATCCTAGAAGTTCTCATCACAAGGAAGAAACCATTTTTTCCTTGAATCTATGTAAGGTGATGGATGTTCACTAAACCTACTGTAGTAATCATTTTGCAACACATGTAAGCCAAGTCATTATGATGTACACCTTAAACGTTATACAGTGCAGTATATCAATTATATCTCAGTAAAACTGAAAAAAAGAAAAACAAAAAGAATAACATACATGACAGCAGATATAAAGAATAGGTGAAATTACAGTGAGTCAAAGCTCTAAGAAAGATGATATTTCTGATAATTTGTGATGAGAGTACAAGTTATATTAAGTGCCTCAGTGAGAGTGTTTTCTTTGAAATTTCCTATGTGTTTTTAACCTTTCCTTAAACCATGGGTAATATAATCAAGAACAAACAAGATCAAAGCGGCCTACTCTATAACTGGTTCAACTGAGTCAGAGTTGGCTCAGAATGCTGGCCACATGTCAATAAATGTATTAAGAATCAAGGGAGTTCTCCTTTAGCTTATTTGGAACTACATTCATGCTCTTTTGCATTATCCTCCCTACCACTGAGAATATTCACAATTTTTAAAAACTTGGGATATTTTACGTAACAAGCTTCCATGAGTTAGAAAGCCTAGCCATGCCCTTGAATGCACAACATTTCTTCTCATCAATGATCTCCACCGTCTATTTCATACTCTTCTTCTGCAATTCATGAGTTTTGCACATTTTGTATCTTGGCACAAGGAAACAGATGCTTGTGGGTTCAGCCTATGGGAGCTCTTTGTTCCAATGAATTGGTTTCAGCATAATTTGTCTAATGTTGAGCTCTGTCACTGACAGCAGCGCAGTTTCAGCTCTCTGGCACAAGAGCAGCTTGGGAAACAGATGCTTTAAGTCACTGATTTAGTAGCAAAGAACTGGCACTGCCTTTTTTTTTTTTTTTTTTTTTTGAGTACCATTCTCTTTTTAACAGAGATTCTAGGAAAGTATTCAGCTTCACTTAAAAAAAAAAAAAAAAAAAACACATGTGCGCTACTGTTTAAAGTCAGCATATCCTCCACCTACTCTTTTCCACTCCCTGTTTTTTTTTTCTGTTTTTGTTCAGAAAGATTTAATTTCTAAACTTACTACAATAGTTTTCTAAATGTTTATTAACAACAGGTATCCTCCTCCCATGTTTCTCCCTTTATTCTTTAAAATATTTTGACCTAACTAGAAAAAAAAAAAGATTCCTAATTCCTCTATTGTGTAATAGGAACTTCAAACCATTAAGAAATTTCATAAAAATTGTTTTCATTACACATAAAAACTAATGCAATTTTGAGAAAAAACATCAATTCTAATTGTATATTCTAGTTACAGGCCTTCCGAAATTATTTCTTAGTTGCCTGATTTAATATACATTTGAACTTAAATTACTGATATGTATAGCTAGGAAGAAGTCCTTTATGTCTTTGGAAACTGAACTCTACTAATATGTAACTATTAAAGTAGTAAACTTTTAAATCTTATATAGAAAAATATTCTAATGTAGGAATTATATTATTCTTCTCAAACTAGTAAAATACTGCAAACATTGTAGAAATCTAAAGTATGGTATTTATTAAGTAAAATTAGGTCTATTTTAACAGCCATTATATAACATTAATTCTTACTAAGTCACTTAGGTATTACCACTTTTTACATTTAGAGACTGTGGTAAGCTTATTAAATTGGTAACTACCAACCAAGACCTAACCATTTGCAAAGACAGGATAAAATGACATTGCAAAATTTAGTTAATTTTTATGTTGCAGTTACTTTTAAAGCTTAAAGAAATCGCTACTTAATATTTCAATCTAAATTCTCATATATACTTAAGACTTATCTACCTCTTTTGGGAATATATACTGAAATATTTAAATTCTGAATTTGCTTTGCCTTAATTATCAAGCGTGTATAGGCACTAAGTAATGGACACCATGTTCGAAAGATAACTAGTACTCGCCACCTATTTTGCAATTGCAGATATGTTCTGAGAGTCTTGATTACTATTTTGTATTTTGTTTTCACCTCCTCTGACTGTGATTGAATATTGTTCAGCATAATTCTGTTCCATTATTCCTTCTGAATAATGAAAAAAATTTTGAATTTTAGTTTTCCAAAATAAGGTTTCCTAGTTCTTCTTCCTCCGAGTCTTCAAATAGAGAAGAATCTCCAAGATTTTACTTGCCAGACAAGTATCACAAGTTGAAATTTCCTTAGTACCTTAATCTCCACAAGCCATAAAACTAACATAATGTTGGTTTTTCCTTTTGCAAACAAAACAAGACAAAACATGTTTTGCCACAAGAAAAAAGATGCCCATAAGCTGATGTAATTTGAGATGTTCTTGAGATATTCTAACTTCAAAAATTACTATACTGTGAAGTAAAAAAAGTTTTTATTAGCTTATGATTCTTATCACTGAGCAAAATGTATGTAACCTGACTAGAATGGCAAGCTACACTGATCTTATTATTAGCATGAACAGCACTGGGAGCTTCCTTGGGGTAACATCAACTTGTAAGCCTGATTAGAATTCCCATGGATAAGATACACTCAACTACAACTGCTGATTCAGTGACAGTTTCCCCTTAGGTCAAAGACAGGACATCCTTATATGTAGCTATGTTGCAAAAGATGAAAAAATGTTTTTGATCGAAGGCCTTAAATAACTACCATATAGAATAAAATGCTGTTTTCCCTTTGTCAAACTACTATTTAAATAAATAATAGGTTCTAATAGATTTTTAAATATTTGTCCCCTTAATCTGTGAATCCCTATTGAAAGTATTGTAATTTTTGGTTAATACTTAATGAATTTAAACACAGCAATTTTTAAGCCTTTACCATGTATGATAGAATCATAAATATGATTTTTTTAATGATTAAAACTATTTAGTAATTGAAACTATTTTTCTAACATCCAGTAGTTTTCTGGGATAGTAAGCACACATGAATCTTGCAACACAAAGTATACCTTTTACCTTATTCATTTTAGCAACAGAAAAATATACTAGGTCAACTCAAATTGATTTCATAATATCTTGAATCAAGAACTGCTCTTACAAAAACAAAAAAGAAACAGTAGTTTTTAAATACAAATACATTGAACAATACTAAATTCATTTAACTATGCCATGATTTACTAGAAGAAAATGAGCTGTAAGCCCCAGTGTAAATTTAAAAGAAAAGGAAAATATAAGCCCATATACCTAATGAATATAACTCTTAAAATATATTGAAATACCAAATTTATAACAAATACTTCAAATTTAGTACTAAATTAACCACAACTGTGTTCAAGTTTCAAAATCTGAACAACAGAAATAAAATTAAACAACAACATAGCAGAACCTCAGGATTCATTTTTAAAAAGCCATAGTGGGAGAGAATTAATACAAGACTTAAGGACTTGCACTTGCTTATGAGGAAAACAGGGGCAGGAAGAGTATTTGGTGCCAAGTGCACAGACTACGATCATTTTAAGTACAGGTCGCAAATGGAATCTCAAATGGATCTTAATTGTACTCTTGTCAATCAACTGCTGGTTCTTTATAGTCATAAGCATTATATATGAGGTAGACTACATCAGTTTAGAAAGAGATTTACACACAACTGATGAAAACAGGAGCTAGGGGAGATTTTTTTTATTCACTTTTTCAAAGGTTAGCCTGCATCACATTTCAACTGGTTGAACCCGATTGAGAAAATACACATTTCCTCAGCCAGTGCTGGGATGTTCATTTTGAAGTAATACTAAAAGCCAAAGAATGATCCCAAGCACATTTAAAGTGAAAAGAAAAGGGAGAAAAGTATTCTAGTTAAAGAGTAGAGGCATTACATCCTCATTTCTAAATTAATTTTAATAAAATACATGCTGGTTCTAAAATGCATATTTTAGTCCAAATAATAGAGTTGGATGACAAAATGCTACATGTCCTTCATATCTTCATAGCATCAACACATTTTACTCTCATAAATACACTCAGCAGAAGCTGACAGTTTTAAAAAACAAAAACAAAGATATCAAATAGAAAGAAAATAATTAAAGTTACAAAGCACAAAATCCACATTAATATATAACTGAACACAGAAGAAAAAAACCCACACAAGTAAAGATTGACTTCTGTTATTAGATCAGTACCTTTTCCTGGACAAAGCTGGTGTACCCCAAGGAGAGGGGAGAGAAGACTCACTTGTCAGGCAAGGAGGGATCTGTTCTGCACGACTACAGACAACAAAACAGGGTGGTTTAGAAAGGTTAGAACAGGACACAGTTGATTGGCAGTTGGTTAGTTTCACAAGAAATACCAGTAAAAGTTTAATAGGGAACATCCTCCATACTCAGCGGGAACAAGGAAC
Source organism: Pseudorca crassidens (assembly GCF_039906515.1). Lineage (NCBI taxonomy): Eukaryota > Metazoa > Chordata > Mammalia > Artiodactyla > Delphinidae > Pseudorca > Pseudorca crassidens. The sequence continues at coordinate 116,868,796 of NC_090299.1, forward strand.
AAGACTACAACACATGCACTGAGGGAAACAGAAAAGCATGCTTAAGGCAGATGCTTATTCATTAATGTTAACATGTAACATATTTGAAAACAGAGTACTATAGGCCTTGTTTCTTGAGGAAGCAAACTAAAAATAAGGTATACTAACTAGGATAAGTTAGAAAACAAGGGAAAAGAGGTTGAATCTAAATACACAAAATTTAATTTTAAAAAACACCTTATTCCCTCAACACTACACTCTCCCATGGTTTCTGTAAGTTAACAATATATATCCATTTTTATTTTCAAGGCAGGGAAAATCTGAAAACCTTTTTTACATTACCTGTGTTTTCTATCTGAATACTAAGGCCAAAGAAATAATAAGAAACAAGAAACATCTCAGTAGGTATTTCAAAGTAGATAATTTTATAGTTAAGGATATAAAAGCTTTTAGCTCTACCCAATAGAGTTACTTGCTTTATTTATGGGGCCATTATAGAAACGATTCACTTGTTTTATGAAGTAAAACTATGGTAATGGTTAAAAGTGATAATGCTTGGGGCAAATTAGCAGCATGATCAGCATGATCACTCTCACATTATTTTCAAAGTGAGAGCTTAATTGAAAACACACTTTAAGAACTGAAAATAAGTGATTTAGGTAAAGCAGACTTATGATCTTAGAAACCTGGATTTTCCACATCATAGATTTTATCACAATATGTTATTGTTTATTCATGTGTTTGTATTTAAGGTAAAGGATGGATATAACCAAAGTAGCCTTGTGCTGAGTTGCACCCTCAATGCCTAGCATGATGGCATGCGATAGGTGTTTGTTAAGTACTTATTTAATGAAGGAATGAGTAAATTAATCTGATGGACTCTTGAACTATCAATGTCTCCCAGGGAGATGTATCATTTTTTGAGGATTATAAAATGTTAGGAATGATTATGAATGTTGAGACTATATCATCTGTCTGAAAATACATGTAATCATAACTATGTTCTATTGATAACTAATATCAGTAAGTCTGGATGTACCTAACGTTCTTGAGAATAAAGAGGAAAAAGAAAACATAGGAAACACCACCATGAAAAGTAAACTTCAGGGACTTCCCTGGTGGCGCAGTGGTTAAGAATCTGCCTGCCAACGCAGGGGATATGGGTTTGATCCCTGGTCTGGGAAGATCCCATATGCTGTGGAACAACTAAGCCCATATGCCACAACTAGTGGGCCTGTGCTCTAGAGTCCACGCACCACAACTACGAAGCCTGCGCACCCTAGAGCCCGTGCGCTGCAACTACTGAGCCTGCGTGCTGCAACTACTGAAGCCCGTGTGCCTAGAGCCGGTGCTTCACAAGAAGAGAAGCCACCACAATGAGAAGCCCACGCACCACAACGAAGAGTAGCCCCCGCTCGCCGCAAATAGAGAAAGCCCCCGCGTAGCAACTGAGACCCAACATGGGGGGGAAAAAAAGTCAACTTCATTGAAACTGCTCCGTTAACTGCATAGAGAGCTTAACTCTAACCTGGTTTTACAAATAATACACAGATGTCCATGCTGAAAAGCTTAAGATCAGAGCAATAGTAATATTCACAAATACAGTGATAAGTAAATGAGAGAGAAGATTCATTTGTTTTCATTTTCTTTCAGATTAAATTATAATTTAAGCCTTAATGTTGAAGTCATACATAGTATACCCTTTAATTCAGAGCACAGAGCAGAGCCATACCTGTCAAAAGAATCTGTGGCTACTTTGTAGAGATAAATAAAGAGTTTACTGCAGTGCCGTAGAGTGGGTGACACTGAATCCATCAAGATTACGTCTTCCTCTAAAAGTCTCTGAAATGGCTGTGTATTTGAGGGGAAGACATTCATGGGGCTTATTTTTCTTAGGTCTGAGAAACAGCCAAGAAATCGAACGGCATCTGCCAACTTCTCATACTGAATCTCTGTTTTGAAGAAATGAGAGTTGGCCGGCTCATAGCGCATTGCTGCAGTCAATGTGCAGAACACAGTGTGGAGAAGTTCAAACACTTGATTCTGGTTCACTTTCTCCCAGCCATTCTTGGGTGGTGAGCTCAAAGATCTTTCCATAGCAACAAGCAAGGACGTAATGTACACAAATCCTCCAACTTTCCTAAAAACTGTTCTTGAACGATGGCTTTCTCGAAGGACTGACAGGAGGGCCTACAGGGGACAAAGAAACAACACAAACAAACACAAATTTATAATTCAAATTAAAGAAAAATAACTGTACATGAATGTCAAAGGGGAATGCCATTCTGTGAACATCTGATATGAGTATTTTTGTCATTTACCGAATAAGCAGTCTTATGAAGCATGCCAAATATTTTGCTAATTAAAAAGTGCCATATTAAAAGCAGAAGATCGTTTTAGAAAACACTATCGCATATTGCTTTTGACAGAATAATGGATATATCCAAATCCTGGCCGAAAAACTTTTCCTATATAGTTGATGAATAATGACATCAATGAATTCAGTGATTTTTACAAAGTAATTTTATTAAATAAGTAAAATACATATTCAAGTATAATTTTACACAATCATGAAAACTTACGACTGTGTGTATACAAAATGATTTATTCTAGAAAGGATCAGAGAGATGATCAGGGAAGCCAAGAGCTGAAGTATTCCGATTCATATAAAATGACCATATCCCGATGCTTTGGAAAGAGCAGTCACTTCAGAGGAGTTATTAGACATTCTCTCTTGCAAAGTGAACTGCGGCCTGAGGGCTGAAAGCATGCTCTTTCCCAGAATAGCTGTTAAGGCCAAACAGGTAAAACAATCTTTTATAACTATAAGTTATTTTCTGAAGTGTCATACTTTTAACATAGTTTATTATTAAAAATAACACATTATAAAATTACTTAACATTTTATGGGGCACTTACTATGTATTAGGTATTTCTTTAAGTGCTTTAATACATTAGCTTATTTAATTCTCTCAATAATCCTATGCATTGGAACTATTATTATCCGCACTTTAGAGATGAAAAATTGAGGCCCCACGTGGTTAAATAATTTGCCAAAGGCTTATACAATGGCAAAGATAGGATTTAAATCCAGGCAGTCTGATTCCCCTACTCATGCACTTAACCATGAAGCTATACTGCCCAAACAGCAATTCGAAATCTGTTTGCAGATACACAGGCTCCTTTTCCCTGTTTCAGCAACTGAAACACCATGAGAACTTAATTTTGCTTAAGATACAATTTACAATCTTCCCAGTCATTACATTTGAAAAGGCCATTTTATTAAAATATCTCATACATTTCTAATAGTATTTGCAAAAGGGAAAAGCTAAATATTCATATATATAATTACCTTTTTCAAATATACTATTGATACTTTAGAAATTATGAGATTCCACTGTACATACCTATACCTTATTATTTTAAAAGACAGAAAATGTACAATCTGTATATGTAAATAAAATTTAGAAATACAGTGTATTTCTTCCATTATTCTGCAGTTAGTTTCATTTCCGTATCTTCTCAAATTTAATAAACTGTACTCATAATATCAACTCCTATTTACAACAAGACTTCATAACTTTTTGTTATTTTTAAGCATCTTATAACCTAGCCTGAAGGTTAAATGCAAGGGCTAGAGTTAGAACGCTTGGGTGGAAATTTTGACCCCAACATTAAAAATCATTTCACTGTGGTCAGTTGCTTAACCTTTCTGTGCCAGAGTTTCCTCTTATGTAAAATCTAGACAATAATAAGAACTTACTTTACAGGAAATACATGTAAAACCCTTAGCAAAGTGCCTGGCATAAAAACCCATAACCATCATCATCTTCAAAAACACACTGGGGAAAAACTGGACATGTATTATTTTATATATGAGGAAGCACGAGTTAGGAGTCAAAGTAATATGTACAAAATTGTATCGCTGGTCAGAATTATGATAGGGGTCAGAAAAACAGTGCTTATTAATCCTTAGTCCAAAAGTACTCTATGTTGTGTGTTTCTGGATAAGTTCACCTCCTACTGCCTCAAAACTGGTTACTCTGTTGGCACTGTGACATTATCACAGCATAATCTCAGTATCTGAACATTTCAGATACCATGAATAACTTAATATCCTGCTTAAATCAATAATTAATGATAATGTAGCAAATGCCAAAGTTACAAGGAGATATAGATGCAAGGTGGTTAATTAGGCAAAATCATCAGCTACATATTCACTCCATTTGCATAAATCTAATGCTTACAATTCAAATTTGTACATTGGCAGAATTATAAAATACTACATATTACAAATTAAACTACATAGGTCTGTGGTTGTCTCAACTGAATGGAGACAGTGAAAAGCAATTCTGAATGAAGCAAAAATGGAAACTGAAACTGGAATCCCAAATCCTCCTCGCTGCTTTCCAACACTACTTCATGCCCTCAAAGCAGTGGAATGCTGGAGCCAGCTCATACTGGTCTGGAGAGCCAACAGTTTTATTTTTGGAATTCTGCATACCAGTTGTTAAAAACATAACCATAATTAAAAATTAAGTTCTATAAATTTAAAACTAAATTAATTATTGCAAAAACAAAAGTGGTAAACACTCAAAACTGTATTTCTTATTTTCTATATTTTATTATTATTTGTGCCCTTGAGATATTATACAATGGGGTGCTACTGTATACCTCTTCCCAAGCCACATTCAGTAACACATTAGCTGCCTGAAACAGGTCACAGTGGGAGTATTGACACCATGGAAATCAGTAAATGCAGCAATATCAGGACCCCCTCCTGTCTTCCTCCTGTCTCAGAGTCAGTTACCACCATTTACCAGAACAACACTGTTTCAAAATTACAGGTCAGTTAATTGCCTCTTGTTGGCTTTATCTACCAATATTTTACAAATCCAATTACAAAGGTACCAAGAAAGGAGGAAAATGTATGTTTAAAAAGCTGGCAACCTTAATGACTTTTGAAGGCACTTGTTTTTACCCCACAATCCCCTCAAATATACAAATGTTCCTCAATATTGATATGCATGTGGATGTCTTCCTTGTCTAAGAGATAAATTGTGGTCAGATTATTCTTGCTTTTAAGTTAAAATGCACACTCAAAATTGTCATTATGGGAATTCCCTCGTGGTCCAGTGGTTAGGACTCCTGGCTTTCACTGTCAGGGCCTGGGTTGAATCCCTGGTCGGGGAACTAAGATCCCACAAGCTATGCAGCCAGGCCAGAAAAAAAAAAATTGTCATTATGCTCAAAACAGGGTGAAACATACAACAGCATAAAGAAAAACACACAAATTTCTCATTATTGATGAGAAATTAACTGAATAAAGCAAAAGTTTAATAAAAGAAATACATGATTCTAGAAGGGAGCTATACTTCCTGTCATGTGTGTGCCAGGAACAGGGTGAGGGTCCCAGGAGAGGAAGTCAGAGGGAAAAGAGATAGCTGTCATCCCCAGGGCCCTTGGAGGTCAGGTTAGAGACACTGGCTTTTCTTCAATTATTATTTTGACATAATTTTAGACTTGACGAAAAATTGCAAGAATAGTTCATAATAGTTTTAAGTCATTTAAAAACAGCCACAGATTTTAGTAGTAAAAATCATACCAACACACTTATCAAACTTACTCTTAGGATGTCAGTCTTCAGCTGCAGTTCTGTTGGTGGGGCTGAGTGCATCAACCCCAGGAGCGTGCCCATGTCATCATCCCCATTTGGAGAAAGCACCAACTGCTGGATCATCATCAGGGCATGCTGCCGACATTGTGGGTACCTTACTATATTATGTGCACATCTTGCACCTCCAAATTCTCGAAAAATTCCTTGGAGGAAGGAGAAAAAAGAACAATATGGGCTAACTTAAAACATCCTAAGCCAAATGAATTAAAACCTGATCTTTTTGTAGAAAGAATAACTCTGAAGAATGCACATAAAATCCACCCAGCTATTTCACTTTTCAAATTACAATAGAAAAATCTCCTTTTAAATTTACAATTACAATACAATACAAAACTGTGGGTTGTCAGCAAAGGCATATACAAATTTTCGTAGATTTCCTTTATGCAAGAATACCCTGGGGCTTCCCTCGTAGCGCAGTGGTTAAGAATCTGCAACTAAGCCCACGCGCCACAGCTACTGAAGCCCATGTGCCTAGAGCCTGTGCTCTGCAACAAGAGAAGCCCACACACCTCAATGAAGAGTAGCCCCCGCTCACTGAAACCAGAGAAAAGCCAGAGCGCAGCAACGAAGACCCAATGCAGTCAAAAATAAAATAAATAAATTTGAAAATAAAAGAAAAGGAGAGAGAGGGAGCAACTGTAAAAAAAGGAAAAAAAGAAAAAAAGCATGTCCTGGTATGATCAACATGTCCAACTTCTCCAAATCTAGACTATTCGGAAATTTCATAGGTAGATACCAAAGAGGCCAATATTTTTATGTAGAGGCTTTACTGAACAATACTTGAAATAAGTTTAGTAAAAGGCTTTTAGGGGCTTCCCTGGTGGTGCAGTGGTTGAGAGTCCGCCTGCCGGTGCAGGGGACATGAGTTCGTGCCCCGGTCTGGGAGGCTCCCGCATGCTGTGGAGCGGCTGGGCCCGTGAGCCATGGCCGCTGAGCCTCCGCGCTGCAACGGGAGAGGCCACAACAGTGAGAGGCCCGCGTACCGCAAAGGTAAAAAAAAAAAAAAAGGCTTTTAGATGAACAATATTCCAAATAAATGAGGTTTAAACTGAACAAGGCTTCTAAAACAGTAGCAAGAAAACAATGGAATAAATTATTCTGCAATGAGAAAAATTACAAGGAACCAAACTTTATTAGTTAGTAGAGCACACAAACAAAAAGAAGACAAACGCTATAAACAGAAAGCATTAGGCACTGCTCTGTCCCAAAGGCTTTACGTAGATTGATTTATTTAATCCTCACCCCCTACTACACAGATGAACATATGAGACACACAGAAGTTGAGTAACTTCTCAAGAAGTTGAGTGGCCAAGGTCAGCCATACAGCTAGCAAAAAGCCAGCAGGATTTATGCCTATATAGGCGCGTTCTATAGCCTGTGCTTTTGACCATGAATGATACTATTCTTATGTCAAATACCATCTTTTGAGTATATAAAAAAAATGGACCAAGTGATCTAAATCATCAATTAGTATTTCCTCCAAAGTAACTGTTCTATCCTTTATACGTTCAGAGTACCTTGTATATGCCACTATTGTAATAGTTTGTATCAAACCGTCTTAATATTATTTGCTTATATATTTGGTCCCCCGTTAATTTGATTTCTTTTTTTTTTTTTTTTACGTCTTTATTGGAGTATAATTGCTTTACAATGGTATGTTAGTTTCTGCTTTATTTCCTTCTGGTCTGTGTTTCAAAAAGTGTTTCCTGAAGGAATAAATGTCAAGTATATTTTGTGGAAGTGGCCACTGTTCTCTCTATTTAGTGACTTTCTATTTGCTAACTTCATAAGAATTCTATAACCTTGAAGTGAGTGTAAGTCATGTGCCTGAGATTTAGCACATGGAAGGCCAGGTTTATTTACTTCCTGGTGGTCAAGTAGTGCCCATTAGACAATCATAATAGCTAATAATTTTTGAATACTTACTATGAGTGAAATACTATTTTAAGTGCTTGAGATCACACAGCTAATAACATCTTTCTTAAGAAGGAAAAGACAGTCAATAAGAAAAGAACTTTGTGAAAATGTCTGGCATGCTGGGAGATGGATTAAGCGACATTTGGTCTTATAGGGTCAACTCTTCAGTGGAATTGTTCAGTCTCTTCCTATGTAACTCTAGATCATGTCATAAAAAGCTAATTTGCAAAATAAATTGTTAGTACATCCTCATTACATTTCTATTTCAGCTAACTAAATTTAGTTAGTGGAAATAAGGAGATTATGATACCACAGACAAAATGTTAGTATCATACCCATTAAATTTTATCACACTTATTGTTTGTATTACCTTCTAAATTCATTCAACTCTGTACTGGCATTTACCAAAACTGTACTTAAATAATTACTTATACAATTATGTGTTTACATCTTTCTTTATCAGGTTGTAATTCCTTTGGGGCAAGAATTATCCTTTTTTGTGGGGCTGCCTTGGGTCTTCGTTGCTGCGCGCGGGCCTTCTCTAGTTGCGGTGAGTGGGGGCTATTCTTCGTTGTGGTGCGCGGGCTTCTCATTGAGGTGGCTTCTCTTGTTGTGGAGCATGGGCTCTAGGCGCGTGGGCTTCAGTAGTTGCCGCACGTGGGCTCAGTAGTTGCAGAACTAGGCCCTAGAGCGCACAGGCTTCAGTAGTTGTGGTGTGTGGGCTCAGTAGTTGCAGTGCGCGGGCTCTAGAACACAGGCTCAGTGGTTGTGGCGCGCGGGCTTAGTTGCTCCGTGGCATGTGGGATCTTCCCAGACCAGGGATCGAACCCGTGTCCCCTGCATTGGATTCTTAACCACTGTACCACCAGGGAAGTCCAAGAATTATCTCTGCATTTTGAACGCCTAGCATGGTGTCTAGGACACATAATATATTTTATATGTTGCATGTTGGGCTCCTCCGCATTCAGGCAAATAGGCATGCATTTGTGTGTTTGCTAGTTCATTTATTTGTTCATTAACTCATTCATTTCTAGCTTGCCATAACACTTAAAATACAATTCAAGTTCCTCAGCATGGCCTAAAAAAGCTCTATATGATCTGGGCTCAGCCTACTCATCTGAACTCACCTCCTCATCACTTATTCCTTTCAAGTTGTATTGACATTGGTGCCTGGGAGGTTTCTGACATTGGCTGAAATTTTAAGTAAACTTTTTCAAAAGCAAGTGTGATATTTTATAAATACAGTTGGACCGTTTATTAATGACAGGTAGAAAAAGAATGAAGAAAAGTTGAGATTAAAGATAAACAAAAGATTTACTGAATCCATTTTTACCTGGGAGAGGCAAGTTTTATTCTTTTCAGTATTTCCCTAAGGTTGTAACATTATAATACTCTGACTTGAATTACTAAATAATTAAGAGAATCACCATGTTTTGGAAAATATTTAAATAAGCAAAGTTATTTGATGAAGAGTCTGTACTATATAAGTAAAAAAACAGAAAAAGAATACTTCAAACACAAGGCATACAATAAAATATAAGAATATATTTTGAAGTAATAATAATGTTATATATTTTGCCATTCATAAACTTAGGAAGGTCAAAAGTACTGCATTTCTAGAGATATGATAGTGCCATCACTGAATCAGTAGTTTTTCCTCTAAGAGACAGGAGCATTTCAGAAGCAAGAATCATTACAGAAGACAGACCAGAGGTAATATCCTCCCAAAGCATTTGCTAGAAAATTTTCTAATTACCTGCATTTGTGTTTGATCCTTGAAGAAGCACTGTCAAGGTCTCCATGACCAACAAAGCCAGGTGTTTTTGGTCTTCAAATGAACTATTATTTCTTGAGTCCCCTAGGAAAAAAGAATTAAAGGTCCAAATCACAGAAGTTATAAGCTTACTTTTTTCTGGATTTAGCATTTTTTAAATAATTTTAAAAATAATTCCTATCACTTTTACCATCAACACAACTTACATAATACAGCCTTTAAAAACGATACACATGTCTACCAACTACCAAAAGTGAAGTCAAAATCAATGTTCATAGATTTCATTTTGGTGTGGCTAGAAAGCTAGAGCTACCTAACAAATATTAAAAAGGAAAATGCCAATCAAAGTAAAATGTATCCTTCTCACAGGTGCTTTCCTAATCAAGGAGGTCAACAGAAGAATGCTAGATTTTAATGCACCAAAGAGAATGAAGAGTTTATGAATAGTGCTGTCTATTCAACTTGCATTAATTCATTCAACATGTTTAATACTAAGTGCCAGATACTACTATGCTTTAAACAGATTTATCAGGAAGGACGAAAAACATCAAATTTAAGGTACCTAATGATAATACATATGTGTATATATAATATCACTAAAAAGATATATTTATTTGCTCTCTATAATTAATAAAAACATTTCAAGGCACCTAAACATCCCAACTGTTTCTAGAAGCTTTTTTTATTCCCTCTTAGAAACAAAGTAGTAGACATTGGTCACGTGGATCATAAATGTTTTCCTCAGTTTTTACCTTAAATTCTCTTCCACCACGACATACTTCTGTACCCCCCAACCCCCTGCCTTTCCCCAATTCCCTAACGGAGGTTGAATGAACAAGTTAACCTGTGGGAAACATTCACAAGGATCTCATAATAAAGCACATTATTAAGTAATTCAAATCAATAACAAAATGACAGGCAAAACATGAACAAAACACCCTGCTCAAACCCCTTTGTCAAATAAAAATAAAATTATGGAAAGTGCTTTACCTTGTTCATGTAGTGCCTGAGTTGGATCCTTCAAGAGGGCAGCATATTTGTGCAAAAGGTTTACCATGACCTCCAGAAGGCCCACCTCCCTGAACACATCTTTAAATATGTAGTCATGTCGTGTAAACTTAAGAAGTGTTTTCATTGCAATAATGCTACAGTGGTAAGAAGAGCTAGATTTTAAGAGGATGCTAACACTAATAAGTTCTTTACAAGGGATATAATTTAAGCTAAAAACGACAAACTCCAGCATCTCGAAGTATTTGTTTTGTACTTCTGGGAGTTTAGAAATCTTTTCTGCAAACTGTGACAGTGTGTGCTGTGACTCTAGGATGAAATAATTGGCATTGTCAGCCATGTAAATATTTGTGATGGCATCAAGAATGATGTGGGCAAGGAAGTTGGTTTTTGCTTTTAAAAATGCATTCTGAAGAACTGCAAAGGCCTGGACGTTTCTCACACTGTGACCTAAAATAGAAAACAAGAACACAAAAGTCAGTGCTATGTGATATTTTCAACATGGCAAACAAGTCTATTTATTTATTTTTAAAATATGGAATTTAATAAATTTATTTATTTTTGGCTGCATTGGGTCTTTGTTGCTACACGCAGGCTTTCTCCAGCTGCGGCGAGTGGGGGCTACTCTTCGTTGTGATGTGCTGCCTTCTCATTGCGGTGACTTCTCTTGTTGTGGAGCACGGGCTCTAGGCGCGCGGGCTTCAGTAGCTGTGGCACACGGGCTCAGCAGTTGTGGCTCGCGGGCTCTAGAGCACAAGCTCAGTAGTTGTGGCGCATGGGCTCAGTTGCTCTGAGGCATGTGGGATCTTCCTGGACCAGGGCTTGAACCCCTGTCCAATGCATTGGCAGGCAGATTCTTTTTTTCTTTTTTTGGTAAGCAAAATAATATCTTTATTAATTTAATTTTTAACACCTTTATTGGAGTATAATAGCTTTACAATTGTGTGTTAGTTTCTGCTTTATAACAACGTGAATCAGTTATACATATACATATGTCCCCATATCTCTTCCCTCTTGCATCTCCCTCCCTCCTACCCTCCCTATCCCACTGCTCTAGGTGGTCACAAAGTACCAAGCTGATCTCCCTGGCAGGCAGATTCTTAACCACTGTGCCACCAGGGAAGTCCCAAAAGAAGTCTATTTAAACAGATTATGAATTGTAACGTCTATCAACTATTTACTAAGAATACATCCTGTTTTCACAAAAGGTCTTCTTTGTCTTCAACAGGTTCAGTCATTTAATTAAAAATAAATAACACTAATTAAGCTTTTAATGCAGCATTATGAATATTCTGATTCCAGAATAGTATATATTGAAACATCAGACTGTTTTAGAAAAAATAAAGCAAATTATACAGGTCTAGGCTTCAGAGTTTGGAAATGTGCAGGAGTGTTACTTTTTATTAGCTGTAAGATTGACCTTGACTATAAGAACAGTTACCTCTCAATGTGAAAAGACTTTCAGGCTGAAGAGGTAACAGGCATGAGAACAGCAAAAATGGCAGTAGGAAAACAGGAGGGGAAAAAAATTCTCTAAGTTCCAGTTTTACATTTTTAATTATAACATTAGAACTTTCATGAAATTTTAATTCGGAAATTTATTTTGTTTTCAAGCTGGAAGTGCAATTTGTTTACATACACATTTGTTAAAGCAATTTATGGCCAGCTACTAGCTATATTTATAAATATCTGATTTTCAAACACACCAACTAGAAAAAACAAAAATCTGTATATAATAGCTCCTGTGAGGCAAATTAGTGACAATCATTATAAAGAAATTAACATAGGAAATATGTGAGGCAAATGAAAACAAGCGTTTGTCTATAAAAACTGTCCCCAGGTTCACAACCATTAGGAATATAAAGCATTTGCAAGAGTGACCAAACAGTTAACACAGAGCCTTACAGAATCAGCTGCATTTTAGAAATAGGATAAACACAGAACGAGGAAAAATATAAAATGGGTTAGAAAGACTGCTCAGAAATTCTGGTTTGGACATTATCTGAAAAATGCAAAGATTTAAAAAAATCTTCAGTCTATACGTGACTTTAAATTTGTTTGTTTATAACATACAAACTTATTCCATGTGTGCCAAATATCAAATCCTTACTTCCAGTTCCTTATTAATGTGATGCTTGCTCTTTTTGAGTACATCTTTACTTTTTATTACCTGCAGGTAGTCAAAAACCAAGCTTTGATAGACTGATGAACATACAAATGTACAAGTCTGACTACGTGTGATTAATAAGGTTAAAGAATAACTCTAATCAATATTTTGCATCTTTGGGCTATATGACAATATCATTTCTCACCATAAAGAAAGGAGTTAGAAAGAGCTGAACTTAGGGTAATGTGGGAAAATTTAGATTTTTCCGAGTTTAATTTTCGTGATCTGGTTTTAAGTGATGTCACTGACAAAACATAAGGCATGGGGCTTCCCTGGTGGCGCAGTGGTTGAGAGTCCACCTGCCGATGCAGGGGACACAGGTTCGTGCCCCAGTCCGGGAAGATCCCACATGCCACGGAGCGGCTGGGCCCGTGAGCCATGGCCGCTGAGCCTGCGCGTCCGGAGCCTGTGCTCCGCAACGGGAAAGGCCACAACATTGAGAGGTCCGCGTACCGCCAAAAAAAAAAAAAAATGGATAAGGCATATTAACCACCAACCCCAAAGAGCTGAACTGAACACAATATGTAAAAATACACACAATTAAAAGTCAAATGTAAAATGTGGTAATCCTCGCATATAAAGATAACAGTAGAAATGCAGTGGTCAGAGGAATTTTGGCTCTTTGTAATTTCTTTTTACTTACAGTAAGTAAGTAATGAATCTGCTCTGATTCATTACTTACTCCTTAATCCCCCTTTTTATCCAATTCATCTAGGGGCCATTAGCAAGTAGTTAAAGTAGGTTGATCAGAGTAAATGACCAAGGAACATCAAGACTAACTGGTCTCCAAGACCAGCTTCAAGAGCAGAGCATTTTAACCAATGCAATCAGTCTTATAGTAACATGTAAAATTCAATCATTCCTGTGACTAATCCAGAAAAAGATTCTGTAATATTATTTCCAAATTTAGTACACCTTATATACAATGAAACTAAACAGAATCTAATAATTTGGCTTTCTATCAGGAAAAACGATCTAAAGGAATGTCAGAACTCTAATTCCAAAATTAGTGGCATACACATTTGAAGTGTTGATGGTATCAGGAGTAATTATTCAGGACTGTCATAGCCATTAAATTCCTACAATATTTAATTGGGAAGGGAGCATAATTAAATCTAAAAGATAATTAAAAGATTGCTCTATATGAGACAGGAATATCCCCTAAATATTGACACATAAATACTCTAATATTTTAACTAAACAGATATATCCTGTATAAGTTTCAAAATTTGCATTAACTGACTAAAATCTGTTTAGCACACAAATAACTAAAATAAGAGTAAAGTAAGGAAATCATTCTAACAGATGACAATCACCATCTCATTACTCTCAAGTCTATATAAGCAGAAACAAAAGAAACTAATTATTCTAAGGTTTAGAAGAACAAGTGTATATACAACAAAGAATAGAGCTTTCCTATTTTCAGAATCTAATGTAAAAGTGAACGCTTGAAAAAAGAGCTTATATGACACAAGCATAAGCAAAATGTAAAATGAAGTAAGAATAAAGGTCTGAATAAAGAAATGCAAGCATTCATTCAGTAAACACACACTGAATATTATTTTTCAGATTCCAAGTCACCAGAGTTAGATTCCATGCAACACTGCAGAGGACGGCTCTGAGGAGTAGAGATGAATAGAAAGGTGAACAGTTACAAAGACACCTATGGTAATCCAGGTGAGTGATCTGTACAGCCTCAACTAAGGTAGTGGCAGTAGGGCTGTTACCAGAAGGGAGGAAATTAATAAACGTTTAGGAAGTATAAGACAGAAAGTAACGAATGAATTACACATGTGAGTGACCAATCAGAATGACAGCTGGCTATAGACAATCCTCAGGGTTATACTCCCGCAAGCCAGCTGAACATCAGCCCTGGCCACATTGGCATCCAATATAAAGTGAACCAGAATAGATAAAAAGCTCTCAAAAGTAAACCCATGGGGCTTCCCTGGTGGCGCAGTGGTTGAGAGTCCGCCTGCCGATACGGGGACATGGGTTCGTTCCCCGGTCCGGGAAGATCCCACATGCCGCGGAGCGGTTAGGCCCGTGAGCCATGGCCGCTGAGCCTGCGCGTCTGGAGCCTGCGCTCCGCAACGGGAGAGGCCACAACCATGAGAGGCCCGCGTACCGCAAAAAAATAAAAAAAGTAAACCCATGATGAACAATGCAAGGCACTTTGGTTACTAGCGTGAACAAAAATACGAGAAAGGAAAAAATACATTATCCTTTTATATTGGTTAATGTGTTATGAGAATTAATATGTTACAAGACAATGTTTGTAAAGGTGAAGCCACAGAAAAGTTCTGAAAAAGACAGGTATGGTCTTTTTTTATGAAGAGATATATTCTCTATTAAACATGTATTAAAAGAACTCGCTGTGTTTAGGGAACAAATTTGGAAGCTATGAATTACAGAGTACAACCTTGCAAAGATGTTTCTAGCATAGTTAAGGTAAAAAACCACCATGGCGTTGTTATTAAACAGAAGGACTGCTACATTTTTCTTTAATTTCCTTCTTTAGAAAAATCTATCTGCTGGTGAGGATACAAAGTTTTATAAAAAGCATTTTCTATATAATATAGAAACGGGAGTCATTTTCAAGCTTTAACATACACACACAGATACATTTACCAGCTTCACTAATAACTCAGTCTACTTTTTCTTTTAAATTTTATATTTCTATACTGTTTCACTTGACCTAAAATCAGCAGTAAAAATAAGGTAGGTAAACTGTATCTATGTATAGAGCAATATAAGGCAGATATATTCATGTTTTCTCTTTTAAATGTAATTATCAATGAATGGGTAAAAATTCCTTGGTAACAGGAATTTTCTTTTCATAGATAATGAAAGGGAAACCAGTGACGTCAAAGAAAATATTCCCCAAAGTACCGCTAAGAAATAACTGACAAAAAGTATGATAGTGTCAAATATATCAGAATATACACAGCTCCAACTTATAAATAATCCAGACCAAAGAGTTAAAATCTGTAAAGGACTATCACTGCTTCATTCTATCAATGTTTAATAAACATGGCCTCATCACAGCTGGATTTCCTCATCTCCATTCCTGTGCAATAGTCCATTATCTCTTCTATAAACTACAACAAGCAATCCAAAATGAAATTACAAAAACAATTTTATTCACAACAGTATCAAAAAGAATAAAATATTTAAGAATAAATTTAACAAAAGAATTGAAAGTTCTATACAATGGACACTATAAAACATTGCTGAGAGAAAATACTAGGACCCAAATAAGGGATAGTTGTATGCTCATGAATTGAAGGACTCAATACTGTTAAGCTGTCAAGTCTCTCCAAACTGATCTATAGATTCAATGTACTCCCAACGAATATCTCTACAGGCTGTTTTTTTTTCGTTTTCAATAATTGACAAATTATTAAATTCATATGGAAGTTCAAAGGACCTAGAATAGCCAAAATAATTTTGAAAAGGAAGAACAAAATTGGACAACTTAAATGACTCTATTTCAAGACTTTAAAGATATAGCAATCAAGACCATATAGTATTGGCTTAAGGACAGACACATTAATGGAGCAGAACTGAGACAGAGTTCCAAATGTATCGTTAAATAATCTTTTTCAATAAACAGTCCTAGCACGTGTGCATATCCGTATCGGGAAAACAAACAAACAAACCTTACTTCCTACCATATACAAAAATTAACTTGAAAGGTATCATAGACCTTAGTGTAAGAGTTAAAATATGAAACTCCTAGAAGAAATCAGGAGATCTCAGTGAATTTGGGTTAGGATTTCTTCAGTATGAGGCAAAACCCACAAAATATTTTAAAAGTGATAAATTGGACTTCATCAAAATTAAAAACTTGTGATCTTCAAAGATATTACCAAGAAAAGGCACAACAAGACTAAGAGAACATACTTACAAAATGTATGTATCTTATAAAGGACTTATCCAGAATATCTGAAGAACTCTTAAAATTCCAGTAAAACAAACAATCCTATCAAAAATTAGACACAGAGATCTGAACCAAAGTAGAGACACAGACAGCAAATAAGAACATAAAAAGATGCTTGAAATATTTTAGAAAAAGGCAAATTATATTTTAAAAAAGATACTATTACATACTTGAATATCTAAAATTAAGACTAATAACACCAAGTGTTTCTGAGGATGTAAAGCAAACTTTCATACATAGCTGATGTGAATGCAAAATGGGACAGCCACTTTAGAAAACAGTTTGGCAGTTTCTCATAAAGTTAAACATACATCTACCATATGAATCAGTAATTCCACTGCTTGGTATCACCCCAAAGAAATGAAAACATATGTCCACACAAAGACTTGTTTTATACGAAAGTTTCTGGTACATTTATTCATGACAGTTAAATAAACACCATCAACTGCTGAATGGATAAACAAATTGCAGGATATCTAAACAATGAAATACTATCCAGAATTAAAAAGGAACTTCGGATATATGCAATAACATGAATAAATGTTGAAAATGAACAAAGCCAGATACAAGAAACTACATAATTTATGAGTCTAGTTTATGAAATTCTAGAAAGGGCAAAACCAAAGCAGATCCGTGGTTACCAGGGCAAGGGGATAATGAGGGGGGGGCACTGAATACAAAAAGGAACAAGGCAACGTTTAGAAGGATGGTAATATTCCATATCATGATTATGGTGGTGACAGCACAACCACATATATTTACCTAAACTCATCAAACTCAACACTTAAAATGTATACATTTTAATATATACAAATTATACCTCAATACTGCTGACAAAAAATAAAATATATTCCACATTCCCTTTATGTGGAATAGAACTATCTACTTTAGCCTGTATAATAACTGTACAAAGTAGGTCATGGGAAAGAGATAATTTTAAGTTATAAATGAAACTTAAAATGATCTAGCTTGACCCATTCATTTTATAGAATATTACATCAATGTTTCTGAAGAAGAAATTGATATCTAGAAAGGTTACGTCACTCATGATTACCTGAATTCTGACTCTTAGGGCAACGTCCTTTCTAGCTAACCTTGTTTTCATAAACATGTCACTGAATTCTCAAAATAACCCCCAGAGGTGCTAGGTTATGTATGTATCATCCTTGTTATGGATCAGGCAGACATATGAAGAAGGTTAATTTAGATGCATTAATTATCTCATTATAGTAGTGTAATTTCAAAATTATACTCTGTAACTAAATATTATGTCAGTGTTACAAGCAGATTGAGTAACCAAATGAAACAATGAAATCTAAAATAGGATATATATTGCTGAGCTATTTTTAGTTTGAACTCATAGAAAGAGTTAATTGTAGAATACTCAAGCTAGAGTCTACGAATTAGAAGAGTTAATTTAATATTGTTCCTTAATATTAAATAAAATGAAGCCTTGAACTGCTCAGTAAGATATTCCTAGATTTTGCTTATTTAAAAAGTTCTGTATAACCTATACACTGACAGTACATCTTATGGAAGTTTGACAACTTCAATCTAAGTTGTGACTTTTCAATATAATTTTCTCCAGTAAATTAAATTTAGGATTTTCTAGTATATCTATTTATTCTGACTTAAAAATTTATAACTGCTAGCTTCTATGTCATAAAATACATAGATAATGTACTGTGAAATTTAAATAACCAGACATACTGATATTTTTTGACTAGTTAAATTTTACATGCAAATATCATAATTGTATTGAATACTTAGTATGTAACAATAATGTGAAAGGAACTATTAGAGGCCTGTGGGCTCAGATTCTTTCAGAATGGTTATTATGCATTTAAAAAGTGAAAATAAACAATAAAACTAGCTTGCACTCTTACATAATTAAATGTTATTAATTATACAATAAATTTTCTTAGTAAAAGATCACTAGATGAAGAACCAAAGTTAGGAAATCTGAACTATAAAAATTATTCTCTGACCCGAAAATATGTAATGTAACTTCTCTGTACCTAGGTTTGCTTAAATAAAATATAAGCATGTACACCTGTGTTTTCTATATACCTCTTACATAAAGACAGGTATAGAGATCAGAGTGTGAATCAAGTTCCATCCACATAAATTGGAAATGTGTGAGTGTCAACATTAGACAGAGGCATGTTTGGATTATTAAATCGTTTGAACATTAAAATGAAATACTAAAATATAAATCTTACTGCTTTAAAAAATATTTTCATATTATATTCAAGTATTTGATCTGCTAAAGACTGTCACTCAAGAAATTATACCACAGAAAGCACCAACTTTAATGAAAAACAGCATATTACTTTTCTATAAATAACATAAATGAAGAGCAATCAAAATCTGGCTAATTCATTCTTTCTCTATTTCTTTGAGTGGCTCAGAATGGGGGGGAAAAAAAAAAAGACTCACCTTTGCCTGCAGGCTGAGGTACTGCAAATCCAGGCAATAAAAAGGGTGCCCCTGTGGTAATACCAGCTGGTTTTAGTTCACTGACACCATATGTTGTTAGGGAAGTTATCAGATTAACCAGATCTTTCAAGGCATCTTTGGATTCTGCCTCTTTTGCTTGTTCCAATCTAGGAAAAGTATGATTTAGCAAATATATTTTCTCTTGTGTTGTATTTTCAAATTTAATAAAGAAAATTTCAATTTTATATGCAATACATAAACGTATAGAGTACTACAAGAAGTTTCTTCTTACATTTTTTCCTATATGAAAACATACTATTTTTATAAATCCACAAATTTTATTATAAGATATGATGGTGCATTTGAAAGAAATTATACCAATAGTCGGGACACCTGATAAATGCTGATTTTGCCACTAACAGTATTATTTTAGGTAAATCACTAATCTTTGGTATAGAAAGTCTCTATAATATAAAAGGATTAGATTAAATATCTCTTAAGTTCCTTAAGGCTCTAAGGTTATAAAAGTTTCACTGTTTATAACCAAAAACCTTATCTACCATTTCTTTCCTAAGAAATTTTCTCTGTTAATTTTTTTTTTAACATCTTTACTGGAGTATAATTGCTTTCCTCTGTTAATTTTAAAAAGTGAATTCCTTGGCAAGATTTGTAAGACTTTACCTGTATTTCATTAATTAATTCAAATACTCGCATTAGAATACATTTAAATAAACTTCTGAGAGTCTCTAACAATTTTTGAAAAGTCTTAATTCCTTTAAGGTTGTCTCTTTTTAATGTGAAAAGTTTTAATAACATTTTCATACCATACACAGAATGTTGTAACCTGTTTCTTTCATTAACTAGTGTTATGCACATGCCTCTCCGTGTTAGTATAAACTCGCAATAGATATGTTTTTAATGGCTATAGAGAGCCAACCGTAGATTTGGGGAGTGGAGGGTGGGACAGCTAGTAGATACCAGAATTCAGGAGCACTAACATGCATAAAACTTTGTGTGCCTTAGAATTATATCTTTAGGATCAATAAACATAAGTGAAATTATTTTGTAAATGAGTGTAAGGCTCTTGAATTCTCAAAGGACTGCATCAATTAGTAATGTGAATTAGTTATTTCATAAACTTTCATATGTCCTCGTTTGGAAATTAGGATATATATGCAAGATTATATTCTTGGGGGTTGCCTAGTATTAAGTAATGGCAATGAGGTCAAACTGGTGTTAGAAATAAAGTTTACAAAATAGTGCTGGTTTACAGTAAATCAAATGATTTAAAAATAATTAATGGCCCAGGAACAACTATCAAGACAAGAGTATCTTCTTCCTAATAAACTTGTAACCAGCCATTTTCCCAGTATATACATGGAACATTTGGGATGAAAAAGAAGGCTAGTGAAACATTTTTAGACTGACATTTGTTTTATATATATATTTGTAATGTCTCATTCAATCTACAAAATTACTCTTGTTATTAACTACATTAATAGTAACACTGGAGTTACTGGTAAGGAAAATCAAAAATATAATTAAGCAAGAAGAGTTTACACTTCAGGAAGATGTTAATTAGTTCATTCAAACTCTTCTCCCTCAGCTACTAAAGAAGAGCAGATTTCTTCTTCACATCTAACTATTGACTCCACGTTTGCAGCCTACATTTTCCAAATTAACTCTAAATTCGTACTTTGAACTCTCTTGACAGAACAGGAATAAAAAGAAGTGATTAAAGCTAAGAGGATAAAGTATACATTAAATAAGTGATTGGTTGATTTCTTCTTCCCTATAAGCCCAAACTACATTGTTTCCTTTGATGAAAAGACTAAGTAGAAATTTAAAATATATTCTTAAATTATGGGGTTTTACCTAAGCAAGAGATCACAAAGGAAACTGTATCCTTGCCATATCCGAAAATCATCCAAAAGAGTTTGGGAAACATCACTGGAATCTTTGAGGAAACAAGAAAGTCCAGCAAACATTTCAACAATTTCTAGGGGAGACAGGTCATCTGATTGCTGCATATTCTGAACACACGTAGATAAACATTCTTTTTCTGTAAAAATAAAGAACTGAATAAGTATATATATGTATAATTTGTCAACTGCTTAAGAAAATTTCCTTCATTCTTAACTGGTGTTTAATAAAACATTAAATTTTAGTGTATCTATAAAATATTGTAAGATAAATGTTACACATTCTAAAAGCCAATATAAGATTCAAATTGACTGAGAAAGCTCTACCTCTAAGTAGTAAACAAAGAGTAATACAGGAAGTGTTAAAAATTAGTTGACATTTATTACAGTTTTTACATCATATTTAGATGTTTTACTATTCAACAAAATGACTGCCTGCTGACATGACATTTTTGATTTTTATGAATATAGTAAAAAGTGGAAAAAATAAAAAAACTATCTTCTAAGTTTAAGAAGAAAAATCTACTAATTAGTTAAAAGTTATAATTAGAGTGAATATAGACTACTGACATACAAAAATACTTAAGGAAATAAAATTTTAAAAATTATGTTTGTACTATATATTTACTACTTTAAAACACAGTTATACCCCATAATAACTTTTGGGATTGGAGGTGTTTCAAAGAAGACATTCCTCTCTTACCTTTAATGAAATTTATTTGTCTTAAGAAACCCAGTGTCACGTAACAAAAGCTAACAAGATTTAACATAACAACGGAGGCAAGAAACAATGAATGACTCACTGACCTCAGGTAAGTGAATAGTTGTACTAAAAATTATTTTGAAAGATTTTTCAGTTTATGTGTATCTATATCTGTATCTATATATAGAGAGAGATATATATACACATCTATATATATATACGTAAATGGACTATTTGAGATGCTACAACTGTCTCCTATTTCTCCTAATTAGACATTTTAAGGGATAGTTGACACATTTATATATGAGTTAAACAGAATGGACAATTTCTCCTCAGTGCTGATAAAGAATCTACCTAATTTTATTTATGCTGCATTGGACAGGTTGTCTACTTATGAAATATCTTCAGAAAGACTTTAACTATAGTTTCTCAAAAGAACTTTTTATTCAGCAAAAAAGGAGGGAAGAATAGGCTATGACATAGAACTTACATTATATTACAATTGATCATTTACATAACAAAGCAGTTATTTTAACTCTTGTAGATATCCATCATTTGGAACATGAGATTTTCTTATACCTGAAATGCCTCACAAATAAAAAATAAATTTTTTTCTCCTGGTAAATATACTTTTAATTTAAAATAGAATCTTTGGAGAATTGAGAGATAAAAACAAATTTCCCATCATATGAGGAGAGAAAAGTGGAGGAAATTCAGAGCACCTAAAATGAATACATTACGAGATATTCACCGTGAATATACTTCACCACATTGACACTGAGACCATGTCGGGATATGGTCATAAGGACTTCTCCGGCACTCTTCCTCCAAGGCAGGTTATAGGGAGGGCACCAAGAGGTTATTGCACTGAATAAAAGCTGGAGATCGTCTTTTTGAGCCAGCTCCTCGGCTGGAGAAACAAAACTGCAGAGTTTCACTAAGATCTAAAGAACAAACAAAATAAGTACATAAATAAATGAATGGTTGGGGAAAGGGAGGAGCTAGAAAAGGACTAGATCTGATTATTAAAAACTCTGAAAGTTCAGGGTTAGTACTGAGCGATATCATTAAAGCCATAATGATGAGTGCTCTAACTTAGGCAACATTAAAAAAGACACCTACAATTTAGAAGTGTGTTATGGTAAAACAGTTAATCACCTCTACTTTTATCAGCTTATTTTTTAAAAAAAAATGTTCTATGTTTACCATCCTCTCTTTACCATGGTATTTTTTTTTTTTTTGCATTGCTTCACCCTACCATGAAACGGAATAAATCAAAGGTTAACTTTCAAGATCAGCACTCTAGTTTTCTATCGATAATTTGGTTCCTTAACTCTTAGTTTGTCATAAGTGAAATGTAATTTTCTTCTCTAAAAGGAACAGCTTTAGGGAGACAAGAAAGTAGAAATAGGTTTTTTAAAAGTAAAAGTATTCTCAAATTGTTCCAACTTCTATACAAGTAGAAGGGGATATCAGAACTAAAAAATCATCTTAATTCAGAAGTATCAGTTATGTCTAGTAGCCAAAAATCTTCTAAAGCATGATTCAACACTTCTTAAACCCTGGAATGAGAACTTATTCCTTACCTATGGTTTGCAAAATACACACTGCACAAGTGTTTACAGCCCTAAGGGCCTGCTACTTGGGGAATGCAGCTATGGTTTCTGCCCTCGATGGACCTTTTTCTTCTAATCTCGATTTGGTGTCAGAAAAAGTTAATTTTTCTTCTCTGTGCTAAATTTTCTCATCTAAATATTTTTTAAACTTTATAAAATAAATAAAATAAAATTGGAGTATTTTAATATTTGTGCGGAAACTACTAAACAGAAAAAAGTATTTAAAGTATCATGTTTTGTCCGAGAAAGCTAGGTCTTCCTTTTCCTATTTCCTTCAATGCAAAATTTTACTTAAATACAAGAATTTCTAACTCATAGCCACCAAATACCAGGGAAAAAAATTAAGAATTCAGAGAAACAACAAAATATTTATAAAATCTGTAAGTGCAGGCAATCCCCCCCACCAAAAAAATGTCTGGAGACACTGTTGGATACCAAATTTCCATTCATACGTGTAACATGTGTATCTTTTTCCATATGTGTTAAATGCAATAAAAAAGATATATGAAAAAAAGATAATCAATTGCAGCAAAAAAAAAAAAAGCTCAGAAGAGTGTATTGTTGATTATACTTTTTGTTGGTTTTCACACTACCCTTATGTGATTAGAGGGACAGATGTCATTTCTCTAATCTGTAACATAAAAACAAACCTGAAAATAAAATACTTTTTTCCAAATCAAATCTTTGTCCTCAAAAATAAGCTAGATATAATTCCTTGATGTTGACTCTTAAGATAACTAGTTCTTAATCTTCAAAGGCAAAAGTCTTCTTAAAATAATCTAGTATAATCCTTTCATTTTACAGAAGAGAAAACTGAAGAGTCTACTCATTCCTCTTCGGCCCCTACACTAACCACTTCTATTTGTAGGGACTCTGTTATAAAGTCCAGCCAACTGTGGCAGAGCAGTAATTGGCCACATCAATGCAAATGCAAAGCAAAAAAAAAAAAAAAAAAAGCCTACATGAAGCAGTACCAACTGCTAAGGTCCCAGGAAACCATCTGTCACAAAATATAAACATAGGGATTTCATCTATCATAAAAACTATGTGTTCTGAAAACATTTAATAAGTTGTGCCCATTGTTTTTCTAGACAAAATGATGAAAACAATGTCCAGCCTGCAATGAGGAACTAAAAAAGGTAAGTGAGACACTAAAGGAGTACTGGACTAGGTGGTGGGAGAGCTGGGCTCTAATCACTGCCACGCACCTGCTGTGGATCGGTTTCCATAACTGTAAATGAAGCGTTTCATTTAAATTTTCTTTTGAGTTCCTTTTGGCCTTTAACATTCAATGATTCCAATATGCTAAAGTGAATCTCACATTTAGTTCAAAGTCAGCACCCAGTGTTTTCAGATATAGAAAAAATTAAGTTTTAGGAAAAAAATCTCTGCTACTTATTTAGTGTTAAATATATAAAATTCAGCTTCCTCACTTTGTGTCTAAGTGAGATGATGGATGTTCACTGAACACTGTGGTCCTCATTTCATGATGTATGTAAGTCTAATCACCATGCTGCACACCTTAAACTTCAACAGTGCTGTAAGTCAATTATAGCTCAATAAAAGTGGAAGAAAAAAAATTCAGCTTCCATTTATTGCCTAAGGTATTAATTAGTTCTACAGAAGGGATTTATTGAAACAGGGCTCTAGTCTGATTACCAAAGACTAACCCACTCCATTCATCAATGTCTTAAAATAGCTTTAATTCCTATGTGATTTACTCTTTTATTTATTCCCACTGCTCTTCTCATCCAATCTAATTGAGGGGTTAGATAAACCTCAAGTCTAATCCCATTTCTGCCATCCACTCACATCATCATTTTTGAGGAAAACAGAAGCTCTGAAGTCATGGATTGTCTTGTAAATTAACACGAGATAAGGGATGCTAAACACCAGCACAAAAGTATCTAATAAATCAAGTGTTGAATAAATATTTTTTGAATTAGTATTTTATTGATAATCTTGTCTTTTCCTTTCTAAACCATCTTGGTCTCCCTCTTCCCGATCTTCATTGCTAGACCTCAACAAAGCCTGGAGCATTCCTGGAGCAACAACCCCAGTTACACCAGGTGTCATCAACATGGGTCCCCAACTCTACCACACCTACTGCAGATCCACTGTCGTCTCTGTTCTCTCTTCCTACTCTCACAGATTATGGCGCTGGTGGTGGCAACAGCAGGAATCACATTTATTTATTAAAAAATAAATATTTTTATTTCATGTCTACTATGTCTGAAGCAGAGAACCATAGCTTTGGTTATTATTCATTTAATCTTTCCCAAAATCCTTGGCATCTTATTTCAGAAAACGGGACTCAAACAGGTGTTGGTTTTTTAAATTGAGGCATAAAAACACATAACAAAATTTAACCATCTTAAATCATACGCAAATATAGAGCACAGTAGTGTTAACTACATGCACATTATTGTGCAACACATCTCTAGAACATTTTCCTCTTGCAAAACTGAATCTCTGTAACACGGAACAACAACTTTCTTTTCCCCACCTCCCAGCCCCTGGCAACCAACACTCTACTTTTAAAAGTTTGACCACTTTACTTATAAATGGAACCATGCAGTATTTATCGTCTTGTGTCAAACATGTATTTTTACATGGACAGATTATATTCTAAATGTTTGTAGTTTGTTTGTTTTGAAAATTTTCTCCCAAGAAAGGATATCAAAATGATGATAATATCTCCAGGCTAGCTAACAAAGGTATACTTAATCTGCTAATGCTATTAAAAGAAGAGTGGCAACAGTGGGAAAGAAGGGCTTTATAGGCAGGGAGCAGAGGAGGTGGCAGCAGCCACTAAAATAAACTGTCTTTTCTAAGCTAAATATTTATAGGCTAAGGACTTCCTATATATAGACAGCAACAAAACAGAATTTCTTGACATTAGAAGAAATATTATGCAAAACTTAATTATATTGTCAATAAAAGTTTTCCTTGCTTAGTTCATTTTAGAGATGTTTTTGCTATATCAAAGGTAACCTCTGTTCAGAGAAACAAATTTGTTAATCCCTCATCTAAATATTCTTCAAAAGAAATGTGACAGATGAGATAAAGTGAACTTATAATAAACAGCATGAAATACTATAGAAAATGGAATAGGCAGGACATCTAT
This sequence comes from Pseudorca crassidens, assembly GCF_039906515.1. Lineage (NCBI taxonomy): Eukaryota > Metazoa > Chordata > Mammalia > Artiodactyla > Delphinidae > Pseudorca > Pseudorca crassidens. The sequence continues at coordinate 116,895,067 of NC_090299.1, forward strand.
TTAAGGAGTGTACCTGTTACACTTTAAATAGAGTGGTATAGATGGCCAGGCAAATAGCACCTTCCATACCTGTACAAAAACTTTCTGGAGTAGTCCACGACGTTCTGCTAGAGGTAGCTCATTCTGTGCACCTCCAACTGCCTCAGGCACATGTGGAAGGTCAAAAAACAGATATAAACATTTAACCAGGGTGGAAGGCACTGACATCGTTGTCATGCAGTCCACGGTTTTCTGGAAAACAAACCGATAAATAAGTGAATAGACAGATAGACAGATAGACATAACTGTACTTGGTGTAGCTAAGTAAGCTCAAATTTTAAGCCAGAAAATTATATATCAAAATAACTTTTTAAATGCCTGAAAAAAAATTAAAATGACTCCATGCTGACAAATACGTATTTCCTATTTGGACAAATTTGCTGTAACCAAATATTGAGAAGTTTGTTATTTAGTAAGGTATTTATTAGGTTGACTATTAAGAGGCAGCATGTTACAAAGAACATAAACTTAAGGATTTAGAAAAGATTTTAACCATGAACTTATTAGGCAAACTAATTTTGTTAGACCTCACCTTTCTCTCCTATAAAATGGATATAATAGTACATATCGCTTAGGGTTAATATGAGCGTTATATAACAAATGCAAAGATACACTGAGTACTAAACTATATATTAGTAGTTGCTTTACTATCACTTTTATTTTTATTGTAGATTCTTAGGGTTAGAAGGGCACTTGAAGGATATAGCCATCACTGACACAAAAAAATTTCTACATTATTTTCAAAGATTACTAAAGGAAGAAATTTTAGACATTCTTATGGTGAACATTTCAGCACTGTTAAGAAATATGCTATAATAATTATAAAAATCTTTCCATGGTACAGTTTGGAACAGAAAGTTCTTCCATGCTGGAGATCAACAGGTTAGCATCATCTGTTGATCTGTTTATTAATTTTGACATTAAACATTTCCTGAATGCCTAGGGTATGTCAGTCAGTGTGTTGGGAGCTCGGCATGCAATGATGAAGGATCCCTGCCCTTCAGAAGACTGTAGTCTAGAGCAGAAGCAGGTTTGTTAATAACTATGATTTAATCTCTTATGTATAACAATGGTAGTACATTCAGGCTAATATAAAAGGGAATGATCACCACTGGCAGGAGTAGAATGGAAAAGTGTCGGAATTAAAACAAGAGGGGAAAGATCACCTGGAAGATACACAGGAGTTTAGGCCACATGGTACAGAATGTTTCAGGAACCTGAGTCCAAAACTGCTGACTCCTGAAAAGCCACAATAATAATGTCTAATCTTTAATGAGTGTTTATTATATAACAGGCATAAAGCTAAGCACTTTAAATACATGCTCTCACCTATTTCTCAAGTCATCCCTACAAGGTAGATTTTATTACTATATGCTCCTTACTTTACAAAGGGAGCAACTGAGGCTCATCACTTATATACCCTGTCTGGGGTTAGAGAGCGGGTTAAGTGGCCCATGGTTTATACATGCTCAATGACCTATGCGTGTGGTCTCCCATTTTACTTTTACTTTTATTTTGCTGGGATTGGAGACCCAATGAAGTGTTACAAAGGAGTTATAGAATCAGATTTTAGACAATTAGCTGGTGATAGTATAGACCATAGATTAAAGAGCAGGAAGGCGAGAGCAATTAGGAAACTAGTACCGAAAACTGTAAGAACGGCCGTGCTTGAACTAATGCAGTAGCCGGGTGACGGGGAGGAGAGAGCGCCTAAGGAACAATCCTTTCCAAGATCTGGCCCCTTTCTACATATCCACTATCATTTCCCTCTTCTAAAACTCAAAAGCTCTCTGCAGTTCTCATCTACCATTTATTGTTTCTAGACACCCCATGTCTCCATCTGACTCTCAATTTAAACGTCTGTTCATGCCTGAAACTTTCTTTAATTCCTCATCTTTCTTCCTACCCTCACCTACAAAATTTACAACTCCATTTCTATTTTCATAGTACTACATATAGCCCATTATTGCATTTTATGGTATTATCTTCATCCACTTCATCTCTGTCATCTACATGTTGATTCAGGACCATGTTTTTGTCATCTCTATCTCACTGCTGCCAACAGAAGATAGAATGCAAACAAGAAAGTCAGCTCAAGACATAACACTGGGGCTTCCCTGGTGGTGCAGTGGTTGAGAGTCCACCTGCCGATGCAGGGGACACAGGTTTGTGCCCTGGTCCAGGAAGATCCCACATGCCGCGGAGCGGCTGGGCCCGTAAGCCATGGCCGCTGAGTCTGCACGTCCGGGGCCTGTGCTCCGCAACGGGAGAAGCCACAACAGTGAGAGGCCCGCGTACAGCAAAAAAAAACCACAAAAAAACATAACACTGAATTTTCTTTTTAAAATGTCTTTTTCCAGTTAGACTATTACTAGCTATCCCTTCATATTAAGCAAAATGATATGATTTTTCATTTTCATCTTATAACGGATAGATTAAAAGTACAACTGGGTATCCAAACCGGTAATCGGCAACATTTGTAATTTTTTTAAGTGATTCTTTTCTCCTGATTCTTTTCTTATGCTTTTAAATTGGTCTATCCATTTGTGCACATTTAAGTTAATACACATTTACTGATTTTCTACCATGTTCTAGGTGTTATGGTATGACACAGTCTATGCTCACAAGAGAGAAAGAAAAATAGTGCATCTACAGAAAACATGAATAAAACTTAGAAATATTCCAATTAAACACTATTATTTTATGTATTATTCTAAGCCAAACCAAACTTTGGTACAGTAACGTAGAGGCATTTATAGTTACCATCGATAGCAAGTAGAATTGGTATTTTGATAGTCACTTGATATGGCCATAGATACATGAAAACAATGGTCTACTTTAGGACTACCTGAAGGTTACTTAGTACTTAGGGTGAATAAACATCTCCATTTGCCCAGGACTGAGGGGTTTCCTGGGATGTGGGCCTTCTATGCCAAAACTCAGATAGTCCCAGGTAAATCAGTACAAGTTGGTCTTATTCGTTTTCTGATTTAAAAAACAAAACGTAACACAATATTGTAAATCAACTATACTCCAATATAAAATAAAAATTTAAAATATAATAAAATAAATAAAAAACAAAACGAAACAAAAACCCAGCAAATTAAAAAGGAAACAGGCCATTCCAAAGAAAAAATATTCTAGTGCTGCTTACTTTAGGCTAGTAACTGGTTTCAGGATATGGTTACTAAGAAATGTGCACTGTTTCTCCTGTGGCCTGTCACGGTAGTATGATTGGTGTCACATTTACTTTTGTAAATTCCATGAGGTATTTGAAAGCCCATAGTAATTTAGACAATAGTCATTCTCAAGATTCGTGTGGACTTTGAAGGTAATTATACTCTGGATTTTAGAAGGCTGAATAAACTTCCTTCATCCCCAAGACATCACAGGTCACAAATCGGGTATTCAAACAGCACATAAATGACTACATGCCATGTGTATCATGACAGATGCTTCAACCTGATTTAAAGGGAAAAAAAGCAATCTCCAGAAAAAATCAAGTAGGAAGGAAATATGTATTATCCTGAAAATGACAATATTTCCTTATTTTGCATAAAAGTTAGAAAAATTTTAAAGTATTTTCCATGTCACTTATTCCTTATTAGCTAAGTGACCTTAGATGAATCTTAGATGACTCTTCCAAGTCAAAGTTTCCCTAACATGGGTTACAGAAATGCAGTTCCTGGGCTACTTCCCTTCAGCCACAGGTAGCCCATCTTTTTGTCCAGTGTGCTGTACAAATGGTACCATGCTCTATGTGTGCTATGATGTGACAAAGATGGAAAACACTGTTCTAATTTAAGCATTTCCTCATGTGTAAAATGGAAACATTAACCTCCTTATAGAGATGTTGTGAGAAGCATGAAATAATGTGTAAGAAGAATTAGAAGAATACACAGGTTATCATAAAATCTTATTTGGATATGATGATAAATTTAATTTCACAAAATCCCAAGAGGATAAAAAGACGCTTCAAACATGAAAGCCAAGAACTTACCTGACCAGAGGATGCTAACAAATTAATTGTTGTCAGAAGCATCCAACCTCTACTGGCTTCTTCACTCTGATTGATTTCCAAGAATTGGACTATGGCCCGACTTGCAGCCTCTATAAAACCAAAGGAAAGTCATTAGGTGGAGAGAAATCACGTACAAAATATGTTAAAGAGAGCAATGTTTTAATGGTATATGTAGATGTCATCATATCAATACAGAAATGTAAAAGTCAACCTATATATTTTAGGAAAAGGTACGTCACAAACTAGTCAAAAAGAGTCATGGAACAGGGGAAATTTGAGTTAAACCTGCCTGTAAAACAAGTCTCTCTAGAAACTGGGAGGGAGGGATGGAAACAGAGAGATTAGGCACACTGTATTAAAACAAAAGTGTGGCTAGAGGAATGATCAAGAGGAACAACTGTAATAACATAGGGTTCACATTCTAGAAGAGCATATGCTGAGAATTAGAGTCTAATATCAATAGTAGTGACAGAAAATGCCTACTTACGAAGGAAGGTAAGCTAAGGGCTGTCTGTATTTGACTCTTTGGGCAAGAGGGAGCAAATGTAGTTTCTTGAGCAAAGTAGATGTTGAAAGGATTATTTTAAGACTATTAATTTAGAGTGATGTGTATGACAAACTTTAAGGGCAAAGAGATTGATGGGGGAAACAAATTAGGAGGTTGGCTCAGTGATACACACAAGGGGTGACCTGAACAGCTGACATTAGGAAGAGATAAACAGTGAGGGAGTCATTCATAGAACTGTAGTGTTGGAAGAATCTTTGAAAGTCAACTTAGTTGATTATGTTTTTAAGGATAAGGGAAAATGGATAAATCCTTAACCATGCATTTAATTTTATCAGCACAGAGTTCATCAATTTTTACATTGTAATAGTAGATGAATTAAAGTCAGAAAATAAGTCCAATGTGTTCACTGTAAACCAACATGTTAAGTTACTAAATGTATACTTAACACACGTCATAAAGACACAGGATGTAGAATAGAATTTAGGTTACTTTAGAGGTATTCTTTCCTTTAAGACATTTAAGACAATCAAGATAAAAGTGTTTTATTCAATAATAGAATGATACAAAACTTACACATGATACTGTGCTGGACATATTTCATCTTTATATACTTCCATTTGAAAGAACATGTTAAAGGAAAATTTTTTAAGATACCTTATTTTTACTGAGTCTTAACTGTACAACAAGCACTGTTTTTTTTTTTTTTGCGGTACGTGGGCCTCTCACTGTTGTGGCGTCTCCCGTTGCGGAGCACAGGCTCCGGACGCGCAGGCTCAGCGGCCATGGCTCACGGGCCTAGCTGCTCCACGGCATGTGGGATCTTCCCGGACCGGGGCACGATCCCACGTCCCCTGCATCGGCAGGTGGACTCTCAACCCACTGCGCCACCAGGGAAGCCCAACAAACACTGTTTTAAGTGCTTGCAGATTCAACTCATTTCATCTTTATGTAGAACCCTGTAAGTTATTTTCTATTCTTAGACCCCTTATTATAATATAAATTGAGAAATGCAGAGGATAAGTAATTTGCCTAGAATCAGGGACAGAACTTATATTCAAATCCAGCCTGCTTAGCCTGTAAAAGATAGTGATAAAAAATTTTTACTGGAAAAGAGAAGTCAACAGAACCCTGGCTTACTTCGGGTATTCAGTATCTGGTAAATGTTGAAATTACTGTATTCATGCTCACTGATTTTACAGTCTCTTGCCCCTCTCTAGAAAACAAACACCGTGGGAGCAGACTTTGTCAGCCTTGTTCAGAGCTGATCCCCAGTATGGAGCACATCACTGGCAATAAGTGGGCACTCAATAAACATCTGTTAAATGAGTGAATAAATCAACCCAGGGAGATCAAAGAAGGACACATTGAATTCAACTTCTCAAGAACATCAGGAGGTTTGCATTTATTATGGGTAACAGAGATTCCTGAAAGTTTTGAAAGGGGAGTAATACAAAGAAAGCAATGTTCAAGGCTGATTAAATAGAGAAAGAAGAAAACAAAGAATGCCATTGAGAAACCATCTTTAGCAACCATGGTTTAAGATCATTGGCAAAAACTAACCTGCAAATTTTTCCTGCAAGCCTACAATGGACCCCAGCCATTTGCTATATAACACGAGCAGTCTTTCCTTGATAGTAATTAAACGCTCATGTAAGGAAAACAGCTCCTTACCAGTTGGCTAAAATTCTTAATCAAAGGCTGACATGCTATGTTTTCATTTCCTAGGCTTCTTCGTAACCAGGCGACTTTGGTTTGAAATTGTGCATTTCCAATTTCGTAACTCAACATCTTAAAAAAAAACACCTGCAGTCTTCAAATTGCTTTATTTTACAATTACACAAATGTAATGAAATTCTATTTCATTAAAAAAAGAAACATTGATTGGTAAATCAACTGATCAATACCACCTATGTCTCTCACAGAGGGAAAAAAATATTTTGAAGAACTAAGCCTACTTTAAAAGATAAACAAATTTATCTCCCTGGTAGAGAATCTAGAAACCTACAGATAAGACACATTTTGAGTGACTCCAGATTCCACCCATAGTACTTAACACTATTAACATTAAAAGAAGTTTGGACAAATATGTTTTTTCACTGCTATTCAACAAGTTGCCAATTATGAACAATGAATGCCAATGGTTATTTTGAGAACCAAAACACCAAAAATGTACTCTTGGTTTGAAACAGTTCCATATATCTATCTGATCAATGGCATTTACAAAAGTGTGTGGTTTCTTTCGTTTTGGTTGACAATGAACATTAAGATATTCCTCAAGATAAGAAAAGACAATGTATTTTCAAAAATGTCCTATTTGTTATTAAACATTACAACAGTTCAGTAGATTGCTGAGCTGATGAAATGAGATAATACGTATGAAAATAAACCTTGAAAAGGATCAAGACAGTATAATTATTAATGGTGTCCCTTTAACAATTTTACCAACTTAATAATAACAACTGCTCTTTTTGAGAAGAAGATAGAGACTTCAGTTACATCAGCAATAATGTATAATTATGTTATCTGGCTTTGAATTACAGGTGCACACAAAGAAGTCTTGACAATAGTTGTGGCTGAATAATACAGGAGAGATTGGAAACTCTCATTGATCAAATAGACTATCTTTACATATCACACATATTCAGAAGAACTATTTTACTTTCACCTACTAATTTCAGTAAGTTGCCATACAAAACAACTTGATGGGATCTCCGAGTTTTCATTTTAAATAAATCAAGAAGCTCATTGTAAAAGTATGTAACATTTAGTGCTATCTTTAAAAAGTTATGTAGACAACATATTAAACCTCCATAAACCACAGAATTTCTTAAAACTTTGAAAAACGCTCCTAGTCAAAAAATAGAGCATTATGATCTTTTATTTTCACCAATTTTTAACAAATACAAACTTAAAGACTGATTTAACTTAAGATTATAATAAAAAGAACATATTAATATCAGCCCATCTTGAGAGTTGCCAATCATTTTGATTTAAGCTTTAGCTTTCATGCTGCATTACAGTACACATAGTTAGGCCAAAAAATGCAGAAATGAAGTTAGTAGAGCTCATTATTAGATTAAATAAGAATATGTAGACGGTTTTAAAGGAAATGTTAAGTTCCCAGTCTACACTGAGAGAGTGTAAGTAAATTCAATTAGACTGCATTCAGAACAACCAGAACACAAAACGTGTTAATAATAAGTGTAATACAATATTTTTTCCTTTTGCAAAGTCCATTTAAAGCATAGTCATTTTCAAACTTATGCTTCAGGATGATAATGTGAGACACATCAATAGTACTATTACACTTTTTTCATTAACGAAGAAACCAAGCCCTAAACGTCCATTCCCACCCCTCCCTTCCAAAAAAAACCACTTCCACGTTAGTGAGAAAAATAGTATTAGGACTCATAGCTTCCATGCTTCTTTCAATTTGATAATACATCATCACACCTTGGGAATGAAATTACCTGAAGGTGTTGTGGCTTTGAAATCCTTGGAGGACAGCGGGGCACACTGTTTTTCTGTTTAAAAAGAAAGGCTGGGTTGTCTAACTGGGGATTCACTACATTATACTAATCCCACCACAAGATGCTGCACCAGGTGCCAACTGTGGTCAGCATCATTTGGCTTCTCTATCACTGGGCCACTGCCCAGTGGGCATTACAGCACTGGGCTTAACAGTGGTACCTAGCATGCAGCAAAGTCATTAACAATAAACTGAAGATACTATTTTTACACAGGTGGGAATTTTCTCTTTCAATGACGTAAAATCGACCATGTGACTGACCTTAGAATTAAACAGACTGCATGGCTGAACTTAACAAATAACTAGAAGAGATAGGGAAAAGTCTTAAGCCATGTCCTGTACACAATATGGCTACAAAATTATATATTTTTTCAAATTAGTTGAAAGTCACTATAGATTTTTAACAAAACCACAGGGAGGCTATAACCAAGAGAATTAAGAGAGACAGAGAGAAGAGGACTACTGTATTACAAATCAGCCCATGTACCCACTTTGCACATTGACCTACCTAAAATTTTCCATTTTTACTAACTTCTGATGGATAGATTTAAACAATATAATTGCCAATAAGCATGGTTCCTACTGAGATATCTACAATGAATGTTAGAAGTGATCTGGTAAAAAGACTTGATATGTGAATGGTGATTAGGTAACAAACAAAGTAAGTATTTCACACCGAATTCAGAGGAGCTCTGGAAAAATAATCTTTCTCTGATGCACAACAGATAGAGCCAATTTTCAAAAGAATAATAGAGGACTCATTCCACCTGCTTCTTTTTGGAGAAAAATTATGTTCATGTAAATCATAACAAAAATTACTTTCAATGAAAACTTCCTATAAAATAAAAGGTTATGTGAGGTATTGAAAGCAGCCAAACTCATAGAAGCAGAAAGTGGAACGGTGGTTGCCAAAGGCTGAGAGGAGGAAGAAATGGAAAGTTGCTGATAAATGTGTATAAAGTTACAGTTGTGTAATATGAAAAAGTTCTAGAGATCTACTGTACAACATTGTACTTACAATTTACTGTACTGTACATGTAAAAGTTTGTTAAGAGGGCAGATCTAATGTTAGTGTTTTTACCACAATAGAAATCAATTGATCAATCGGAAAACTAGAATGGGATATGCAAGAAGAAAGATGATTCAGGATGTACCTAGATCCTCAACATCTAGAATTTTTTACTAGAAAAATCAAAATATCAAAAAATCTCCATGAAAGTACTTTTGATAACATCACTGATCAAAAGAAACTTCCAATGTTCAAAACTAAAAATGAAAGAAGAGAACAAGGATTCCAAAGGCCAGAGTTCTTCAAGGCTGACAGAGGAGACACTCCAAAACTATGCTTTTCTCTCTTAAACATCAGTAAGCTGGCTTTTCTAACACTCTTCTAACTCTTAAAGCATAATGGGGTAGGGGGGAGCACAGAGAAATCCTATGTCAAAATCAGTAAAAAATTTTTTGAGCACCTAATCTGTGACAAGCATTCTTTTACAGGGGTGAACACAAGAGACAATAACATTAAATAAGTAAATAAACAAGGTACTTTCAGATGACTCCAAACCTCTAAAGGAAGTATTTAAGGTGACTGAATAAATACTGGTGTGGAGATACAGGATAAAAGATCTATATTTGAGATAGGGTGATTTGGAAAGGTTTCTCTTGTGGAGGTAAAACTTACACAAAATTGAATTGAATCTCACTGGATTCTGAAGTTAACGAATTTCAAAAGTTTAAAACTAAAACTTACATGGAATCACATGATATGAAAAAATGTATCTTAAAATACCTGGCAAACAGTATGTCACCAATGGAAGAAGGAAGGGCACAAGGGGCTCTCTCTATGTTTGCAACTTCCTGTGAGTCCATAAATATTTCAAAATAGAAAGTTTAAAAAAAAAAAACTTATGTAACTATTATTGTAATTAACAATGAGACATCTCCTCCATTTAAGATACTCTTCATTATTTCCCTATGGATATAAAACTGTAAAGAGATTTAGGAAAACAAATCTCCAATGTAGAAAAATGTTTTTCTACAAACATGCAGATTAGGTATTCATAAAGACAGCAACAGTGAACAGAGTATAAATAAGCTTTGGAATTTTTTTTTCTAATCTAGGGCTGTCACTCAAAAAAGAAAATGCAATGACAGGAGTCAACATGTGACAAAGAAATTTCCCTTCATACTACCTATTTAAAATAGCTAAAAAGGCATAAAACACAGAAATCTTATATTTAAGACAAACTTTTCACTTGTATAGGAACAACTGAAATCAATAAAGATAAAAAAAGGATGCAATCCCATTCTGGTGGAGAAGGGAAAAGACAGGAAGTTTACCTTAAACTATCTTGACCATCTCTCACCAGACTTGCTTCAAGGACTACAAATATAATTAAAACTGCCTCATTTTAAAATCCATACATCAATTCATATAATGTACAGCTTCTGATTAAGAGATTTTGTCCTCAATCTAAAAATACTTTAATGGCTGTTGCTCCAAAGACTCCATAATGGGTCCCCCGTTAAAGATGGAAGGTTGAGCACATGCATTTATCTCTTCTCTGTCCTGAAACCTCACTGCTATAAACTGAATTGTGCCCCCCCCAGAATTCATATTTGAAGCCTTAGTTCCTAATGTGATGGTATTTGGAGATGGAGCCTTTGGGAGGTAATTGGGTTTAGATGAGGTCATGAGGGTGTGCCCCTCATAATGGGATTAATGCCCTTATAAGAAGAGACACCAGAGAGCTCTCTCTCCTGGAGGTGAGGCCACATTGAGAAGGTGCCATCTGCAAGCCAGGAAGAGAGATCTCACCAGAAACCAATCATGCTGGCACCATGCTCTTAGAATTTCAGCCTCTAGAATTGTGAAAAAAAATTCCTGTTTTATACTGGTCTATGATATTTTTGTTATGGAAGTCCAAGCAGACTAATACACCCACTAAAATTGTTGTTTAAGGATTTTTTTTAAAAAATCATAAACCCATAAGTACAAAGAAAATAGGAAAGGTGAAAACAACAACGTTTTGGATACTAAAACAGCAGAGAAATTAGTGGGAACTGATTTAGCAGACTCTAGAATCTTAAAACAAGTACAAGGAAAACACAAAAAAGCAGCTAACTACAACACAACCTCCAAGAGGCTCAGGAATTGGTGGCACTAAGTACCTTTAGAAGCAGAAGTAAATGTGGGACTGTACACAGAAGGACTGGTGAAGTCTGTGTAAGAGCAGCTAGACCCCCAGATCCCCACTACTGTGTGGGTAGTAGACTAGAGATTTATTCACTAAAAAGAAAAACAGAGGATGTTTGGATTGGGGTGGAGGGGGGACAATGACATTAAACCAGGCACAGTTGTGGGCTCATCATGAAGATAAAATAGAAGCTTATGTATTGATACTAAATGTTGAGGGTCCTCAGACACTGGCTTCTAAAATGTTCAGAGTCAGACATATACTGTCTAAGTAAACACTGGACATTCCTCTCTGGGGACTCTGTCTAGCTCAAGGGAAAGATGGTCAACAGAATGGCTCAGCAAAATGACCCTAGGCTGACGCCCAGGCAAGCTCCAGCCACAATTACAAAGCTACCCAGCAACTTTCCAAGATTCCATTCTTATACAGCAGTAGAGGGCCAAGGATGAGACACGGGAGGACATTCTCCAATATAAAAGAGACAAAAATAAAGTAACAAAAAAGACTACCTGAAAGAAACAGACTGTGGAGGAAGATAAAAATCTGAAAAGAAATTTTTAAAAAAGAAAAGAAAAAGAAACCTCAGAGAGTTAAGAGAAGCCATGAAAGGAAAGCAAAAGACATCAATAAAAAAGAAAAAAAAATCTCTTAGAAATTAAAAGTATCGTGTCACAAATGGGGGAAAAAAAAAAAAAACCCATGGAAGGAATATATGGTAAAACCAAAAAGCTCTCCTAGCAAAGAGAGTAAAAAAGTAAAGACAGAAAATAAGAGAGGAAAGATAAGAAAATGAGAGGGACAGTCTTAGGGGTACACGTGATAAGAAAGAGAAAACAGAGGGGAGGATATTATTATATAAACAATTCACAAACCTTTCTCAAAATTAAAGGATATGAATTTCCAGACTAAACAGGTCCAGTGAGTACTCAGCATAATGAATAAAAATAGGTCCACTCCAAGGCATGTTATCATGAAATTTTAGAAGAGGAGGGCCAACGAGAGGATTCTAAATGCTTTTATAAAACACACACACAAACACACACAATACAGGCCACAGAGAAAGAATGGAGAATTTAGGTAGCTTCAGACTTCTTACTAGGAGTATAGGAATCTAAAATATGATGGAGAAATTATTTTTAAATTCTGAAATAAAATGATTTCCAATCTAGGACCTTATATCCACTGAAAGGAGGATAAATGTAATGCGAGCTGAGAGATTTTCCAAAATAACCTTGGGAGTTCAACCTAGGCTGCCTGGAGAAGGACCCACTGACCATGTTCCCAGAGGTGCTGCACCCAAGCTTAATTTTCTATGACACGCGTAGCTTCCATTCCTTGTGGGAGGGCCTGTAGCTTCCCCTGAGCCCCCAAGTCTCCTGGAACTAAACAGTTAGCATTCTCAAACAACTCCTAGAAACATCCAATGAGAACTCAGATTCAGTACTCAAACAGCTTAGATCACAAACGGTGTTTCTTCACCATTATGATTGCATTCATGCTCTGGGTGGGGAATATCCCAAGCACACTTCTGTGAGATAACGAGGGTGATGGATCTGTGCCTTCTTTTCTCTTGTTGAAGCCTGGTTCTACAAGTTCCCCTTTCTGCAATAAAGCCATCCTGTATGATGTGATAAAGTTTGTTCTAAGCCCCGTACCTGAAAGCTTGTCACCTTCCATGGTTAAGGGGAAGGAACTCATTTTATATAGCAAGAGTCAAAGGAATTTTCACTCACAGATTTCTAATGTTTTTTTTTTTTTGGTGATACGCGGGCCTCTCACTGTTGTGGCCTCTCCCGTTGCGGAGCACAGGCTCCAGACGCGCAGGCTCAGTGGCCATGGCTCACAGACCCAGCCACTCCGCGGCATGTGGGATCTTCCCGGACCGGGGCACGAACCCATGTCCCCTGCATCGGCAGGTGGACTCTCAACCACTGCGCCACCAGGGAAGCCCTCACTCACAGATTTCTAAAAACAAATACAAAATCCAAAAACCAAAATAATAACTGCCCTGCATCCTTTTTCAGGAGGCTGCTGGAAAAAATATTTTACCAAAAATGAGGAAGTTAATTTGAGAAAAAAGATGACATGAGATTTTGGAAACAGAGACTCTATCCCAAAGAAGTGGAAAAACATCCCAGGATGAACTGAGTGAAGATGAAAAAGTGACAGTTGTCCAGCTGGCCTAGAGAGCAACTACTACAGATTAAAGCAGAACAGAAGGTTCTGGAAGAGCTATTTGCAAGAAGATGAAACTGACAGAATATCTGATGTCTTCAATGATATTGGGGGAAATTCAGAAAAACAGAGAAGTAGGGGAAGAATGCATAATGAAAATGTAGAAAACTAGTTTTTTTAAAAAAAGGCAATTATTAACTCTGATTGATAAAGGGGGAGAAGTTTTCAAGAAAGAAAGAGTAATCAGAGTATATCATATGGCTCATCTTTGTATAATGTTTTCAGTCACAATAATATAATGAATACTGATCTAATCAAATTATGATAGAATGATATGGGGATATAGAAGTGAGAATCTGTGGGATAGTGGTGAGCTTAAAAGTCTCACTTCTCTTGTGGTAAGCCTGGAGATGGTATCTAAATATGAAAAATCAAGGGCACACAGTATAAGCACATTAGTTAGAGACACAGAGGTAAATATCAAAAAAAGTTAAGAGACGTAAAAAGTCAGTGTATCTTAGGAGTGCAAAATGAGGATGAACCAGGATGATGGAAGGGAGATACTGTTTTTAATAAACCTATAAACTATTTGACCCTTAAAACCATGCACCTATATACTTTTAAAACTAAAAGTAAAAACTAAATTAAAAAATGGGATTATAGGGCTTCCCTGGTGGCGCAGGGGTTGAGAGTCTGCCTGCTGATGCAGGGGACACGGGTTCGTGCCTGGGTCCGGGAAAATCCCACATGCCGCGGAGCGGCTGGGCCCGTGAGCCATGGCCGCTGAGCCTGCGCGTCCGGAGCCTGTGCTCCGCAACGGGAGAGGCCACAACAGTGAGAGGCCCACGTACCGCAAAAAAAAAAAAAGTATTATATAACAAAGGCATTACCGTTACAATTGGAAAGATAATAATTCAATGGGTGGAAACGATAAGTGATTTTTCAAAGAGACACTAGAAACAAAACTTAAAATTATTGATTTCTTGGTCTAATGCTTCAGTAGGAAAGCGATCACTCAACCACTAAAAACCAAAGCAACAAGATAAAAATTAAGATAAAATCCTTCAAACATATTGCTAATTTAGAAAATGAGTAATGGTAATTAAAATCAAAAAATTTTATTTTAATCTTGATTAAATGGGATGATACTTTATGAAGTTTAAAATTACCTAATTATGAATAAGAATAGTTATTCAGGCAGCATTTATAAAAGGCCTACTGTGTAAAGCACTGTGGTAAATAAAGACTGTAGGTTATACAAAGACTCATAAATAGTTTATGGTCTAATAGAAAGATAAAGATACATATATAAACACCACTCGTGAAGCTGAGTAGTTAAGGATAGAAAACTTTTCCTTTGATTAAGGAAATCAAGAAACATTCTATCTAGGAAGTGTGACTTAATCCAAGCTGAGAAGATTTAGATGTACTAAGACGCGGGGAGATGCTCCTTCCTGAATGAAGCATCACAAGGATAGAAAAAAGAGCATAGAAATGTCTGGGACTATAAGTAACTCATGATTTGGTTGAAATATAGAAAAAGGAAACAAGAAATTAAAAAGGGTATGCAAAAATGGTGGGTATATATATATGTATTTCCAGGTCCTGAGTTTGTGTTGAATGTCATGCTAGGAATTTGGATTTTGTTCAGAAGGAAACAGAGTGCTGTTAAAAGGGTTAGGTCAGGGGTGGTAGTGGTCCAAGGAAAGTAGCCTTGGGTAGAACTACTCCACTTGAGAGTAAAAGGTGCTGACAGTAAGAATATGACAGTAAGAATGGGAATGGGGACTGGTACTGAAATCCATGTGCTTAAAATCAGGTCAATTTTTTGTTAGATTTCGACACCACTTTTACCAAACTGTCCATTCAAATAAATTAGTTTTTGCTGGTTTCTGTAAAAATACCTGTGGATTTGTTTGATGCTCTCCTTCGAATTTCTGTCACCATCAGTCGTGAGACTTGTGTTGTGAACTGCAGAAGATCAGAAAATTTTTCTGTCATTGTACTTGGCGGAGCATTTCCAAAAACCTGTGATGAGAAAAACAATTTTAATACAGCATTGTCAACTTTTTTCTTTCATTATGTGCTTTTCAAAGTGTGGTATGACTTGAAAATCAAATAAAAGAAAGTATCCTTGCATAGTTACTTCGATCTGAATAAGTTTAAAACATATCTCTTTCAATAAATGCCATCTAACCACATTTTCTTATACATGTAAAATAATTTGTTGAATGAATAATTAAATAAACAAAATCTAAAAGCCAAAGACCAGTTATCTATAAAATTTAAATCAAACTTACTAATAAACTTTAGAAAATATAATGTAAATATATTTTCTAAAGTTTATATTTAGAAAATAAATATAAACTTCTAAAGTTTATAAATAAATATAAACTTTATATAAACTTTATATTTATAAATAAATATAAAGTTATAAAAAATATAAACTTCTAAAGTTTATATTTAGAAAATATAATGGTAAAAGCAGGGACTTATCTAATGCTAAGTCCTGGGCTGAATACAGAATTTACTAAACTCATCTTATACCTCAGAATTTCTGAATTCTAACCATAATAATTCCCAAAACAAGACTTAACGAAAAGACTAGAATAAAAATGAATGAAAGGGTCATGAAATACACTTGTCTTTACAAAAATCTACACTAGATGAACTTTAGAATAAATCATTCTTAAACTGGCATAGGTTCAAGCAAAGAGAATGAAAAAACTAAAACCTGGACAGACTGTCATAGGAAAAGAAATAGTATTATAATAGCTATATAACTGGATGCATCCTGGAATATTGTTTTAAAAAATGTTTTTTATAGTGGGACATCCCTGGTGGCACAGTGGATAAGACTCCATGCTCCCAATGCAGGTGGCCTGGGCTCGATCCCTGGTCAAGGAACTAGATCCCACATACATGCCGCAACTAAGAGTTCACATGGGGCAACTAAGGAGCCAGCAAGCCGCACTTAAGAAGTCTGCCTGCCACAACTAAGGAGCCGGTGAGCCGCAACTAAGGAGCCCAACTGCTGCAACTAAGACCCAGCGCAACCAAATAAATATTTTTTTTAAAAAATGTTCTTTATAGCTAAAAGAGAATTCTGTGTCTCCTAAAACTATTATGATAGCCCTCTACTGTAATATTAACTAAACAATATTTTATATTCTTGTTATCTGTTCAAATGTCACTGCAAAGGGAGGAAACGTATCTTACCCGTCATTGTGTTCCTTGCCAAGCTAGCACCCTGCCTTTTACAGGGATGTTCCCTGAATATGGCTGTTTGTTTGTATGCTGCCTGCCCCCACAACCAAATTCTAGAAAATGTTTAGGTAGCATGCAAGGACACAAATTATAATATGAGAATATAAACAAAAAGTAAGAACAAAACCAATCAAATAATAAAACCAAGGCTAGGGAGGTAGACTGGGGAAAAAAAGTCTATATTTGCCATATTTAGTCATGAATTTTGGCTCAAACATACAGGAGAGAAAACCTCATGAACTACATGGTTCTCAATGTCCTTAGGTAAGGAAAACATATATTTAACGAAGTACCTCTATTCTTCATACCATAATGTAAAGATTTTCTTCCAAGGATCCTATTAAAAGGATACAACTTATAATATCCTTGTAATAGGAATGTTTCTTACATTCTTACAATAGACAACATGTTTCTTACAATCACCCTCAAATTGAGCTGAAAGTATCAAACAAATGATAAATCAGTTCTACAGGTTATACTTTTAGCCAGGTAGTCTGTTCTTTAACTTGACACACAATTTTAAATTATCTCAAAGAACAAACAAACTGTTCTTTTCAGGAACTCCTCAATAATTGTTTTTCTGCTGAGATTTTGATAAATGTTATGTGCTTACAGTTAACCTATGTCGCCTGCTAAATAGCCATAGTCTTTAATAAACAAATTGGAGATAGATTAGAAATTGAGAAGCCTCAATTTTAAATTTGAGCATACTTTCAAGGAGAAGAGATTTTACCCGTCACTCTCTCTTGAAGTTTTTATTAAATAATTTGTGTCTTAGAAAAATAAAAAGAATGGCCAATTTATTGACCAAATTTATCTCACAGACTTAAAAAGTATGCCCAGTAAGCACAGCCCTGTAAGACTACATTAATATCAAACCAAAGCAATTTGGTTACTAAAATCAACCTTGCTTGAAGTTCACAGTTGATTATGACAAAGTTTATTCATTCCTTTCTTTCCTCCTTTTTTAAGTTTTTGGTCCATATAAAAATAACATATTGCAACTCAAAGTGCATCTTTTAAAATAAACCATCAACTATCTTTATCAAATAAAATATCTACACCATTTGGTTTCTAGTGAGGAAGGACACATGCTTGAATAGCCATTCTACTTCCACCCAGAGATGAGTATGTAACTGCCTAATGAAGGTGTTTACAAAGCAATTGTATATTTTGCTCAGGCAATTATTAAGCCTTTTGACAAACTGATTTAAAGTAGATAAGTATTCCTATTATTCAGAATATACTGATGTGTATTTTGCTCCTAAGAATTATTAAGCACTATGTTATCCTAAGAGTAAGACAACTTCATAAAATAAATAGCTCTTTTCTTAGCATAAACATATGGTTATTCAAGCAGTCTTCACGCTGGGTGGATAATACACTGTTAAAAATGCAACTAACTTTTCATACAAATCCTGATATTTACAGCTTTATTTTCATAAGGAAATTTTTTTCAAAAGCTGTGTTGCTTGAATTGACCAAGCCAAATGTTACAGAAAAAGGACCATGTCCTACTTGCTAATCTGAAATGAACTACTGCTTCTTTAACGTAAACAATCTTTAATCTAGTGATCCAACACTACTGATTGATTCACTCTTTCATTTATTCACTCATAAATATTTACTGGTCTACTATATATGCCAGGCAATATTTGGAACCTTGAATACAAAAGTAAATAAAGAACTGTGAATACAAAGGCAAATAAAGCAAATATGATTCCAGTTTTCACGGAATGTACATTTTAGCACAGGAGACAAAAGTTAAGCTATTTTAAAAATGGAAATTATGTTGGATAGTGATGCATTATAAAGGAAGTAAACAGGGTAACTGAAAGGGAATGCCTGGAGTGAGAAAAGGTTATCAGAAACGCTCTCTGAGATGACACTGACCCAGAAGGATGATACTGAATAATGAAAAAAGGTCACAATTCAAACAGCCAAGGAACGAGGGTTCCGGGCAGTGAGAAGAACTGTGCTAAGACCGTGGGCAAGAGATTGGGAGCTTGAGAGATCAAAAGGCGTGGGTGAAGCTGGAGTGTTTCCAATGAGAGGGGAAATGCAGCAAGAAAAGGCTGGAGAAGTACAGGGACTAAAACATGTATCTGGCATTTTAGATAATACTGAATGTGTAAGGCAGTAAAGAAAAGAGATTTTTTGGTGACTGACTTCAACAATTAAATCTAAAAATATTAGGTATGTATTCACCACCTTCCACAAATAGTGGGAAATACAGGATGGAGCACAGAGCTGGGATTCACCTTCCCACCCACAGGGACTCTGGTCAAAATTTTCTGGTTCTTAGTTCCCTCATCTGTTAAAGGGGAGAGTTGAGCAAGAGAACTGGTCGGTAATACACTCAACTCAGAGGGATGATTCTATAATAGACATGTGACATTCATTACCCAGATGAAAAAAACAGTGCTGAGGAACAAAAAGCCTTTTAGCAAACTTAATAAAAATAACAACAATTATCATATAATGAGGCTTTACAGTGTGCCTAGCACTATTCAAATACTTGACATAATGTCATTCGAATCTCATGAAATCCTACACATTACTCCCATTTTTCAGAAAAAGAAATTAAGGGTTAGAGAAGGTAGATGCCAGGAGGTGGTGGAGACAGAATTCAAAACTAGGTCTGATTCCAAGCTGTGCTCTTAGTCACCCAGTAATATACTGCCTGAATTAAACTTTGCAGGAACCCTATCACTATACCTTTGCACAGTGTTCACCTTGCGAGGGAATTAGCACAGCTCAACTTGTTTTTAGAAGGGTCATTTTAAATATCCACCTAAATAAATTTCAGAAAATTTCCTGGCTGCTCCTCAACTAAAATATTTTTGGTATACTCAGGGGGAACAAATGAATGGTGTTGTATAATGGCATGCAGGAAGCAGCAGCTCAATATATATTTGTTACCAAATGAAGCTATTCAGTAAAATTTTATTAAATATTAGTAAAAGAGAGGTAGGAATTTTTACAAAGTTTTCTAAAATGGTGTCTTTTTCCCCCTAAATATACGTAATATCTAAAATTAAGTTACAGAGTATATGAATAATTTGATATAGCTAACAGATTTTGAAAATTGACAGTGAAGATGTAATTGCATTTACCAATTAATATAAATCATTACATTAACACTTACAGTCTTCTTGTTCTAAGGACCACGAACTTGCAGGAGAAGAAAATGAGAAGGTGTATCTCAGTCCCTCTCTCTCCTTCTAGGGTACGCCCGCCTCAAGAGAACATGTACTCTCATCTGCTCTGAGTGTGGCTTGCCCACTTTTGCCAATGACTGGGTAAGTAAGCTTAACCATATCAAGGGTGAAACTAGGAAGTCCTTTGTTGCACAGACCTAAGCTCCATTCTCCAATACTGGTACTATGCAATAAGTAACAAAGCTGTATATTTGTAAACATAAGCCTCATATATGTAAATAGTTCATTTGTCTGACCCTTGATCTATCTCGCATTTGGTTCTGAACTTGAGTATCCTTCCTCTAAAGCCAACAATTTAAAAAGTAAAGGTTACTTGTGAGGGATAAAAAAAGAGACATTGGGGGCTTCCCTGGTGACGCAGTGGTTGAGAGTCCGCCTGCCGATGCAGGGGACACATGCCGCGGAGCTGTTGGGCCCATGAGCCATGGCCGCTGAGCCTGCGCGTCCGGAGCCTGTGCTCCGCAACGGGAGAGGCCACAACAGTGAGAGGCCTGCGTACCGCAAAAAAAAAAAAAAAAAAAAAAAAAAAGAGACATTGGATTCAACTTAGATGTTTCTTGAATATAAATCAGAAGCAAATTCAAAAACAAGAGGAGTCTCTAAAAGAAGGTCCAGTTAGTAAAGATTATATTTTAACATACACAATTTAGTATGATAACATACACCAAGGTAATTAACAATGGCAGTTAACTTTTAGATGACTAAAATGCTATTCATTTTTTAATACGTTTAAATGAAGTATTTTTTTTCTGTAAGCTTTTGTTCTTGGGACTAAAGGTTAATTATTTTTAAGAATGCTGATTAAATATTATCCAGCTATTCTCAGACCTCACCATAATCTTTCAGTTTGAGAGAACTGGTGAGAAGGAGGATACCAGCAGTGCCCTTGCAGGACTGTGATGAAGAGCACAGGAGGCAGCTGAAGAACCCAGCATGAGTCCTGGCCCAGAAAAAGGGGCTTAACACATGCCATTTCTCAACCTCGTGTCTCTTAAAGGCCAAAATCACACACTGAAATAACAGTATGGTGCACACTTTAAAAACGATTCTGTAGATGGATATCCATGTCTAACTGTAATATGGTTTATTTGCCATTTGGCATGAATCAAACAAAGTCTCAAAAATCAACAGTACAGTTCATTTTTGGCAATCGTGGCAGGATGTCTGGAGCCATACTGAGCTATTCATTCATCTAAGCTATTTCTTACTAGTGTAGAACGTTCAAGTATAAATTGTCAAACCATTAAATAAATATGGTTATCTATATCAAAATTTAATGGATGTGATGTCTTATCTAAGGATAATTTTAGTTTGTTAATGATAGGCCAATGAATATAATTTATATATTTTTTAAATTGGTCACAATAGTACAGAAATAACTTTCTTTTCATTAGTTAAAAGTTGATAAAGGAAAAGAACCTGAAAAAGAATAAATATATGTATATATGTATAAAAATATATATATATAACTGAATCACTTTGCTGTACACCTGAAACTAACACAACATTGTAAATGAACTATACTTCAATAAAAAAATTAATTAATTAAAAAAAAACGCTAACCATCATCTGACAATGCAGGGTTGCCACAAACCTTTAATTTGTAAAAACTGCAATAAAGCGAAGCACAATAAAACAGAAAAAAAAAGTTGAATGAAACTTTATGATATTTAAATCACTCATTGTATTAGAGGTTTAGGCAATGCATATGTATATGCTTTTAATCAGCCAACTAAAAACTTCTGACTTGAAAGAATAGAGACTCATGGCAACACAGAACACAACAGAACTAAGACAGTCTAAGCAATAGAGAATAATCACTAAAGCAACTTAAATCTTCTTAAAAAAAAAAACCCCAAAAACCTCAAGTATTTGTTTGAGTCTTCTAGTCTAAGACTCACTTGAATTGACTGTGGAAGCTTAACTGATGAAATACATGGGACACATATGCAGGATATTAGTTATTAATCTATATTAATAGCTGAGAATAACAATTGTCCTAACTACTCTTAACATTATCATCACCTTTTCAGTGTTTATGAATCTGAGAGAAGGAAATTATCTCAAACTACTTAATAGCTAATAGTACATTGTGACATTGAAGTAAAACAAAAACATTAAAATAAAAAACAACCAACTTCCCAGGACTGGTTGCAATAAAAATTAATGACTGTTACCTCAACAGGGCTTGAAAAAATAGCTTGTCCATAATCAGTTCTCTCCCAATTTCAAAACAGCTGTCTTAAACCTTTCCCTACCTCTCCTCATATTCCTACCCTATCATCCCCTCCCCTCCCTCACTCTCAGCCTTTTTATCTCATAGATTAAAAAATGAACATCCTCTGCTCTGTTCCTATGGTATCCCACCCAATTCCACGAGTGATATGTGAATTAGTCTCTCTAACTATGCTCTGTCCCTCTACTCCTGCCCTTCTTGCTTTACCAGCCCAGCAAAACCTCAGTCCCAATATAACGCATCTATCCGTCTTTTCTACTTCTACACACACGCTGCTTTGTAACTGAATGAGAAAAATCACACACGCCTGCATGGATAAGATCCAGTACAAATTTACTATCTCCAACCTTCACTGAGCCCTCAAAACTCTTTAAGCCCTTTATTGTCCCTTTCAACTATCCTTCTTGATTCCCTTTCATTAATATTCCAAACCATCACCATTCCCTAAAGTCTCCTACTCGACCTGCTTACTCCAGACTCTTAACAGACCACATCTTCTGTTGATAACTATAAGAAACTGAGGTCATCAAGCAAGATCTTATTCAACTTTCCACTACCTTCACTACAAATCTGTGCTCACACCCAACAAGACATGCTCTCCTGCAGCATGCGGTGTCTCTTGTTCAAGGCTCACTCACCCACCTGTAATTTGACTCTATGCTCAATTTCACTGTCTTAAAAATTTCCAATTTCCCCCTCTGCTGGTTTCTTTCCTTCTCTTCATGAGCATGCCTGGATCTCTCCCATTTTTAAAAACAAAGTAAAACACCAGAAATATATAAACACAAACCCCCTATTGCCAAATTCACCTCCATCAATCTCTTTTGTCCCCTCTTCTTTCATATTTCTACAAGCTGAGTCCATACTGTCTCTTCTCATCTCCCATTCACTGCTCAACTCACTGCTTTCTCGTGCTTCCATTCTAGTAACTTTCAAACTGGCAAATCTCATGTACATTTTTCAGTCTCCATCTTACTGGGTCTCTCTAATGTACAGGATGGTGTTGACTGCTCTCCTCCTTCTTGCAACTTTTATCTCTTGAGTTCCATAACCAGCCTCTCCTGATTCTTTTTGTACTGCTACTGACCCATTCCTGTTCTGTATCCTTTATGGGTTCCCCTTCTTTCACTAAACATTCATATTCTCCATGGTTCATCCTTAGCATACTACTCATGGGGCAGTAGGAGGCACGAGTAATGTCTTATCCCCTTCCAGGGTTCCAACTACCACATATCTGCAGTAGTCCCCACAGTCCCTCACCTGAGCTTTCTAATTGCCTACTGAATACCTCCACTTGGGAAGTTCACAAATATCAACAGTTTGGACTCAATGCCCCAGACTGAATCTGTCCCCTATATCTCTCCTTCTCAGCTACTAGGAAAAATATCCACCCAGTTTCCCAAATGAGAAACCTAAGAGACAGCCTTGCTTTGGTCCCTTCTCCTTTCTTATTCTATTGCTTAGAATACTTCATTGGCTCTGCACACCTCGGAGAAAAAGTATTAGCACTTAATATGATATAAAACCTGTCATGATGTGCCTATTAAACTTAACAGTACCCTTCCTCGACATAATGTCAACTTCTTGGACCACTTATAGATGCTAGCACACATCAAAATGTTTGTAGCCTTTACCTTGATTCATGCTTTAACTTCTTACTCTAATTACCTTCTTGGTTAATTTAGCCCAGTTAGTTCCAAGCTGGCTAATGCATATCTTTTAAGGACTCAAGAATCACATCCCATTCTCATGGGAGACGCCCCTTCCCTGATCCCCACAGACTTTCCGATAACTTTCTTCTCAGGGGTGCCATAATACTCTGCTGTGTCTCTAATACTACATTTCTTTGTTATTCCATTATCTGTTTATGTGTTTATCTCTTCTCCAACAGAAATACATGTTTATCTTCCTCATGACACTTCTGATTTATAAAACTGGACTATCTTATCTCAGAACTCCAATGTATAGCACAATGTCTATTTGTTTGACACATATTTACTGAATCAGTAATGCACAATAACAGAATAAGTGAAGAGATAAGCAAACAAATAAACATAGAATATGTAGAGTCTATCCCTCCTCTCTGTTGTCTAATTAGCCTTTGGCTTGGTGTGAGTAACACATAAACTAGATGTATTTCAGCATATATTCAATATGAAATTATTTCAGCATAAATAGTTTATAATCTTTGCTTCACCTTGTAATGTCTTTATTTTTAATGCCATAACAACAGTAACAATAATAGACACAAGTTCCCTAGGACAAGCATTTGTTAAGTGCTTTAAGTACATTATCTTATTTAATCTTCATACCAACCCCACAAGGTAGATATTCTTATTTAACAGCCCAGAAACTGAAGGTGACTGCTCCTCCCAAGTGCAGTACACACCTGGAGGTCTAACCCTTAGAGAGGAACAACCAAGAACACTGATAGGTGCAAACTGGAGATTAAGTGAAAGTCAATCTACTGAATATGAAACATAGAAAACACTAGCAAGTATATATGCTCCAGGCAGGAGACTGGAAAACATCCCTTCCTGGAATATCAACATATCCTAGGTTAACGAATCTCTGCATTTTATCCAGCCAGATCATCTTACCACTGGAAAAGTCTAACCCCTGCACACGTACTTTCCAATTAGTGTTTCAATACCTCATTCCTAAATATCAGTGTATAGACAATTATCACCAGACATCTGGAGACTACTCTAATATGAAAGAAAATAATATAAACAAAGAAAAAACAGTAATCTGAAGCAAATAACAATGAAAGAAGCATAAGAAAACTTGAAAAAGCTTTAATATTTTCAGAGGGATGAGGAGATATTACAGAATTTTAAATTAATAAAGAAGAATTCAAGGACGTTAAAAATATGACAGCATAAGGTTAATCCAAAAGAGTTAATATTTGATTGACAGAGCTGCAGAAAAGGGGAAGAATATTAACAAAGAAATATTTCAAAATATTTTCCCAGAATTGAAAAGTACAAGTTTGCAGATTAAAAAGGTTCATCATGAAGCCTCAATAAAATTTCAAAATATTGAGAAGAAGAACCTAGAAAATTTCAGACAGAAAGACTAACAGACACAGAGAACAAACAATAAAGAGATCAAGTGAGACTTTGGGAGGGAGACAATGAGTCACAGATGCAGGGGAAAGAGAAAGACATGGGAGGGGAGAAACAAGGAAAGAGAACTGGGGGGTCGGGGGGGAGAGACAGAGACCAAGAGAGGGGAACAGAGAGAGGAGAGAGAGATGGGGAAGAGAGACACAGGAAAAGACAGGCAGAGATGGGGAGAAAGACAGAAACAGGAAGGGAAGGAGAGAAAGATAGGGGAAGGACAGAGATAGGTCTAAGGAGAGAAAAAGAGAGATGGGGGAGAAAAAGAAAGAGACATGAGGAAAGACAGAAATTGAGACAGTTATGTTACAAAGTCTGAGGAAAACAAGTTCTATAAGAGTGGCAAAATAGTGGTGGTTTGCTATAAGGTTCATCTATGAATAATATTTACAGCAGGGTCAGTAGACTGTAAGCACTGAATCTTATTTAAACAAATGGGATTATTGTATGGGAAGGACAAGAGGAGGGTAGCATGTATGAGTGAATGTATGTGTGTGCATGCTTTGGAGGCATGGGGAGTTTAAAAAAAAAGCTAATTCTCCTATTTCTCAGTAAGAAGTCAATTAAAACTGAACAATCACGACAGCAGTATAAGTATTGTTTGTTATGTAAAAGCTGAAATAGCTAAAAGTGGCAGCAACAATTAGCAGTGGAGAGCAGCAGGGCCCTATAAGCCTGCGGAAGTACTTGATTTTTTAAACTATGTACATATACATCTTTGATAAAAATTTTTAAAATCCCCATTAAGATTGCTACATGTGATCAACTTGACAAAATACATTAAAACATTAGCTCTATTTTGACTCTCTAGAGCCTATAACTATCCTCTTACAAGTTCTTTTACAGAAAATCCACCAAACAACAAAATAAACTGAGATGATTCTTCAAAGTGTAAAGAGGACTTGGGCGACTGCACCATTTGATGCCATAAATCATCACTTCAAAAGGTAATGGAAATAACATAAGTGGTAATTTACAACCTATCCCTCTTCCAAGTATCAACCATTAGAGGAACATTTTACAAAATGCTCGCAATCTTCCTTTTATCTGCTAGAACTAAGAGGAGTTCATTCTGACCAGATCTCACATCAAATCACCTTATAGCAAATTGAAAGGAAGGAATCAGCTTCTTAAAAATTCATTCATTCTATCATTTTTTTTTTCCCATCTGTGACTTATTATAACCTCAAGACTCCTGCAGTACCACCCCATCACAAAAGGCATGTGCTTGGCAACCTGGACTCACCCTGTTAAACACTGGCAGCATCATGTACAGTTTCTCTTCTTGTTCCTTCTGAGTCATGTGCCGGGGAGGATGGCACAACTCCGTGAAGAGTCGGCGGAGGTGCATCAGTCCTAAGGCGTTGTCTTGCGGGCTGCACTCCTCCTGCCTCGGCCGCCCCATGATCCTCTTCACCATATTCATCTTGGCTGGTTGGTGATAAACACTTCTAATTCTGTAAGAAGATGTTCATACAGTCAAAATGTCATTGTCTTGACCAGGTCAAGCATGCACGGAGCTCATTAAAAGCCAGAAAAACAAAAAAATTCTGCCTAAAATATTTTTTCTACTTTTTTGAACAGAAAAGGTAGAGAGGCAAAGCTAATTTTGATAAATCTCCCTAAATGACAAGTTACAAATTATGCCACTCAGTGTTCCTTACCGGCTTTGCCACAATTTGTATAAAATGTAAAACATTAAATGTAAAACATTAAATGTAAAAAATTAATTGTTGCTGGACGAGCAACAAACATTTCCAAGTTAGTCATAACAAAGTTCAACAAATAAAGGGATCATAAATCTTATAATTAATATGTTGCTTAATAGTTGACTATATGGAAAAAGAATAAAAGCACAGAAAATTCACCCTCACTTCAAAACATCCAAACAAGTGAAAAAAACAAAAATCCCCACAAAGTTTTCTGTTTTCAATTATTTAACTTTTTTTGTAGATGAAGGATTACACTTGGGATAGTCCTCACTGAAGACTTGTAGTTTGAAAAATGCAAATTAAATGAAATGATACCCTCAAATATATTATAAATCATAAGAAAAAAGTGAAAATTGTCATATAACTTAAGACTGTTTTTTCAAACTACAGTTTGAAACCCTTTGGCAGGTCATGTTAATTCATTTAATAGATCATGACAAGCAATTAAAAAAAAGAAGTAAAATATAATATTGTAAATCAACTATATACCTCAATAAAAATATTTTTAATGAAATAGAAGATATTGGAATACATGTAGTAAGGGTAATTATTATTTCATGAAACTTATTTTAGATAAGGGTGTATTCATGTGTATTGAATCACAATGTAAAATGTATGTATCCCTGGCTAGAACTGCAGTTAAGAAATAAGTAAACCAATCACTGGGTTAGAACATACACCAGAATCAATAACGCTAAGCTTTCAGAAAGCATCATCAGCCCTTTTCAACCACCATGAACTGTGCCTGCCAGCAATTAGCTAATTTCAGACACAAAAACAGGATATCTTACAAAAAGAATCAGGAAGGCTGGGAGGACACTATGGGATATACTGAACTTGAGTAAAAGGCAATTTTGCTTTCTAACCTGTAGAAAAGCAGGAGTAATCTGAAGATTAATTTTTAATTTTGCCACATAAGCCAGCATGGCATTTCTTAAGAAATGAGAGACCACTGCAGAGCTAGACGTTTATTTACTAAACATCTATTGATTTTTTTAAACCATTAAGAAGAACTAGCATCTTAAATATGCTTGCCCTTGAGAATTTTGAGTGGATTCCGTGTTTGCCTGCGGGCGCATGTTTATGCATTCTAGCTTGACTGCAACAGGAGGCCACCTGCGACTCATCACAGGTGAGAAGCAGGAAAACACCCTGCCAAAGGCTGGTCTGCACCAAGGGACCTCTGTGCAAAGAGCACTCAATACTGCTAAGGTGTCCAGTAGTGGGGAAGAGTGCTCAGACCACAGGCACAGGGCCGAGGAGACCCTCTGAACTACAAAATGACAAGTGAAAGTCAGTCCGGTTCAAACTTGTTCAACATATTTCATTCTCGGAAAAACGTGTTAAGTTCCCCAAGTATACATTATAAAGATTTCAACAAATACATTCAAAGAGCCTACTATATGCTGGTATTTTTCGTCCTGGAAACCCCCAGGACAAATATAAAATTTGAAGTTAACTATAAAACTTGCATAAATTAGCTAACACTTCAGATTATACATAGATCTGCTCTTTTTCCTTAACCCATAGCTTCAGTTCATAATCTAAAGCTTGTGGATAGGATTTACAGGATTCATGATCCCCTAACACTTCAAAAAACATTTTAAATAGATCTCCAGCTTTCAAAGGGGTCTAGGTCATTAAAAAGCCAAGCATCAATCCTTATTTATAGAGAGTCAAAGCACTTTCAGACCATTCCCTTTGGTCCTCATTCCAACTTAAGCAAGGGGACTGAGGAGGGGATTAATTCTACCTTTTTGTGAGGCCTCAAGACAAGAACAATTTGCTCAAAATCTCACAATGAAAAAGAACTGAATGAGAATCCAGGACTCCCACCTACTGGTTCAGCCCTTCCTGCTTACTTATATTCATGTGCCTATTTTAAATTACAAAATTTTTGGCAACTGTGACTCTAGAATATTTATTTAGCTAGCATCAAGTTGCAGTTAGAATGCAAAAGAAATGTTTGACTTTTCTGAAGATACACTAATCAATTATCAGTAAACACACACACATAATCACACAAAGACATTCGCTAGATGTAAATCAAGCTATCGTACCACCATTATTTTATATTTGTCGGATACAAAGGGATATATTGGGTTCGCCAAAAAGTTTGTTTGGGTTTTTCCGTAAGACGGTATGGAAAAACCTGAACGAACTTTTTGGCCAACCCAATATATCAATCAGCTAAATGGATTTACTGGTATTTCTCGATTACTCAGATAATCTCAGTAATGGGGAAAAAATTCAGATTCCTCCTTTTCTCCTAATTTACCAAGAA
Source organism: Pseudorca crassidens (assembly GCF_039906515.1). Classification (NCBI taxonomy): domain Eukaryota; kingdom Metazoa; phylum Chordata; class Mammalia; order Artiodactyla; family Delphinidae; genus Pseudorca; species Pseudorca crassidens. The sequence continues at coordinate 116,924,378 of NC_090299.1, forward strand.
ACACTTAAGCATATCAGATTGCTGACTCATTGCTTTGTCTGCACTTCAATGTCTGTAACTTAAAGTATAATTCAGACCAAGAACTATCATGTTTAAAGTACCCTTCAGCAGTGAAAGAGCAGAAAAGAATGGGTACTTCTTGGTGAACTCTGTACCAACACGTCCATATAAGATAGGTAACTTCAGGTGAAAGTCTCTTAATTCCCTTGAATCTTGGGTTTTTCTCACCCGTAAAATCTTTCCTCATAGGCTTTTTGTAATGCATACATAAAATAACATCATTTATATAAAGTGCCAAACACATTAATTATGTTCAACAGTTTTTATACTTCTTCCTTCAGCTTGATCATGAAACATTTAATTTCTTTTCGTTTACATTTTTCGTTATTTAAGCAAGTAAGGCAAAGGAAAGAGTGTGGGCTCTTACAGTACTATGTTTTAGAGACTTACAAAGTGATAAATAAAAAATTAAGGGAAAATTTATTTCTTAGATACTCAATAAGAGGTTTCTAAAGCAATACAGAAGAGATAGGCAAAATTTAATAATACTGAGGACAAATCATAGAAGGATTATTTTGGGGGGTAATGTTATCAGGGATTTTCAAAATATTTACAAAGATTATTGTGCATAAGAACTAGTTTTCTAATGCAAACTCTATTTTGTTTCACAAGAGAAAAGTGTTTGTACTGCCAACAGGGGGTTATTTAAATAGCAATGAGATAATTATTGCAATGAGCCCAGACAGTAGTTCTTATTCTAATCTCTTGTGTTAAAGCTTAAAAATCCTCTGGAAATGCCTGAAAAACTGTTTAAGTCCTTTAAACAGTCTGCCATTATTTAAATTATAGAACAAGTAAATAGCCTAAATTTGTAAACATATATTTGCCAAGTAACTAATGGCCTTTGAGTAGCTCAGCTAAAAACTTAAAATAGCTTTTCTAAGTAACTCCTTAATTCCACGAGAAGAAATAAATAGCTCACAGGACTCAGGGAAAATCTTATAGTTTCATCAAATAATTATATATAATTCCTCAGGTTTTTAATTTTTTCTTAAACTTTCTGGGGGAAAAGATCCTATTTATTTTCTTACATTGTGAAGAGCAAAGGCAAAACTTCTTACACTTTTTTTTTTTTTTTTTGCGGTACACGGGCCTCTCACTGTTGTGGCCTCTCCCGTTGCGGAGCACAGGCTGCGGACGCGCAGGCTCAGTGGCCATGGCTCACGGGCCCAGCCGCTCCACGGCATGTGGGATCTTCCCAGACCGGGGCACTCCCGGACCGGGGCACGAACCCGTGTCCCCTGCATCGGCAGGCGTACTCTCAACCACTGCGCCACCAGGGAAGCCCTTCTTACACTTTTGAAGAATGAAAGCAGAACTCTGAGAGGCTCCCAAAAAACTGTGTATATAACCCAGCAATCTAACCCATACATTGAAAAAGAACTACTAATACAGTCCTGAATTAGAATTTAAAATTTCTACCTGCTGAAACATTGTTTTTGCCTTTCAAGAACAGTCATATCAGATTTTAGCCCCACCTATGAGACATGACAAGATCAGCCATCTCATTTCTATGGCAAAATACAATTACTTAAGACCTATTCCCAACATCCTTCACCCTTCTGACCCCATCGGTGAACTCATCATCCTACACATATACTGAACTGGACAATTTCTCAAAACATCTTTTCCATTGTGCTTAATTTTCTCTTCTCACAGATGAAAGGATATTGCTTCCATTTAAGGACACTTCATTTAGATATGATTTCCAATCATGGGTAGCCACTACTGACATCTCTCTGACACCTTTCTCAAACCCCTCCTTCTAGGGCCCTTGCTGCTGTTCTGGGAGCCCCAAAGGCACATTTACCCCAATAGTTACATGACAGTTATTTGATATGATTAAAATAGTACAATTAAATTATATTATGGGATAAACTTTTGTAGGCTGACCAGAAATTCTCCAGCATTCTCTGAAAGTGTATCTTTATAAGAAAATGTGTTCAAAATTTTGTATGAAAGACCTGTAAAAGAATTTTTGTAGCATGATGCTTCTGTTAAGTTGTGACTGCTTTCTACTGACACATTTTGCATTATACCTGTATCTCCACTAACCTCTAGCTCAAGTCATTCAGCTCTGTGAATGTATCAGTATCCTCAGTGGATGGATGGCACACAGCAGGGAGACTAACCTCAGGAGTGAAGTGCATATAAGTAGGCCTAGAACTTTCAGGCTAGACCTTACAGCACTAGGAATTTCTCTATTTCTGAAATTTCAAGTTTTGAAATCTTACTGTGAGATCTTAACTTTCAATCCACCTGCCTTTCCCACTTCCTAAATCTGTGGTCTTCACTGGAATCGCTTATTCCTCTTAACTTTTCCCAGTTCTACTCCTCAGATGATGTTCAGTCTCTTCAATACATTAACAACTGTACCTTCAGTTCTCCTGTACTCCTGCCTATACATATTTCCAACTAGTACCCATGCCTGGATGAATTCAACCACACAATTTCTCCACGTCTAATTTTGGGTTGCTGGATACTGTGGAGAAAATTCTACAATTCTGCAGACCTCTTACAACATAAAGTTTGATTTTTCTAAAATTATTATTTTCATAAATAAAAATAATTCCAAATGGATTAAAGATCTAAATGTAAACAAACAGTAAAACACTGGAAGCAAATATAAAAGGAAACACTTATAATTTAGGGTAAATTCTTCTTAAAAGGAAAAAAAGACAGATTTATAGCTAAAAATACCACAAAGTTAAAAGACAAGCAAAAAAAACACAAAAATAATAGCAACCTTATAACAAAGCATTAATAACGAGATTATCCATGGAACTCTTAAAATCAACAACACGATAACAAAATAAAAATTTAATAGAAATAGACTATCCCCCGTAAAAATACTATACACATGAAATGCAACACAATGCACATATAAAAAGGCACTTAAAAATCTCTAATAATCAGAGAAATACAAATAAAAACAAGTACAACTATTTGCTCAATTTGGCAAAAAACTGATGGGACTTACAAAATATATACATAGTAAGAATAGAAAAAATTGAAATGTACACACCTTGTTGAATTAGCAGCCTTTTTAAGGGCAATCTCATAGTATCAACATACCTACTCTTTCATCTAGTGATACCTCTTCCAGGAAGCTGTCCTAGAGCAATACTCACAGTACAAGACAGTTTACTGCATTATATGTTATTATAATTGTTTACAATAACAAAAAATCAGAAATAGCCTAGTCCTTTAATAGATGAATAGGCAACTCATGGTACACCTGTATTATGGAATAGTACAATTCTTAAAAGTTAGGAGGAAAAAAGAAGTTAAATTTTTAAAAATCAGGATTTCAGCACCAAAATGTAAGGAGATTAGAAGTCATCATTCCTGTACTTACACAAGAAACAGCTGAATAAACTGGAAACCAAGGATTTTTCTGGAACCCTCAGGGAACTGAGGTTGCAGGGCAAACTAATCCCTGAAATCTGGAGAGACAAGCAAATCCAGAAATTCACAGATGAAATATGTTTATCTATTAACAGTAGGCTAGCATGAGAGGGAGAAACTCCTGGGGGCCACAGCCTTCAGGCTCTCACCACAACTTTCCTGGGTTGCACTTCTAGGAACCCCACCAGATTCTTTCTCACAGAGATGTGGGAAAGATCCCCTCCTCCTGGCTCTGGCAAGAGGGAAGGGAAGCACAATCACTTTGAAATGTTCCCAGAGGATACTCTATAACAAAGGCTGACTTTCCAGAGTAAAAGACTATCTTAGCCTTGTCTCACCTGAGGGAAGGGCATCTCTCCCACCCCACCTCTTCCTCCCCCCCTCCCCACCAACCTTCCAGTCTCACCTACGGGGGCTGAGGGAGGAAACAGCCCTGGAGAAATACTTGTGAAGGTCACAGCCCAAGAGTTACAGGCCCACTAAAACAATGAGATTTAATCACAGGATTATAAAACAGTTCCCCTCTTCCACACTTTACAACCACCAACTGTGCTCTAAGAAAGAATCAAAAGGAAATGCAAGAAATCAAAAGCACTGTAACAATTATGAAGAATGCTTTGATGAGCTCAGTAGTAGACGATATGGCCAAGGAAAGAATCAGTGAGCCTGAAGATAAATCAGCTTCCAGAAGAAGAGAAAAGGGAGGAGTGGCATATTTGAAGTAATAATGTCTAAGTACTTTGCAAAATTAATGACAGACACCAAACCACCGATACAGAAAGCTCAGAAAATATCAAGATTAAATACCTAAAAGAGTACATTTAAGCATATCATATTCAAACTATAGAAGGTCAAAGATAAGGAGAGACTCTTGAAAGGGACTGGGGTGAGGGGGTGGGAAGAGGAGGAAAACCTTACCTATAAAAGGACAAGGACGAATATTATAGTGGACTTCTCATCCAAAACGTTCAAGCAAGAAAAGAATGAAAGGAAATATTGAATATTTAAAATGTTGGAAGAAAAATCCGCCAGCCTAGAATTCTATATCCAATGAAATTATCAGGGACCTCCCTGGTGGTCCAGTGGTAAAAAAAATCTGCCTTACAATGCAGGGGACGCGGGTTCGATCCCTTGTCGGGGAACTGGGATCCCACGTGCCACGGGGCAACCTCAGCCCACACGCCACAACTATTGAGCTCACGCACCTCAACTAGTGAGCCCACGCACCTCAATTAGTGAGCCCACATGCCCTGGAGCCTGCGTGCCACAACTAGAGAGAAGGCTGTGTGCCCCAACGAAAGATCCCGCATGCCTCAACAAAGATCTCACGTGCCACAACTAAGACTTGATGCAGCCTAAAATAAATAAATAAATAATACATAAATCTTAAAAAAAAAAAAAAAGGTGAAGAAAGAATAAAGAATTTCTCAGACACTCAAAAAATGTGAAAGTATTGTGAGGTGACATGCCATACCAGAAATATTAATAGCTGTTTGGGGAGAAAAAAATGATATAGGTCAGAAAATTGTACAGGCATACTGTGTTTTATTACGCTTCACAAATTGAGGTTTGTTTTTTCTTTGTTTTGTTTTGTTTTGTTTTTACCAATTGAAGGTTTGTGGCAACCCTGTGTTGTTAGATGATGGTCTTTTAGGAGTAAAAGATTATTTTACTCTTTTAGGAGTAAAAGTAAATTAAGGTATGTATACTTTTTTAGACAGAATGTTATTGCACACTCAATATACTACAGTATAGTGTAAACATAAATATTATATGCATTGGGGAACCAAAAAATTGGTGGGACTTGCTTTATTGAGGTGGTCTGGAATATCTCCAGGGTATGTCTCTATCTACATAATAAAGAGAAGGGTGTCAGAGAAGGAATAAATGAAGGTAAAATAAAATTGTTTTATTATCCTTAACTGATCTAAAAGATTGTTTTTAAAGTAATAATAGTGATAATGCATTGGGTGCTTAAAGTTTCTGAATTAGTAAGATGAATAACAGCAATGTCATAAGGAACTGGGAATACTTTTATAAGATACCCATACCATACCTCAGTAATAAAGTGTTATTTGAAGGTAGATGAATATTAGTAAAAAAAAATGTTCACTCTAGGGCAACCACTAAATTTTTTTTAAAAAAGTTTAATTGATACACAGAGAGAGGAGATAAAAGGAAAACATGTAAAATGCTCAGTTAAAACCAGAGAAGACAGAAGGGGAGTAGGAAGAACCAAATAAAAAATGCAACAAATACGAAAGTTTTAAACAAGACAGATATTAATCCAACTATATCAAAACTCACTTTAAATGTGACTGGACTAAATGCACCAATTAAAAGACAGAAGGTCAGAGTGAATTAAAAAACACATCTCAACTATATAGTGTCTATAAGAAAGCCGCTTTAATCAGATAGACTGAAAGTAAAGAGATGGAGAAAGGTAAACCATGCTAACTCCAGTCAAAAGAAAGCTGGAGTAACTATATTAATTTTAGACAACAGTCTTTACAACAAGGAAAACTATCGGGGATAGTTAGAGGTATTACATACTGACAAAAGGGTCAATTCTCTAAGAAGACTTAACAATCCTTAACATGTATAAGCCTAACATGAAAATCCCACATGTGGCAAGCACTGATAGAACTGAAGGAAGAAAAAAACAAATCCACTTTGGAGTTGGGGACTTCAACAGCCCTCATACAATAACTGATAGATCAAGTGTGCAGGAAATCAATACAGTTTACTGAACAGTACTATCAACCAACCAGAACTATAGTTGATATTTTCAGAACACTCCATCCAACAACAGCAGAACTCACATTCTTCTCAAACTCACATGGAACATTCACCAAGACAGATCACAGGGACTTCCCTGGTGGCATGGTGGTTAAGATTCTGCCTGCCAATGCAGGGTACACGGGTTCCACCCCTGGTCCGGGAAGATCCCACATGCAGTGGAGCAACTAAGCCCGTGTGCCACAACTACGGAGCCTGCGCTCTAGAGCCCATGAGCCACAACTACTGAAGCCCGCATGCCTTAAGCCCGTGCTCCGCGACAAGAGATGCCACCCACCGCAATGAGAAGCCCACGCACCGCAATGAAGAGTAACCCCCACTCGCCGCAACTAGAGAAAGCCTGAGCACAGCAATGAAGACCCAACGCAGCCAAAAAAAAATTTAAAAAAAGACAGATCACATACTGAGCTGTAAACACACCTTAACAAATTCAAAAGAATAGAAATCATACCAAATATGCTATCAGATTACAGTGGAATTGAACAGAAAATCAGTAACAAAAGACAGCTGGAAACCCCCCAAATATTTGGAAATTAAACAACATGCATCTAAATAACATGAGACAAAGAAGTGTCAAAAGAAATTTTTAAACATTTTAAACTGCATAAAAATATAACTTATCAAAATGCATAAAATGCAGTGAAAGCTGTTCTTAGAGGAAAATTTGTAGCACTAAAAACATATACTACAAAAGATATAAAAAATAGCCTAACCTTCCACCTTAGGAAACTAGAAAAATATGAGCGATTTAAGCTTAAAGGAAGCAAAAGAAAAGAAATAAATGAGGGCAACAAATCAATTAAATTGAAAACGAGCAAAACAGAGAAAATCAAAAAAACCAAAGCCTGGTTCTTTGAAACGATGGATAAAATTAGTCTCAGTCTCACTACCATATGACCGGTGCCCCTGTCTTGAGTGCATCTTCCCTACAGCTCCTCAGTTTTCTTCTGAAAAACAAAGCAGATATACCATTTCTCTGATTGAAAACCTCTGCTGATTCTCTATTGCCTAAGAATAAACTGAAGCATCTTAATCTAATATCTAAATTCTTAGACATTCTGGCCCCATTTATATTTCTAGCCCCTCTCTCACTAAGCCACCTTCTTTGCTCTAAATTCTGCTCCACTGAAAGTATCTCCCAGCCTTGTTGGTTTCTTTAGCCCTCTGTGTGTTTGTGTATGGTGTTCTCTCTGCCAAGGAAGGCCCCTCTTCCACTTTTCCTAGCAGCTAAGCTCTCAGTCCGCCTTCTCAGAGAAGTCTTTCCCAAACCTCCAGGCAGAATTTGTTGTTTTATCCTACCATGGTACTTTAATAGTCTGGCATAAAATATTCATTAAGAGAGACAGTATAGTATAGTGGTTACAGAGGCTTTGCAACTAATTGCCTGGATTCAAATCCTAGCTGCACCATTTACCAGCTGCGTAACTTCAGCAGGTCAGTCACCATCCTTGTGTATCAGATTCCTCAAGTGTAAGAAGAGAGTAACTATCAGAACCTAGGCCAGAGTGGCGGTGTAGTGTAATTCACCAAATGCGGTACTACACAGAAAACGCTTTAGGGTAATGTCTGGCACTGGTGCTCAGTAAGCGACAGCTATTCTTACTGCTATTCTACTGTAACAAACATATACCAATTAGTGGTTATTTACTCCCACTAATTTATCATGTCTTCAGTGGTGGGAATCAAATCTTATTTAACTTTGTATCCCTAGTTCATAGTAGGTGGTGGGTAAATAAATGTTAAAAGGCTTACATATGGTCATACACCTACTATATGGTAGCATCATATTTTATGTACACACATTCTGAATTCCGGATGTGCTACTTTTACTATTCCTCACAAAAAATTACATATTACACATAAAAATTTTAAAAAGTTATGTCCTAGTTTTCGTCGTATAGAAAGTCTTCACAGTTCATAAACGTCGAAGTTCTTAAACATCTCCAGGAAAAAAGTACATTGACAACCATTTGTTCTTAGTTGAAAAGTTACCAAGTTGCTTAAATAAAGATCATTTCTTTCTGCTTAATTATCAGTATCTCTCATTAAATTACGAATTCCCTAAAAGCAGGCTATGCTCTCCAAATGCTTAACAACTAGCTGAGGATTTAGTACAGAGTAGAAATGAACAAATGAATGTAGCAACAATTCCCATAGCTTTAAGGGAAAGTACAACTTTCAAGGCTCTTCATTACCTGGCCCCTGGATCTAACCCTCCTCTTTATTCCACCCACGCTTTGTCTCCTGCACGTCTCCCTGATGTGCCTTCACAGTTCTGTGCCTTCATATACCCTTCCTGGGGTGGGAGTGGTAGGCCTTCCCCCTGCAATTCTACATTTAGCTAATTACTAATCATCCTGCAAATCTCAGCTCAACTGTCCCCTCTTCTAGAAAGCATTCCCTAATCTCTCAGTTTAATAAAGTTGCTCCCTTCTTTTCCCATACAATCCTGGGCATATTTTTATTATAGCATTTCTCACCTTGTTATGTAACTGTTATTTTGTTTATCTTTTTCCAACACTAGACAAATAAGATTATGGAAGGCAAAGATCATGTCCTATGCAACTTCTTCCCTCAGTGTCTAACACAGTGCCTGGCAAAAAAGATACAAGCAATACATGATTAACAAATGAGTAAAAAGTGATCAATAAAAGTTTAGACAATGAATGAATTAGAGGCAGCTCAAGCCAAAAATAAGTTAAGGTTAATTTAAAACAGGCCAAAGAGAAAGAATTTTCTCTAAATTCCTTATCTGTTTATTTTAAAACAAAGAAGGCTTAGATGACTACTTCTTTATGGTTTGTTTAAATTCAGTCTTATTACTTGAAAAAGTAATAAACCATTACCATATGACTATTTTTATTGGGAGGTGTTAAGTACTCCATAGGAATAAAAGTATTCAGGGAAAACTGGTATAAATTTGGAAAGTAAGAACTATGAATGTGAATGCAGGGGCAGAAGCAGAAAAAAAAAATCACTATTAATAGTTAGGGTTGGTTGGTAAGCAGAGGATGACAAAACAAAAGGCAATAAGTGGAATCCTCCACAGGGAATTGGTGCATCAACAACAAAGGAATATCAAAAAGAAGAGGTCAGCTCCCCAGTATTGATAACAAATCATCACGGAATGAGCTGGAATATATGCTGCGGTCTGAAAGCAATGAAAGGAAAATGACAAATGCAAAAGATTATGCAGAATTATATTAGTAAAACCTCACAAATGAAAGAAAAAAGTAATAAAATAATGATATCAACAAAAATAATAATGGTAATGAGGGTTTAAAACTGTGAGTTCCTATACTTTTATTTTTATAAAAACATCAACATTTATACATTCAGATAAATTTTGCCCCACCCATTAGTTAACCTATATCTAGGTTATATTCACAAAATGATGCTGACATGGTTCAAAATACTTTTAAAAATTCCTCTTTAAAGATTGCTTTCAAGGCATTTTATAAGCTATATCTAAAACTTAGTGTCATCATGTATCATGTTTTACCAAAAGTGGAATTACCCAGCTTGCTCATTTGCCTTAGTTTCCAAACTTCCCCCAAGTAACTTCTGCAGATTACTAAATATCAAATCCTTTCAAAAAGACTGAAAATTCACCACTAATATTCAAAAGAATGCATTGCAGACTCTGAAGCTGATTATGGGGAAAAAATTCTAAATAGTTTCTGAGCAATGCCATTGTTGAAATTTCTTAAGTGTCTGCTTACTATATGCAAGTTGCTGTGGGAGTACCAACTCCAGTTTTTAACCACCTCCATGGAGTGGCTGTACTTTTTCTAAAATTCCAAACAGATCAGTATATAACTTTCCTTAAAAATGACACAATCGGGGGCTTCCCTGGTGGCGCAGTCATTAAGAATCCGCCTGCCAATGCAGGGGACACGGGTTTGAGCCCTGGTCCGGGAAGATTCCACATGCCACGGAGCAACTAAGCCCGTGCTCCACAACTACTGAGCCTGCGCTCTAGAGCCCGCGAGCCGCAAGTACTATGCCCGTGCGCCACAACTACTGAAGCCCGCATGCCTAGAGCCCATGCTCCGCAGCAAGAGAAGCCACCACGGTGAGAAGCCCGCGCACCACAAGGAAGAGTAGCCTCCGCTCGCCGCAACTAGAGAAAGCCCGCGCACAGCAACGAAGACCCAACGCAGCCAAAAATAAATAAATAAATTTATTAAAAAAGAAAAAAGACACAATCGCCTACAATGAGGTAGAGTCAAAACCCTTTGCAAGGTATAAAAGGCTCCTCAAAATCTGTTGTCCATCTAATTTTGAAGCTCCATCTTCTGCAATATCCCTCCTCTCAGCTTCGGCTCACACCACATCACCTAAGTTCTGTTCCCTGAACAGGCCATGCAATTTCAAACCCTTGTTGCTTTTCCCACATGGTCTTTCCTCTTCTGGAAATGGCCTACTCAGATTTTTTTACTGCCTGGCAATCTATCATGAATAGTTCAGGACCTTATTTAATTCCAAAACAATTTAAACCTAACTCTGCAGTAGCAACTTGATCACTGATTCAAAGAAATATTTATCAAGGCACTCCCCATCCCACCTGAATCTCTCTCTGCTCCAGCCACGTAGCTCTGCTTTCAGTAGCTTATATTCACCATGTCCTTGCCACCAAAGCAATTAAGACATTAATTTGAAAAGCAAAACTTTTAAAATATTTAGAAGAAAATGTTGGAAAATATCTTTATAATCTCAGGGTGAGGAAGAATGTCTTAAAAAAAAGAACCACACACACACAACCTTATCAAAACTAAAAACTTCTGTACATGAAAAATTAACAGAAAACACAAGCCACAAATTGGGAATGAAATATTTGCAACACCTATAAATAACAAAAAAGCATTAGATCCAAAATATGTAAAGAACAGCTACAAATCAATGAGAGAAAGGCAAACCATCCAATACAATAATGGACAAAAGACAAGCATTTCACAAAAAAAGGAAAATGAATGACCACAAATATACCAAAGGCTGCATAACCTCATCAGTAAATAAAGGAAATGGAAATCAATACACAATTTTCTGTCTGCTCTTTGTTCCTTGTTGTACGGATGTTTGTTCATTTACCCTGTATGTCTGATGCACCCCAAATCCACAAATACTCATTCTCATCCCCTAGAAAAACATGCACTTAATATCCACATCAAGCCTCTCCACAAGGGTTATGCTAACAGTCAACAGCCAATAACCTAGTCTGACCCCGTATAAGGGTATTTCTCAACCTACCCCAGGTACAGTAAAAACATCCTAGGATTTATGGAGGGTATTTCCAGTGAACAGAAAGCTTTTCCATCATTCCTTGAAAATGAACCTAGTGTGAGGTCAGTGATGTGTGTTTTTTATAATCAACTTTTTGGTATTTGCCACAGTACCTGAAACACTTTAGATAATTAATAAATGTATTATGGATGGCTGGGTGAATAGTTGGATGGATGGAGTGAGGCAGGAAATCTTCCTACTGACACCTTATTTGTTAACTTTTCCAGAAACTCCTCTATCATAATTATTTTAAATACTCTTTATTCACTTAATAGAGGTATATGAATGAAAACAATTAGGAAACTTATGGAATCTTTAAAGAACATACTTTAAAATATCAAAGGTGGTACTGATATAAATCTTAAGGACAAAAAAATTATGTGTTACCAGATATAACCCTTTGCTAATCAGTGTTATTGCTTCCTTATAATTTTGGCATTAGATCTTCTACAAATGAAACACAAAAATGTCTCATGGCTAAGGGGTACAGGTGCATTCTCACTAAAGGGGTTGAAGGATGGGGGTTGAAGACTGAAGAGGCTGAAAAGAAAGGAGGGGAGAAAAGAATAAGAAAGCTATGTTTCTCTATTCTTCCACCGGAGCAAAACATAAGAATGATTACCACAAATAGCCATGTCCCAATTATATCATTTCACTGTTGTTCACATGTAGCCTATTTTAAAAAATGCCTTTGGGGAAGAATGAGAGGAAAAATGCTATTCTTATCAGTTTGTTATTTAATAGATTTTATAAATCCATCTGAAATATTAACAATAATATTTAAAATATACTGTCTGTTATTCTTGGGAAGTAAGTTATTAAAGTGAATAATCCTGCATAGTACAACCCAGTTTACCATATTTTTCTTATAGTAGTCTCTCTTCCTCTTAGAAGGAATGCCATGTAATAAAATACATAAAATACTACCTTGAATGAACTGACCCCCTGACACTGGGGAGATGGCTATTTCCTAGGTTTGTTTATTTATTTTAAACATTCTATAATAAAGCCAAACTCTCATTATTTGGGGGAACAATTTAAAAAAGCCCTGATTTTTCTTTCAGGACTGAAGGATCAAGCACATTAGCTATTCTTCTCATTCTGCTCCTTTTATATTTCACAATTAACATCTCAACTAGAGCTGAGGGACAAGGGTAAAGACCTTACAACTAAAATCTCCTAGTTTTGATATCTGCTAGCAGGTTTAGCACCGGAGGTTAAAATTAAATACATCACCTAGTTATCTTATCTCAAATGTCTGGGCTTTTGAATCCAAAAGCCTAAACAGAAGAGTTGCTTAAACAGAAAATATAAGCTATAAGAAATAAAATTTTCAATAAATAAAGGGTACAGAGTTTCATGTTTCTAACCGCCTTCCACCTACAAAGCACATACAACATTCTAAAAATTACAATTGGTTTTAAGCAAAATTTACTAGGTAGGGAACAGCAGCAGGCAAAGACTTGAGATTCAAGAAAAGATAGATTATTTTTCATATTTATTTTTCTTTTTGAAATTACATTCAGGAAAGTTATCCTGTGGTCAAAAGTGAGTCATCCCAAGACATTTTCGTTTATGCATACATTTATGTTCCTAGTAGAACATATATTAATTCATTCAAAAGTACTGAGAGCTACACCAACTTTGATTACTTGAAATATTTGGACCTGTTTTTCAAAGTAACTATTCCTACAATGAAACTTGCTATTATATATCCAGGTTTTAAAAAAATTTCACTTATTTTTAATTTTTGAATGATTAAAAATTTTTTATACCATTTAATATACTCTTGAACTTCAGATAACAACTCATTTAATTTCAAATCGATTGTTCCTAAAAAGCAAAATTTAACACTTTAAACAAAATGAGAAAAAAAGAGACCCATGAAACAATTATATTTAATTATATTTTTTAAGTGGATTTTGAATTGGAATACAATAATATTTAAAGAAATTGATCAAGAATTTCCAATACATATGTTTCAAGGATCATAACAGTTACTAGTTAGATTGTTAAACATAACATAAATGTCTTTAAGGAAGATAAGAGGTAACAGTGAAACTTGCTGAAACTTCATGAAGCTTGAAAATTAAATCATATAATTTTAAATTTCAAAGAGTCCTCTACCAAACCATGGTAATAAAACCAGTGGCTGACTGACATAAGAACAAACAAACCAAAGTACAGATGAGAGAGCTCAGAAACAGATCCTCATATGTATTGGGAACCTAATACATGATAAAGGTCACAGGAAAAGGGTGTGATTGTTATGTAGATGGTATTGGGAAAGTGACAAACTCTTAGAATAAAATATATTAGACTCACACCTACAGCCACACACAAAGGTGGGTAAAACTACAAAGTTAAGAGAAGAAAATATATAAGGATATCTTTATGAATCACGCAAAAATTTCTTAAGCATAAGTTCAGAGCTGCATGTCATAAGCAAAAATAAAATGAATGTGATTACATCAAAATTAAATACTTTGGCTCAGTAAAGAACATTGTGAACCAAGCAAAAAGAGAGAGAACACAATGGGAGAAGATATTTGAAATGTCTAAAACTGAAGGGATTATAACTTAGAATTTACAAGGAATTCCCAAATCAACAAGAAAAATATAGCAATCCCAATTTAAAAGGATATGAACAAGCAAAATGGAAGGCTATCAAACGTAACAAGAGATATTTTAATTTACTTGGTAATCAAAGAAATGCAGACTAAAATAAGGAAAGGCCGCTTTATACCTACTAGATTAGCAACAAGCAGAAAGCTGGAAAATGCCCTGTGTTCTTGGAGATGTGGACAGGACCCACATATATGACTGACGGAAAACAGACAGAGGATCTAAAGGGCAGTGTGTATTACTCAGTATTGCATTCTGCTCCTCAGCATATATCCCAAAGAAATTCTTAAGGGTGAGAACTTGTAAATGTATGTATACTGAACTGTTATTTGTGGTGACTGGGGACTTGTAGGCTATTTGGAGGTCCATATCACTGCCCATCACTAACAAACTGAGTAAGTAAAACCAGGTTGATGTACAATCATTCATATTCATTTAAAAGTATATATTTCACATGAATGCATCTTAAAAACATAATGATGAGTGAAAGGAACTAAGAAATAGGATGAAATATATATTACATACCAATTCTTGAATATTAGATATACATACACACAAAACAAGTATTTTTCAAGAACACATATGAATGAAAGACAATACCAAATGCTTCAGAAGGGTTGTGCCTGTCCCTCACTAAATGTGCGGCTCTTTAAAGGAAATAATTAATTACTTTCCAGTACTTTTGAATTTAGTTAAACTAAGCCCAACAAATCACTGTTTTATATAAGAACTATGTATTTATATTAGACAACTAAAATTACTTAAATAACAACTTTTTCATTTCTTGAATGACTCTCAATGAAACCATATTTAAATCAGATACAAGTAGGGTTTTTTTCTAAAGCCATTTCCTCAATATAGCCTTTTTATTCCTCTGACATTAAAAAATTTCCTTTGGGCTTCCCTGGCGGCGCAGTGGTTGAGAGCCCGCCTGCCGATGCAGGGGACACGGGTTCGTGCCCCGGTCCGGGAGGATCCCACATGCCGCGGAGCGGCTGGGCCCGTGAGCCGTGGCCGCTGGGCCTGCGCATCCGGAGCCTGTGCTCCGCGACGGGAGAGGCCACAACAGAGAGAGGCCAGCGTAGCGCAAAAAAAAAAAAAAAAAAAATCCTTAAAGGAAATTTTATCTGCTCCATAAGCAACAAGAAAAAAACTGGTATCTGTAGGAACATTTGGCTAAAAGTTTCCTGGTTTTTGTTTGTTTTGTTTTGTTTTGTTTTAACATTCGTGACTGTTAGAATGGTATAAACAAAATAAAGTCTGGATCGACTCGTCCATCCTCTTGGGGAGGAGGGAATAACTCTCTTGGTTGGCCAGTGATGATAACTTGCCACCTATCATAAGCTATAAGGAAACAGGACCTGACTCAGAGAGGGAAGAGCCAAATCAGTCAACTTCCCTCAGATCCAGAAAGATTTCCACTATCGGAGAAAAAAAGGGGAAATAAAACTGGGTTCTTTATTATGTCAAAATAAATTGTGCAGTTTTTAAAAACAAAATAAATCTGAGCTTCTTCCAATCCTCAGAGAAGCCTACCCATGGTTTTCGTCAACAGGAAATCACATTGGGAATACCAAGATGGTACTGTAGTATTCAGTAACTTAGATATGGCTTTAATAAAAGAAAGCAATATTCAATTAGTATTTTGGAGTCATTACAACTTTGGCATAATCTGCCATTCTTTCTATGGAATTATGGTTGAGGATGATGACTTCTGCACTATAATATTCTGAATCAAGAGTAAAGCGTAAAATGTCAGCCACTGTTGCTCTAGGTGGATCCTTGGGATACAGTGGTGAATACCAACAACTAGCAAATGTAACATTTACCATTGGTTATGAAATGACAACTCTTTTAGGATATCTGATTTCATGGAGCTTAGAGTCCATGGTGTGATATAGGTGTTGCATGTTATACCATGGAAGTATAAGACACTAGGAGAAAGAAAGCACAGCAGGGAAACCTAATCTATCTGCAGAGTAGCCGGGCTGTGGGGAGGAAGAGTATCAGGGAAGATTAAGCACATTTTTTGAAGATTTTTAACAGCAGAAGAAAACAAATAGACTTCACTGCCCATCCACAGGCTATTCTAGACAATCAGGTTTTTGCAGCTTTGTTTTCTGTATGTTAACGCTTCACGCACAAACTTTTCTATACATGATTTGTAATCAGTTTTTCAAGTGGAAAACACCAGCCGTTCCGCCCTTGAATCATTTTAAGAGTCTACAGGGACAGCATCAGCAATTAGCAGCCAGGGCTGGAGTTAATTCCTAAGGAACTCTTGTTTCCTGCTTCTGTGTCAGTTTTTGTCTAGGAAATACAGAGTTAAGATCCATACCCAAGTACAATGCTAGTTATTTTTACAGAAATGTATTCATTTATACCCTACCACAAGTGGTACAATGCCGACTTTATTAGATTAAGAAACTGAAGTTCAGAGAGGTGAAAGCAACTTGCCAAAAAATCCAATAACTAGCATTACGTGAAATTTGAATTCAAGACAGGTAACCTGAAGACCAGTGCTCTTCCTATTAACTGGAAGCTGTCTCTCTGTCTTTATGAAATAATTTTATTTAGGAAAGCAACTGTGATTTTATTTTCTAACTATTCCTAGCAATGATAGTACTATTTGTTCTTCTCTAAAGACATTTGGACAAAATTAACCCAAGTATTTCTGTCCCCAAGAAGTTAACAAAAAAAACACACAAAACCCATGTTTACTCTGTGTATCTCCCACCAAGGGTGTAACCAGACTAGCAACAGGAAATATGATTCATGAGTAATATCTTGGCTGAGAGTTCTTAGTATCTCGACACACATCTGACAGATCAAGGGAATATTATATACACCTAACTATATTTTCTTTTCCTTTGAATTTTCTGTTCTCTCTCTTTTTTTAAATATTTATTTTACTTATTTATTTATTTATTTTTTGGCTGCGTCGCGTCTTCGTTCCGGCATACAGAATCTCTGTTGCGGAGCGTGGGTTTCTCTCTAGTTGTGCCGCACAGGTTCCAGGTCGCATGGGCTCTGTAGTTGTGGCGTCTGGGCTCCACAGCGTGTGGGCTCTGTAGTTTGCAGCATGCGGGCTCTCTAGTGGAGGCGCGCGGGCTCAGCAGTTGTGGTAAACAGGCTTAGTCGCCCTGTGGCATGTGGGATCTTAGTTCCCCAACCAGGGATGGAACCCACATCCCATACATCGCGGAAGGATTCTTTACCACTTGGACCACTAGCAAAGTCCCCCCTGTTCTCTTTGGTTCAAGTCTTTCCCAATCCTCACACCATGCACTCAAACACATAGCCCTAAATATAGAACAACAGTCAGAAACAGTAAGGAAATAATTTCTTGGCAGAATTCATTGAAGTAAAATTACAAATAAAAATATATTACCAGCCATTAAATATAACAATGTATTATGTATGTACTTTAACATGTTCTGAGCAATTTTTTCCATTAAAGAAAAATAATATGAGATAATAACCTTAGAAAAAATTTACTCCAACATCGACAGAAACTATTCATCTTATTCTTCTATGAATAAAATAATATACTTTTATATTATCCTTATAAAATGATTGCTTTTGATGTAAAGAGAAATTCAGGTTTCATGGAATATTTTCCCTGCATATTCACTATAAATGTAAATGTCAATTATTTCAGCCTCTACTGTTCCTTACCTTGGTCTTAGGCAAAGCTAAGTGGTGTGGTGGATCCAGCTCATACTAGCTCGTGAAAGCTGATGGCCAAATTTTCAGAAATTGTAGAGAGCCAGTTGTCAAACCTTAATAGCCTGAAACTAGCCATGGGGATAACATTTATATCAAAGAAATCAACAAACACTAAAAATGGGGGTTCCTTGGGGTCTTTTCCTGAATAGCCGGTTGTTAAACATTTATCAGCACACTACTGTGCTTAGGCCTCACTAGCACTTTAAAAGCTTATATTTTATTTACTTCATTATGTCTCTTCTTTTTCTCTTTAAGCTCTGACTCTGCCTTTCTATTTAATTTTTTCCCAAAGCCTACCGTTGAAAATATTTAGACTTAACCTCAGAGAGTTACAAGATTATGACTAAGGATCTAAATTAAAAATATTATTTCACCAAAATACTCTCATAGGAAATGTTTCCCTGAATCCTTATCTGATTGACCTGATTTAGCATACTCTGCTACTTTAAAGGCAAAGTCTATTCCTTGTGAGGTTGCTAAGACTAAATTTTTATTCTGATATAAATATTATGCTTGAAGCTTATGCATATGTTCCTCATAAAACATAAATGTATATAATATCAATACTAAAATTTCTACAGTTTTTTGTCCAAGAAAGTAATAAATTATACAGTGTTGAACATCACAGGCCTTTTGCATTAAGTATGAATCCATATTAAACCAAAAAGAAGAGGATAAAGTCTATTAGTCTTTTACTGAAGAAATGAAGCAAGAGGTTATAACTTCTGTAAAGGCATTGAGAACTGAATTAGGCAGAATGTTTACATTATAGAAGCTGTAAAGCAAAGAGCAGGGTTTCCACAGACTCATGTGCAAATAGGTTCTTGCTGCCACTTAGGTTCAGCCAATCAAACCCACTTGCCCAAATTCTGAAAGGCAGAAGTGAAGGACTCTGGATGACATTTACATTTTTAAGCTACAGAGATTTCAGTAGTAATTACCCTCCTGTTTGCTTGAGAGGCAGGGTGTGACACATACATTTGGCTGCCCACAATAATGTGTGTATTCTAGAGCAGGGGTTAGCAAACTTTTTTTCTTAAGGGCTAGATAATAAATATTTTGCCATGTGTTTTCTGTTGCCATCGTAGTGTGAAAGCAACCATAGACAACAGGTAAATTAAAAACTATGGCTGTGTTCTAATAAAACTTTATGTATGGATACTGAAATTTGAATTTCATAAAATTTTTAGGTGCCACAAAACATTCAACCCTTGTGTACTGTTGGTGGGAATGTAAGTTGGTATAGCCACTATGGAAACAGTATGGAGGTTCCTCAAAAAATTTAAAATAAAGCTACCATATGATCCAGCAATTCCATTCCTGGGTATTTATCTGAAGAAAATTAAAACACTAACTAAACGCTAACACTAACTAAACACTAACACCAGCTAACACTAACTAAAGATATATGTACCCCCATGTTCACTGCAGCATTATATACAACAACCAAGATATGGAAACAACCAAAATGTCCACTGACAAATGAAGGATGAAGAAAATGTGTATATATACACAATAAAATATTATTCAGCCATTAAAAAAAAAGAAGGAAATCTTGCCATTTGTGACAACATGGGTGGGCCTTAAGGGCATATGCTAAGTGAAATAAGTCAGACAGAGAAAGACAAATGCCATATGATCTCACTTATATGTGGAATCTAAAAAAAAAAAAAACCAAGCTCATGGGTACAGAGAACAGATTGGTGGCTGCCAGAGGTGGGCCGGTGGGGGAGGGAATGGGCAAATGGGTAAACGGAGTCAAAAGATACAAACTTCCAGTTATAAAATGATTAAGTCATGAGGATGTAATGTACAACATGGCAACTATAGTTAATAATACTGTATTATGTATTTGAAAGTTGCTAAGAATGTAAATCTTTAAAGTTCTCATCATAAGAAAAAAAATAAAACTATGCATGGTGATAGATGTTAACTAGACTTTTTGTAATGGTAATATATACAAATACTTAATCATTCTGTAACCTAAAACTAATAAAATGTTGGATGTCAATTATACCTCAATAATAATTTTTTTTAAACCCTATTATTCTTCTTTTGATTTTTTCAACCATTTAAAAATGCAAAGTCATTCTTAACTGGAGGGACACACATATATTGTTGAAGCCAGATTTTGCCTGTTGGCCATAGTTTGCTAACCCTTGCAACTGTATCCTGATCCATAGAGAAAGTAGCAGCTCCCCTGAAGGCCCAGCTCTGTGGTATAGCACTAGGAGATGTTTATAAAAGGTCAATCATGAGCCTAAAATCTGTTTCTTCAGCCCTTTCTATCCCTTCATAAACCACGAATACCCTGTAATAAGTATCTTTCTGCTTAAACAGGCTAGAATGGATTCTGTTCTCTGCAACTAAATCCTGACTGATTCATACTGCTACTATATATTCTTTAATATCAAGTATCCAGTGTTTCAATGTTCAATTACTTTATAAATGTCATTTTTTATAGTTATTTTATATGAATCAGGATCAAAATAGGGACCAATTATTGCTATTGGGTGATGATGTCCTTTAAGCCTCTCAGTGTGGGATTCCCCAGTTTGTACAGGGTACATACTGCTGCCTACTGGAAGACCTGTGTGTTCATTTATTAAGCAACCACCATGTTCCAGGCAGTGTTCTAGGTCCTCAGAATACAGAGGGGGAATATAGGCATAGTAATAAGTATGTGTCCCTTGGGAGCTCAGATTCTAGTGAAGGAGGGAAAAAAATAAACCAATATATGTCTAATGGTAATGGCTATGAAGAAAAACTAAGTAAGCTTTGAAAACAGAACATTCCCAGGTTGCTTGTTTGAGTCTGCACAGTCAAGGAATGCTTTTCTAAGGAGTTAACACCAGAACAGAAACTTGAATGAATGAGAGAGTAATCCATAAGGATTTCTAGGGGAAGAATCTTCCAGGCTGAGGGACAAGCAAAATCAAAGGCTGGATGGAAGAACGTGCTTAGCATGGTTGGATAACTGTAATGAAGCCAGTAAGGCTAAAGCAGAGAGAAAGGGGGAAAGTGTTAAGCTGTTGATTGTCTGCACTGTGATTCAGTGTTTACTTCTCTTCAGCCACTTTGAATCAACTGATACCAAGGCAACAGCTCTGTACACTGTCTCCTCCACTCTGCTCTGTCTTCCCACTGTTTTCTGCATAAAAAGTACATGTGTCTTTTCTTGCAGCCTCACCAAGCATGCCACTCTATAGCCCCTATGCCACCTACTTTGGGAGAGCTCTGTGCCACGTTTAAGATGTTTGCACACTTCCTCAATTTGCTCTAAAGTTTACAGGTCTTCTTGCAGTCTGAGGATTGGGATTGTGGCTTTCTACTCATTTCACTAAAGTTAAAAGATTTCTTCCCTAGTCTTCATCCTTTTAGTTATGGGCAGAACTTAAATTTCTCAGTTCCTACATTTTCTACTTCAGTCAACAGATTTTCCTATTTGAAAATCTGAGAAATTATAAACCACTGAGATCTATAAACTGATAACTCTTGTTCAAAAAAAATTAGCACAAAATTAATTTTAAATATATACTAAAGTATCTAAATGGAATATAAAATTGTGAACTATAGTAAATTTCTACTATGATACTTATATTCAAGCTAAGAAATGATAAAAGGCAAATAAATGGGTATCAATATCCAAATGAATATGCAGTGAAAAGAGAATAAGTAAACGCTGAAACAACAGAATATAAGTTAAGTAAATATAGCATTATTACTTTCAAGAACATAAGCTCCGGTTATGTTAATAAAAGCTTACTTTGGTTTCTGATTTAAATAATCATCAAAATGTCTTGTACTTACCATAAATCGATTTGCATAAAAAGTATTCTTCTGAATCATCTAAAGGTACTTTAAAAATGTCAGCTCTTTTAAACGGGTAAACATCTTCCTCAATCTCAGTTATTCGACTTAATAGACAAATCCTTTCTTCATAAATGCAAAGTTTAGGTTAGCTCTTACTAAGTTATTAAAAACATTGAATTAGTGAGTTCAAGTGATTATAAACAGTACAAAATTTTGTATGTGTTAACTTTTATTTCCTTGTTCATTTCTAACACTTTTTACATCCAGGTACTCTGCTAAGTGTTAGTAACAGAAAGATAAACAGACCATGTTCTACCCTCTAGGGTCTCACAGTTAAGTTAAAGATACAGAAGTAATGTGATAACTACTATAACAAACAATAAGTAAACAAGATGCTATGAGAACACAAAGGAACAAGCATTTGACGATCAACAGAGAAAATGACATTTGAACTTTGTTTTGGAAACTGAATAGGCGTTCATTCAGCTGACAAATAGGCCCGACCTTATTTCTGGCAAACAGACCATATGTATACTGAAGAGAAGGCACAAGACATGCTGCTGTGTCTTTCTAGTAGGTTAGCAGAGCTGGAACACAGGGTGAACATGGCGAAAAGCTGGAGATAAGGTTTGCATACAATAGGTAGACATGGGCAGATCAAAAAAGGCCTTTCATACTAGGATAACAATAAATGCCCATTAAGCAGGAGAGCAATATATTTCTAAGCATAGTGTGAAGTGTGAGATGAATATTTTAATTATCCCTCAGTGATAAAATCAGTGGCAGTGGAGGTAGGGGTGAGGAGCAATGGTATGGGAAAATGTCACCAATACAGGATTAACAATCTGGGAATGAGATGTCTTTCGGGATCAAACAGAACAGACAAAGAAGAATAAGATTTCTAGCCTGAGGTACTGGAAGAATGGTAGTGTCATCGACTAAGTAAGGAAACAGAGTAAAGGAATAAGAACTAATAGGAGGGCTTCCCTGGTGGCGCAGTGGTTGAGAGTCCGCCTGCCGATGCAGGGTACACGGGTTCGTGATCCGGTCCGAGAAGATCCCACATGCCGCGGAGCGGCTTGGGCCCGTGAGCCAGGGCCGCTGGGCCTGCGCTCCACAACAGGAGAGGCCACAACAGTGAGAGGCCCGCGTACACCCCCCCCCCCAAAAAAAAAAAAGAACTAATAGGACAGATAAAAATAGAGACAAATTTAGCTATGGTGAAATAAAAGAGCCATGAGAAAATGTAAAGCAAAATAAAAACCCAGGATGTGGACTCAGGAGAGAAAAAAGCAGATATATACCTAAATAACACATCTAAAACAAGAGGTAATATACCAAATAATAAGCAGAGATCTTCAATTTAAATGACTGTAATGTTATTTTCTATTTTACAAATAGAAAAAACTATAAGCATATTTGTAAAACTTTTTTTTAAAAAAGCATTTCTATCTATTGAAAAAGATTTTCTGAAACTTAATATATATCTGGGGTTAAAATAAATACTGCAAAGAAGAAGATACAGTAAAAGTAAGTATCCCACCACTGGGCCCTAGTTGGCCTTCCCAGAATCGATTACTGTTTTCATTTCTTGAATATCTTTGCAAAGCTATGTTACATGTGTATAAGCATAAAGATAGATAGATATTATATGTATGCTTATTTAAATAGCCTATTAAAAATAAACAATATGTGAAGATACATTTGTATTTCCTAAACATGGTATTATATCAAGCAAATTTATAATGACAGCACTAAAAATCTAGTCAATTAAAAAAGACATTTCTACTCACAAGTAATGTGCAATCTTAATTTGCTAATAAACTTAATGGTAGTAAAGATTAAAAACAAAATCCCACTAAATTCTCTTCCCATACACTGATCTTTAGGGGGTTCCTTGGATAACAGGTTCTGAATGTGTGAGCACAATAAGGCCCATTTCCCTGACGGTATTTTTAACTCAAGACTTGAAATCTGGGCTCCAACTGGAAAGAGGGGCGGGGAAAGATTATGAATTAGTCTCTAATTCAGAATATTTTACTCGACATGGCTAGCCCAGGTCCACTAATTATGTTATACATGAGGGATTTTCAACCTGGCTGGACCTTATACATGAGGGATTTTCAACCTGGTTGAAAATCTGATTCAAATCTGATTCAACCTGATTCAATCAGAATCAAGTAAGGGCCCTGAAAAAAGACTCTGATGCCCAGGACCCACCCCATTCAAATCAAAATCTCTGGGGCTGGAGCCCAGGCATTGCTTTCACAGCTTCCCCAGTTGATTCTAACATGCACCCAGGGTTGAGAACAGAAACGTAAGATCAGATTTTATGGAAGGCACCCTTAACCTTTTTATCTTGTTACTAAATAATGTTCTAGTGTGGGAAATGTACTTTTAAAACTCTTGGGCAGGGCTTCCCTGGTGGCACAGTGGTTAAGAATCTGCCTGTCAATGCAGGGGACACGAGTTCAAGCCCTGGTCCGGGAAGATCCCACATGCCGCGGAGCAACTAAGCCCGTGTACCACAACTACTGAGCCTGTGCTCTAGAGCCCGCGAGCCACAACTACTGAAGCCCACGTGCCACAACTACTGAAGCCCGCGCACCTAGAGCCCGTGCTCCACAGCAAGAGAAGCCACCGCGATGAGAAGCCCACGCACCACAATGAAGAGTAGCCCCCGCTCGCCGCAACTAGAGAAAGCCCGCGCGCAGCAACAGAGACCCAACTCAACCAATAAATAAATAATAAAAATGTAAAAAATTAGAAAAAAAAAACTCTTGGGCAAAGGTGGTTCTAAATCATCAGTGTTCCTCATATTGGACAAAGTGACATGGGAAATCTCACAGTGCAGCACTCAGTAGAGCATCACCTCACATTCTCTGGACAAGCCCAACAGCCCAGTACAAACCTGCTCCGAGTAACTGCATTATGGAAGAAACAGGATCAAATGGTGGAAATGCTTTTAAATCTCCCTGATTTACAAAGAAGTTTCACACTTAGAGACAACCAAACTTATATTAAAATTTAACAACCAAACAGCCAGAGACAATTACTACTGCTTGACTGCAAAAATTCAAAAGTGAAGTGAACAAATTAGACCCCCAAGAAGTTGCATACTCAACATCTCTTTTATAGGGATTCTAACCTAGGGGACACGGAAGAGCTTAAGCCTGTGATGTCCAATATGGCGGTCACTAGCCATACTTTGTAACAGGTACCTCCTATAAAAAAAGCATATATAAACAGTAGCACTTCCCACCCACGGACATAACCTTTCAATCATCACATCAAAACAAGTAGGACTATGATTAGTACCAAATGTTCTCCTACCTCTTTGATGTTGTCATGGTCCTGGGGCTTCACTGCTTTTTCAGAAGAGCATAACTAATCGTAAACCATAACCAGAAAGATACACCTCCTTTGCTTTATTCACCATCTCCAATTTCATTAGCTGGTGGTACATCCAAGATTCTTTGCCTTCCCTTTAACCCCACACCCCTGCTTTGTGGCAATGGGAATCACAACAAAATACTACTAATGGAAAGCTAATTCTGCATCCCACAGAAAAAACAAACAGAAACAACAACTTTCCAATAGCAACTGTAGAATGCTGTTCCTTAGAAGAACTCCAAGGCATGAGCATAAACCCAAGATTTAATGCCTAATTTGTCATCAGGAACTTCACAAAATAAAGACAATGATCTCCCAGATGGACTCCCATTATGGATAAACAATCTGGGTTTGAAACTGAAAAAATGAACAAACACACATAAAGAGACTGTATGCCATGGTGTGATGGCGGTCTATTCAGTCACACTCAATTTATAGGAAAAAAGTCAACTGTTTGATTTTTAAATCTAGCAGCTCTCACTCTGATTCTCTGTTCTTAATACATCCCTGAAAAAAACAACCTCCCTGCAATATCTCATCATATCTTAAGTAAGTCAAATAAAAATTACTGAAATTTGGGTATGTACTTTATCTGGGAAGACAAGATTCCTCTAAGCAAAAGACCTCACATAGGGCTTCCCTGGTGGCGCAGTGATTGAGAATCCGTCTGCCGATGCAGGGGACACGGGTTCGTGCCCGGGTCTGGGAAGATCCCACATGCCGCGGAGCGGCTGCGCCCGTGAGCCATGGCCGCTGAACCTGCGCGTCCGGAGCCTGTGCTCTGCAATGGGAGAGGCCACAACAGTGAGAGGCCCGCGTACCGCAAAAAAAAAAAAAAAAGACCTCACATGAACATGAATATAAGTAGAAGGCAAAAAAGAGTCACAGTGTAAGACAAGACCAAAATCTGTCTTACCATAAATTATATAGGCCTGATGTGTGAACTATAAGGTCTGCGTTCATTAAAATTCCATAATTCAAATATTATTAAACTAAGTATTTAAAAAAATCAATAAACCAGCAGGTTCTTATCAAGTTAAATATATTGATCATGTAGCTGGCAATCCTGTTCTTAGACATTTACCATAGAACAGGGGTTGGAAAATTATGGCCATGTGCCATACCTGTTTTGTAAATCAAGTATTATTGGAACACAGCCACATCCATTCTTGTTTGTATTGTGTATGGCGGTTTTCATCCTACAAGAGCATAGCAGCTGCAACAGAGATCATATGGCCTAAAATAGAGCCTATCTAGTCCTTTACAGAAAAAGTTTGCTGATCTGTATAACTTATGATCATATAAAACTTATACACAAAAGTTTACAGCAGCTCTATTCATTATGGCCAGAAAAATGGAAACAACCCAAATGTCCTTCAACCAGTTAATGGATATACAAACTGTGGCACACACGTAACTCAACAGTAAAAGTGAATAAACTTGATACACACAATAACTTGAATGATTCTCAAAGGCATTATGCTGACTGAAAGAAAGCAGTCTCAAAAGGTTACACACTGCATGATTCCATTTATATGGTATTTTTAAAAAGAGAAAACTTTATTGATGAAGACATATTAGTGGTTGCCAGGGGCTAGAGGTGGAGAGAAAGTGTATAAACAGATAGGACAAGGAAGTTTTAGGGGTGGTAAAAGTGTTCTATGTCTGTATTGTGGTAGAGGTTACACTAATCTGTGTATCAAAGTTCATAGAGCTGTACTCCAAAGAAAGATAAATTTCACTGTGTAATAATTAGAAAAATAAAAATTTTATAAAACAGTATGTTAGGTTAAAGAAAAACAATAAACTAATAAGGAAACAGACTCCAAAAATTCAGGCCAAAGAATGAGAGTTTACCAAGAAAGATCAGATCAGCAAGTGTGGTCTAGGTCGCTATACTCTTGGGTTTTATTCCTGGTTTTTATCATTGAATCACTATAAAGCATTACATCACAGAGAAATACTCTCTGTGATTTTTGTGCACACAGTTTGACAGGTGATATCTGAGGGTGAACATAAAACCCTCAATGCAATACTTCCCCTGTCAAATATGACATATCACATGAAGAAATACTGCAATCCAAGTTATCTCAGAATACCCCCACTGTGCTCTCCAGATTAGCCATAAATGTACAGGTATGTTTTATATCATAGTTGTCAGCCCTTTTTCCACACTCATCATCTCCAAGCTGTCTAGAAAATCTGACATCTTATTCCATACACACATCGAAAGATTCTACCATATATGTTTTAGTTCTGTACAAGGTCTCTAACTTTCTTTTCGGCAGCCAGACCTGCAGACTGCCCATGAGCAGTGTGTAAACTAACTGCCAACCACATTTAATCAAAAGATAAATGTGGCAAATACAAAATAATTTTCAGAGAAAACAGAGGTATGGGAATTAGTTCTTTCACAGACTCAATAATAAAAACAACTTTTAAATTAGTTATATATTTTGTAAATCCAATAAAATAGATTAAAAAAAATCAAACATGAAAAACTAGAAGATTAAGATCCTTGTACCAGTAAGAACATTCAAATTGATTGCTTCCATTGTGTATAATTAACAGACCATGTCTCAAGTTAAAATCTGGAAGACAAAGGACTCAGGAATGACCACTAATTGTAAATCATTTACATCGACATCAAAGAGAAGAAAAATTTTTCATCTTGACAGAAAACACATCCAAAAGTCTCTAGCTTTTTGCGGTGACTTTAAAATGTCAACAAATTCTTAGATACCTTCAAAAAGAGGAGCCTATCTCCCTTCCTCCTGAATGGGGACTCCTAACAAACAGGATGCTGGGAGTTAACACTATGCAACTTCCAAGACTAGGTCATTAGAATGAATTCAAATCCTAGCTCTGCCATTTACATTAATTCCTCTTTCAGGTCTATTGTCAGGATCAGAGATAATGTGCGTTAAGCTGTTTACGTGATGCCAGAACATTAAAAGCTTAACATATAGCTTCTAACAACCATTTACATATAGTTCTCAAAGGCTCCTGGAAGGTGTGTATTATCAAAAGTTAAAGATGAAAAATGTTTATTATGTTGTTAAATGAATGAAAGTCACAAATTGCTGAAATGAAATGAAACTACAAACAGCATAAGACTTTAGGAAAAAAATCTTGCTTTCTATTAGGTTGGGTTATGTAAAATGCGATTTTTGTTAGGTCAGAAACAGTAGACTACCAGCAATTTTATATGGTTAAACCTAATGGTAGTTACACAAAGAAAATACAGGTAGGCATAGAAATATTATGGAAGAGGCATTTTCTTATTACCAAAAACTGAAATAAATTTGTATCTCACAAGTTATGGCATAAAAAAAACTGAAGCCAAGATTGCTATATAATGAACTAGTCAGTCTTTTTTTCACAGCCATTTTAATGTCAGTTGTTAATCCAGCCTATTCTGAGATCAAACAAAAGTTAACTATATTTGTATATAGTTATAGCAGTCTCTATCAGAAATATCACTAGGAGGCATTGAAAGTGAGGGAAATAATGGCTTACAGAAATGCATTAAGAACAATTAATTCAAAGATTTTTAGATTATAGTGAAATATAAAACATGTTTTTCAACAAGCAAGAGACTACTCTCTCCAAATCAGACAAAAGATGGGTCTTATAAAAGTTCGGAAAATAATTGGAAAAACAGCACCTTGAAACAAAAACACAAATTCCCATTCATTTAATTAACATTCACTGAAAGCCAGATGCTGGATGTTGCCATGGAGGTAAACACAGAGAAAACACTGATAGTTAAAATACGTTCATGGAAAAAAGGAGAAAATACTGCTCATTATGAGCTCCTTTTAATTTATCATTTTAAATTGCAAATATTCTGACAATTAAATTCAATAGTAATGGAATTATTTCTAAAGATCATATATCTTATGCTTAAAATCCAATTTATTTATGACAGTTACGTTCTTGGCACTCATTTAATATTCAAAACAACCCTGTAAGTACTGTTATTATTCTCATTTTAAAGAAGAGGAAACTGAGGCATAGAGAGGTTAAGTAAGCAGCCCAAGGTCACAAGACCAGTAAATGGTAGAGCCTAGATTTAATCAGGCTGTCTGGCTCCAGAGTTAGTACTCTTAATGACTTTATTATGCTACCTCTCATATTCAACTTCATTAGGTTACCGCTCAGATTCAACTTTATTAGCATGGATCCAAAGGCAGCTGACTTTCTGATACCAACTCTGACAAGCAAGGCAGAGGAATGAATTAAAATAAACTATTATTCTCAGGCACAGTATTTAAAAATCTCTGACTCATTAATCTGTTAATAGCTTTTCACTGCACAAACTGGCAAATTATTTGTCAGAGTGGGTAACAAATCTGAACCAAAGATCACTCACATGGACAAAGACAAATATCTATCTACTGGTTCATGAACCTAAGTATGATGACCCTGATTTAGACACATACAGATGGAATAGATCAAACAACCAAAAGAAACAAAAAGAAAATTTTAGGTATAGAATACAGGCACAAAGGCTCAAAGATGATCCAGAAGTCACATTTTGGGGAGTGAACGTTCGAGAAGTTGTTTGATCATTACAATGTTCTGCTATGGACTGGCAAACTACAGCTCATGGGCCAAATTTGGCCCACAGCCTGTTTTTGTAAATAAAGTTTTATTGCAACAGAACTATTTTCAGATGTATTGTCTAAAGCTGCTTTTGTTGGAACAGCAGAGTTGAACAGCTGCAACAGGGACTGTATGGCCCACAAAGCCTAATATATTTACATTGTGGCCTTTTACAGAAAAAGTTTGCTGACCTCTTGTGTTATACTCAACAAATCAAGTAGAAAACAAATGTAAAAAACATGATCAGTTCTTAAAAAACTGATTCTTACTTTACATAAGCATTAATTAATATCAAATGCATTCTATGGCTAGAGACTTGCAGTTGAAGGGCTACCAAATTTCATCAAATCCAAGTTACCATCAATTATAAGACTACTGTTATTTTACGTACCACCAAGAAAAAACACTGCCAATCTTAAAAAAAACATAACTTCCTATTATATCTACTGTAAGATGATTCTAGTTTCAAAATTCTGCAAATGAGATAAAAGTGCATCTTAGAATTGATGAAATACAGTACATCATTCTACAATGATTTAAATTCGTAAACGAAAGGTGATAAGGTTGTAATAAATCTACTAAACGGGATTTCTTATCACAGGGTACTTGAAGGCACAAGGAGTTTCTCTGTAATACTGTGCCAACACCTATAAGTACCGAGAAATATTAATAAAAAACAAAGGACTAAGGTTTTGCAGGCTGTCCCACATGTAGGGCACTAGATAAGGAGGTCTACTGTAAGCCCCACTGTACAATGCATGCTGGTCTTTCCAAAACATTGGTAGCTGTATTGGGTACATTTAGGTGACAGAAGACTGAAATAACACATAAGGAATACATGTTTTCCTTTTGATATTAAACACATGATCACTTATTTCAAAGCAAAGGGACACCTCTAGAGAATTTTCCATAGCAGAGCATACATGAAGAGAGTTTGAGTCACTGCTTTTACTTGGAAGGAGGGAGGGAGAAAGGGAAGAGACAAAGAGAGCAGGAAGGAGGGAGGGAGGAAAAGGAAGAATTAGAAGCAGACCTCATAGATTCAAATTTAACACTTTATTTTTGCCTTCAAAGTATTAGATTATCCAATTTTATATCTGACAACGAACAATTTAATATGCAATTGAGAACTCTATGTTAATAATTACAAAGTTTTAATACATAAGAGTGAAAATTTTTATAATACTGTTTTAATTCATTCTCATACTCATTAGATTTCATATTTCAAAACAAACCTTTAGGGCTTCCCTGGTGATGCAGTGGTTGAGAGTCCGCCTGCCGATGCAGGGGACATGGGTTAGTGCCCCGGTCTGGGAAGATCCCACATGCCGCAGAGCGGCTGGGCCCGTGAGCCAAGGCCGCTGAGCCTGTGCGTCCAGAGACTGTGCTCCGCAACGGGAGAGGCCACAACAGTGAGAGGCCCGCGTACCGCAAAAAAAAAAAAAACACCTTTATCTTAGTATCTCATTATTTAAGAGATAATCTTCTTTGAAGGCAGCAGAGTTATGACAGTCTAAGAAAAGCAGGACAAAAACAGTGTATGAACATTTAGCAAAGAACTGTTTTCAGCTATTTAAGAAACTATGCTACACACCCATATATTTATGTGTTACATGTCTATATCTACCTTTCTCTCTAACACTGCATGAGAACAGGGGGAATGGCATTAAATATAACACCTGTTTCAGAGTGGCTCACCTGCTCACAGACACACATATAAACAAATTAAAAGCAAGGAAAGGGAAAATAAAGAATATTGAGTATTTACTATATACCAGACACTGTCCTAGGCGCTTTGGATAAATTAATTCATTTAATCTTCAAAATAACTCTCCTCTTACTTCCTTTAGCAGATAAGGAAACAGAGGCTCAGAGAGGTAAAATTCCAAAGTCATACAGCTAGTAAGTGGCTTAGTTATTCATTCAACAAGTGGCTGGGTGGAGCTTTAAACTTTTTTCTCATATACTACACTACTGTCAAATTGAAGGAAAGAAAGCATATGTATCTTCAATATATATTAGATAGAAATAAACCAAATTTTCTGTGCTGTAGTTTTGTCTTTTGTTGTTTCACAAAATAAAGCAAGAATGTTGCCCACACATGCAAATTCTAAAAGCTGGAGTTCCTAGGGCATTTCCTCCCTAGAAAGGATCTCAACCATTCCACAACTTTAAATACCATCTGTATATCTCCTCTTAAACCTCTGAGCTCCAGGACTGCATAACTGTCTGCCACCTGACATGTCCACCAAATGACTTGCAGACATCACAAAATTAACATTGTCAAAAAAATAAACCCAATTTTCCTTCTCACTGAGCTCCAATCTCATTTAAGGATATTACCATTCACTGGTCTGCTGAAGCCAAAAACCTGAGTATTGTCCATACTTTCCTTCTCCCTCACACTCCATGTTAAGTCCCACTGGTTCTACCTACAAACTAGACCTCAAACCCATCCTCTTCTCTCCCATCACTCTAGAACAAACCTCCATCATTGTTCATGTGGACTACTATCAATATAATGACCTCCTTACCATTTTCCCACTTCCCCTCTCTTCTCTTTTTTTGCAGGCAAAAAATCTTTCTTTGGGGGGCGAGGGGGTTAGCATAAATCATAACTTCAAAATCCTTCAATGGTTTTCAATATGCTGAATAAAATCCATATTGCTTATCATGGACTCTTAAACTAGATAATATGATCCCTTTCTACCCCTCAAACTTCATTCCACTTTCCCCCCAGTGGACATCTCCAGGCATCCTTTCAACTCCTCATATACCAACTGTTCACACTGCAGGGCGTTAAAGCTCCTGGCAAGGATAACTCCTTCAGTTTTCAGCTTCAAGGTCACTTCCCCTGACAATCTTTTTCTAACAATGTGGAAGTATCTGTCTTCCCACAGTCCTCTGTCACTTTGCTTTATTTCCTCCATAGATATCTATTTATCTATTATCTGCTCTCCAACAGACGAACTCCAAGTGGAAAAAATATGTCTATTCTATTCACCAGTACATACCCAGCACCTAATAAAATGCCTGGCACATATTAGGGACTCCAATTTTTCTTGAATGAGCAAGTTATATATATTAGTCTAAAAAGACTAATTTTTGTACAATTAACTTAAACTGTTTTAAGCCACAAGTTCAAAAGATTATCATTTTCTCTTAAAAGTATGTAAATATGGCTCACAGATAGAGATGTTTGATTTTTTGAAGACCTACAATAAGCCTTAAAGCAGTGAATACTGTGTCACATTCATTTTACAGACAATACAAAACTTAGATGACTTTCTTATTTTATTTCCAGAATCTAAGTGAAAAAGCTACAATAAAAATATGAATATTTAGAAAATTAGCTCATTTAAATAACTGTATTTATGTGCAATCTAGTTATCATCACAAATAAGTAAAATATTAAATGGGAAAAGAATTTGAAAAAGAATAGATACATGTATATGTATAACTGAATCACTCTGCTGTACACCTGAAACTAACACAACATTTTTAATCAACTATACTCCAACATAAAATAAAAAGTTTAAAAAAATAAAATATTTTAAAGGCATACATTTAAAATTTATTTCCATTTGAACAAATGCATTTCAAAAGGAGGGAACATGACCTATTTTGGTCACGTCCAAGGGAGAATCATAAATTACTGTTCCACTCTGTGGTGGTTAGTTGTAAAATATAGCCACAAATTCTTTGATACTCCTCCTTTCAAAGGTTGAGTCTCAAAAAAAAAAAAAAAAAGGTTGAGTCTCTTCTTAATTGTGAGTTAAATTTAGTGACAGAACAGAATGTAATGGCAGTGACTGTGTGATCATGTTATAAAAGGCACTGTGGCTTCCTCCTTGTTATCTCTCTTGGATCACCTGCGTTGTAGGAAGCTGACTTCCGTGTCATGAGGATACCCAAGCAGCCCTATGGAGAGGGCCTGACCAACATCTTGATGACTACAGCCTCATGAGAGATTCCAACCCAGAACGACCCACCTAAACCAATCCTGAATGGCTGACCTACAGAAACTATAAGATAATGAATGCTTGTTTATTTTTTTTAAGCTTTAGGGTAACATATCATAGCAACAGGTAACATTCATTCATTCATTCATTTATTCAATAAATATCATTCTGTGCCTATTATGTCCCAGTCACCAGGCCCCAAAGATACAGAGAACAAATAAGACACTATATGTATCACAGAGGGGATGAAATTAAAAAGGCTGGTAATAAGGTAAAAGTGCTTTTAATTAAAAGGTAACTAACAAGACTCTACTAGTATACCCAGCACATAATACCAGATTTCAAAAGAAGAGAGAGGAAGATGAGAAGTTGTTGCAGGAGGCAAGAATGGTTATGGGTATAAATATCTACACGTAAGGGGTGAGGAAAGCACAAGAGACAACACCTGAAGGCACTGGACATAAAAGCTCCAACTGGGTAAAGAAATGTGTGATATACCATACTCTGGGCTTTATCTAAAGGCAGTAGGGAGGCATTGAGAATTTCCAAAAGGAGAGTAAGAAAATTAGATTTGCATTCTACAAAGAGGACTCGGGCTGCAGTATGGAAAAGGGCTCCAAAGGAGCGCTTTCTAGTGAAGACAGTTAAGAGGAAATTGCAGGGACTTCCCTGGTGGTCCCGTGGCTGAGACTCCACGCTCCCAATGAAAGGGGCCCGGGCTCAATCCCTGGTCAGGGAACTAGATCCCACGTGCATGTCGCAACTAAAGATCCCGTGTGCCGCAGCTAAGACCCGGCGCAGCCAAATAAATAAATAAATATTTTTAAAATTATTTAAAAAAGAGGAGATTGCAGCCATTCAGTTTAGGCAGGATGATGGCACTGAAAAATGTTAGCAACAAGAAAAAGTAGTAGGTGAAATCAATAGACATTAAAAAGGTACAAAAACAGAACTTTGGGATTATATTTGAAAGTAAATGTCATCAACATCTCAAAGCTCTAAAAAAGGAAAATTACAGTACTATAAAAAATATTTTGAACAAAGAAAAATCTTAATTGGTATATATTGTATACCTTCTAAATTAATAAAAATCACCAGTACATTCTAAAAATGGAAATGAATTTTAAAATTATGACTGTCCAAAAAAAAGGAGGTATAAAGTCAATATGATGAAAGTGTAAGTGGTTCTGCATCATTCTAATTCACGTAACCTAAAATTTTAAGTCATTTATAACTGATAAGCCCAACTCTATATATTTCTAACATTTTTTTATTGCTGATATCAAGTACAGTTTTATTTTTTCCCCTTTTAAGATACAAGGACTAAAAGGATATGGCATTACCTCTCCTTGAGTATGTGAGTCAGGTATGTCAGAATACAGCTCACTGTTCTTATTTGGCTCAAGAGTTCTATTTAGTTTTTCTAAGGCTGGACTCAAATTCTTCAGGACTTCAGTGCCCACAAATTTTCAACTTAGGAACTGGCTCAAAGCTATAAAGTAAGCTCCTCTAGGACAGAGATGATGACTTCAAAATTTTTCTATCCCCCACTGCATCTGGACCATAGTAGAAATTCAAAAATTATTTAGTGAATGGATTTGCCCTAAACTGTATACTAGCAGTCTGTTTGTACACACATACACACACACACACACACACATGCACACAACTACTAAAATATTTACTGATGAAATGATGTTTGGGATTTCTTTCAAAATAATTCAGGGGTAGAATAAGTGTATGAGGATACAGATAGAACAAGACTGGCCATTATACAACTTCTAAAAAATTGTGAGACCTATTAGAAAAAAGTGAAAGTAATCAATTGAGGAGGGGTATCTTTTTAATGTATGGGACAGAATTAATTACTTTATAACAAACTTTAAAGAGGTTAAATTTACTTTCTTAGAGGCTTTTGCTTTTAATTTATTGCCCAGTATTCTTGTTACAAAATATTTTTACTTCATGGTTCTAAATCCCAAATAATTTATTTAAGAACTATAGTTAAAATATTGGGGGGAATATTCTTTTAAGGGAAGGGGATACAAACCTACTCTGAAAAAAACTGATGAAAATAAAATTTGTATATCAACAGAGAAGGAAAATAACAGCTGATGTTCAAGTTTTCTAATCTTTGTTGCAGTCTGAAAGGACCAAAATTAAGTTGGATATTTGTAACATAAAAAAAAAAAAAGTCTAGGGCTTCCCTGGTGGCGCAGTGGTTGAGAGTCCGCCTGCCGATGCAGGGGACACGGGTTCGTGCCCCGGTCCGGGAAGATCCCACATGCCGCGGAGCGGCTATGCCCGTGAGCCATGGCCGCTGAGCCAGCACGTCCGGAGCCTGTGCTCCGCAACGGGAGAGACCACAACAGAGAGAGGCCCGCGTGCCGGGGAAAAAAAAAAGCCTAATAAACAGTTATTTGGTTCTGGCTTAATAATTAAGAGTCATTACGAGTTCCTTATTGAAAATGTCCCTTACAAAATGCCAATATTTTCTTTTATGAAATTCCTAAAGAGTTTCATTAAGTAGATTACTTCCAGAACTAAAATAAAAGTGACATTTAACATGAAATTAAAGGATAACTTAATAGATTATGTGAATAATTGGTCTTTCCCATTCTTTTTATTCTTTCTGTGAGCAAATACAATTAACGTTTCATTTTTTGTCTTTATGCTTTTCCTTCTAATTTCCAAAGAAAGTGCAATATCAGTTAAATAACCCCAAATTTGCTTGCTTTAATATTAATTTTCCTGGTAACCTAAATCCAGCAGAACTCATTATAAAGTTGATATTTACAGTTCTTTTTGGAGTACTATCAATTAAATGAAACTATTAAGTGCAAAATTTAAAGATATATTAGAAACCTTTTAAAAGGCACACAAGAATGATAAGTCAGTTAAAAATAAAACATTTGATATAGTAATCAAAACAACATTGTTCTGGCATAAGTATGGACATATAGACCAATGGAATAGAACAGAGAGCCCCAAAATAAACTCTCACATATATGCCCATTTGATTTTCAACAAGGGGGCCAAGACCATTCAACAGGGAAAGGACTTAAAAAAAAAAAAAAAAAGTGATGGGAAAACTGGTAATCCACATGCAAAAAAAATTAAGTTGGACTCTTACCTTACACCACATACAAAAATAAACTTAAAATGGACCACAGACCTAATCTGAAAACTAAAACTATAAAATTCTTACAAGAAAACATAAGAGCACTTTTTCATGACCTTGGATTTAGCAATTGTTTCTTAAATGACACCAAAACCACAGGCATCAAAAGGAAAAACAAATAAATTTGACTTCATCAAAGTTAAAAACTTTGTGCATCAAATGGCACTATCTAAAGAGTGAAAAGACAATCCACAGAAAGGAGAAATATCTGCAACTCACATCTCTGACTAGGGTTTAATATCCAGAATATATAAAGAACATCAAAAAGACAACCTAATTCGGGCTCCGCAACGGGAGAGACCACAACAGAGAGAGGCCCGCGTGCCGGAAAAAAAAAAAAAAAGACAACCCAATTAAAAAATAGGACTTAAACAGGCATTTTACCAAAGAAGGTATACAGTAAATAAGCACATGAAAAAATGCTCAAAATCATTAGTTAGCAAGAAAATGCCCATCAAAACCACAATGAGATACTACTTCACATCCACTAGGATGGCTATTGTAAAAAAATAACAAGTTTTGGCAAAGATGTGGAGAAATTAGAATCCTTGTGTAGTGCTGGTGATAATGTAAAATGGTGCAGCCACCATGGAAAACAGTATGGCAGTTCCTCAAAAAATTAACCACAGAGTTACCACATGACCCAACAATCCCACTCCTGGGGTGTGTGTGTGTGTGTGTGTGTGTGTGTGTGTGTGTGTGTGTGTGTGTGTGTGTGTGTGTGTGTGTGTGTGTGTGTGTGTGTAGAAGAACTGAAAGCAGAGACTCTAACAGGTACTTGTGAGCCAACGTTCATAGCAGCAGATTTCACAATAGCAAAAGGTGGGAATAACCAAAGTGCTGTCAATAGATTAATGAATAAACAAAATGTGGTATATACATACAGTGGAAGATTACTGAGTCATAAAAAGGAATAAGGTTCTGATATATGCTACAACATGGATTGAACCTTGAAAACATACTAAGTGAAATAAGTCAGACACAAAAAGAAGGACAAATTTTGTATGATCACACTTACATAAAATATCTAGAATATGGACATTCATAGAGACAGAAATAGAGGTTACCAGGGGCCAAGAGAAAGGAGAATGGGGAATTATTGCCTAATAGATACAGAGTTTCTGTTTGGGATGATGAAAAAGCTCTGGAAATAGATAGTGGTGATGGTTAGACAACATTTGGAATATACATAATATCACTAAATTGTACACTTAAAAGTGGTTAAAATGGTAAATTTTAGGTTATGTATTTTACCAGAATTTTTTTAAATTAAAGCATTTAAGATTCAATATTATTCGTGAAACACAAAATTTAATTACACCTAAGCCTATTACAACAAAAATTTCAGATCAAGAAAAACTGATGCAGTACTACCTTCAAGATATATAGCCAACATTAATATCAAGCATCCAACTCCACTGGCCATACTAAAAAAGAAGCTTATAAATTAACCCAAAGAAACACATTCTTGTTTTTATAGAAAGAACTTGGCATTCAAGACAAGCTAAACTCAGAAATACTGCATGGAAATAAAAGCTAAGTTCATTGCAGGCTTGAAGTCTTTAGTTGTCTATTTTCACTTTGTTTCTATTTACACATGGACAACTCTCTCTTTAAACTTGGTTAAAAATGGGACTCCCAAGAAAAAATATGTGCATGTAAATTTTTAATAATCAAAACTATATAATTTCTTGGTAGTAGAAACTTTTTTTTTTTAAGATTTAATTTTACTTATTTTTGGCTGCGTTGGGTCTTTGTTGCTCCATGTGAGCTTTCTCTAGTTGTGGTGAGGGGGGGCTACTCTGCATTGCGGTGCGCAGGCTTCTCATTGTGGTGGCTTCTCTTATTGCAGAGCACAGGCTCCAGGTGTGCAGGCTTCAGTAGTTGTGGCACGCAGGCTCAGCAGTTGTGGCGCACGGACTTAGATGCTCCGCGGCATGTGGGATCTTCCCAGACCAGGGCTTGGACCCATGTCCCCTGCACTGGCAGGCAGATTCTTAACCACTGCACCACCAGGGAAGTCCAGTAGTAGAAACTTTAAGTGTGCAAACCTCAATTAACAGAAACTAGGAGAAAAGGTCTTACATGCTTTTGGCAAGCAGCACAAAAGCAATCACTTAACATGCTATTTTCTAATAAGGAATGCTACTATTTTCCAAAAACTAATAAAGAATTTGTTTCATAATAAAGTATATCTTGAAATTCCATTTGATGTTCCTAATTCACAAAAGTAGAGCCTGTCATATATTTAGGGGTAGATATTAATCATAAAAATGTTTTAATATCATGTTGGATAGGATAAAAAGACCACCTTTTTGTGGACAAGCTGTAATTTTAGAAGAGGGATGAAAAACATCACAAACTAATGCAAAACAGAAAGACAAAAAGGACAAGTCAAGAAATGCAAAATACAAGCAAAAGATAACGTTTAGTCCATAGAGGCAAGTTCACAGAAATGGGCAGAGGAAAAACAGTGAATACAGACATATGCAGCAACATTCCCCTGTGATTATTATCAGTCCTCTTCATCCACTTCTTGCCAGAAAGCCTTCTGTCTTGCCATGCTCACTACCATTGTTATCCTCAGTGAAAAAAAGAAACCAAATGTGGACTTTACTTATGCAAATTATTTACAGTCATTAGATGAAGAATTTACTGATTTTCCTTCCTGCCTCTGTTAAAGTATTTTTAAAAGAACAGTGATATTCTCAGAATATGATTACTTGCAAGTGACTATTTGGCTTCTATCTGAGAAGATAAAGCTATTCTAAAACTCTAAAGCTGTAATTCAACTGGGTTTTGATGTATCAAGAATGTTGTGCCAAATAGGATACAGGCCCTTAAACTAAAATGAAATGAAGAATCCCAGAGCTTTTGTGATCTCCAGGCATTCTCTGACACTAATCATTGCCTCTCGATAAACTGAAAATGAATATACTGAATTAATAAAACAATTTCCATGGAGGCTATCAAATGAAAACAATATAATTTCAGTTTAAAATAACTGCAGTACAAAGAAAATTCCATTAAGCAAGTTAGAATTTTTGAGTGTTTTCTGTGTTATGTTTAGATTCTAGTAGCAAATTTCTGTAGGTTATCTTCTTAGATGCACTGATAAAAGATATTTGCTCACCTAAAAAAAAAAAAAAAAAAAAAAAAGATATTTGCTGGTTCTACTCTAATAACATTGAACCACGAAAAACATAAATACACTATATATGTAAATATATATGTACACAGTAAACAGTGTTTACTTTGACCTGAAATAAGAGATATAACTTTAAATGCATCGATCAAGCGGACCTCTCTTGAGTTACTCCACTGATCCATGGCAACATTACTACTCTCTGACTTATTATCTTTCTCAACTTTTTTCTATACAATTCAGATCTGTGGAGATGGTGGAGGTACAGAAGCCTGAAAGAGGTCAGGTCTGGTGTCAAGATCATTGAAAAGAGGCCAGAGAGCTTGGGAGGCCAGTTGGCCAAAGCCTACTAAGCTAGTCCAAACTTTCCTCTTTACAAAGATAATTCACAATAACTGAAAACCTATAAATCTAGATCATTTGGCCCAGTAGCTTTAAAAGCTATACTGAAGCTATATGATAGGTATATATAAGTGTTCATTATATGGATGTTTAAAATCTTCTGTAATAAAAAGTTAAAAGTAAAATAAATATATTGGCATATTCTATGTATGAAATACCAGATTATTATTATTATGGTTCGGGCTTTAAAATGTAAAATTGTGAGTCAGTGAGAAACAGGGCACAGAGAATTATCTCTGTTTCTCTGGTATAGATTACTACCTCATTCCTTCACTGTGAAATACACCAAATTCATTATGTTTTCTAACTAAAACTCAAAAATGCCAGGGCAATAGAAGAAATCAATTATAAATTTGACTATATAAAATTTGTTTTTAATCTTTGAATGGCAAAAACACACCATAAGCAAAGTCGAAAGACAAATGAAAACACCGGGAGATATATTTCCAAATATACATTACAGGTAAAGAACTAATATCCCTAATATACGAAGACCTTAATAACTGAAGGAAAAAAAGACCAAAAATCTTAGCAAAAAATGGAAAAAGACATGTATAAATGTCCCCATATATCTATATATGGCTCTTATAGATCTGAAAGATATAAACTCAACTCACAGGAAAAATACACATTAAAACTACACTGAGATACTATTTCTTTGCCCTTCAGATTGGCAAAACTCAAAGGCTTGACAATATACTCTCTTGGTAAGGCTGTGGAAAAATAGGCAGTCTCATATACATTGCTGGTGGGAATGCAAAACAGTACAACAGCAGTGAAAGGGAATTTTGTGACATCTAGTAAAACTACATACATATCCATTTTACCCTTTGACCCAATAAACCCGCTCCTATATTAATCCTGAAGATACACCTCCAACAACAGAAAAAGACATATGCACAAGGTTATTCACTGCAGCACTCTAAAGTTGCAAAATATTACCTGGATAGCCAAACACAGAAGACAGGATGAATAAACTGGCAAACATACACAGAAGAATGATGGCAATCTCTATGAATTGATATGGAGTGATTTCCAGGGTATATTTTTCAGTGAAAATCACTACGTGCCCAAGTACTTATATAGACAGTATGCTACCTTTTGTGTTAGAAAAAAGTGAAATAAGAAAACATAGAGCTTCCCTGGTGGTGCAGTGGTTAAGAATCTGCCTGCCAATGCAGGGGACACGGGTTCGAGCCCTGGTCCGGGAAGATCCCACATGCTGTGGAGCAACAAAGCCCGTGTGCCACAACTACTGAGCCTGCATGCCTAGAGCCCGTGCTCCACAACGAAGAGTAGCCCCCACTCGCCGCAACTAGAGAAAGCCCGCGTGCAGCAACAAAGTCCCAATGCAGCCAAAAATAAATAAGTAAAATAAATTTATTTAAAAAAAAACCATATCTGCTCATCATTACCAAAAGAAAAATCAGAAGGATAAACAAGAAACCAATGAATGTTTTACCTACAAAAATGGAGTGTTGCTTTTGTTTTGTTTTTGTAGTGGTATAGATGAAACAATTCTGAAATTATTTTAGGTGATACTCATTTAGAGCAAATGCGTAAGAATGTTGGTACTGTTAGGAGCCCATGTTCTCACTACAGAACAAGGGAGAATTGGAGAAATCAGTGTGAATTCATATTCTAAAATATACATCCAGGTTCAAACATACATCCATGAGCATATGCATGCAAATGTGTATATACATACGTACGTGTGTACGTATAAAGACATATTTTCTAGCTCTGTCCCCTCACAGGGCTCAGAAGTAAATACATCAAGTAGCAATGTACATACTGTGTGTCCAGATCTTGGTTCCTACTGTCATTCCCCATTCCCCACTCAAAGGGGCCAGGGCTTCTAGGAGAAATGTCTGACTCTAGGCTAGGCAGAGAAGATAAACAATGAGTTGTCTTATAAATGATGAAAATAATGAAGTGATTAAGAAAAAGTGATGGGGGCATGAAAAACGAAAGGAGGCAGCATGAAAAGAAGAGGGTCCCACTGGTGAGATCTGAGAAAATTTGAAGGCCAAAATATTTAAGGACAGTAATGAATTATTAATCATCAGGGAAAAAATAGGAATCCATGAGTTTAATAACTAATAATATATATAGAAAAATAAAAGGGCTCTTATTACAGTAGGATGCTGAGTAATGACTGGTAAAAGTAGGAGTTCTGGAGGTAGAAAAAACCATCATTTTAGAACCATGGTTCAAGCAAGCTATCATCAATGGATCCTACATATAGTGGATGACATTTTGATGAAGAGTGGGTTTAATTGTCTTAAAGTATCTCCTCACGGATTGCTTATTAGTTGTAAGGGAGGAGAGTAACACAGTGGAGAAATCAGACAATGAAACAGGTGGTCAAATTTTATATCACAAATAAACAGCAGATGGACATTGAAAGAATACACACATATGCATATGTATTTATAAATATATACACAGAAACATTCATTTACAAAGTGAATAATAAAGCATTTGAGGACAAATGGTTAGCAATAGGTGAATCTGGAGTGAGGGTACATCGATGTTCTTTATATTATTTTTGTAACTTTTCTGTAAGTTTGAAATTATTTCCCCCTAAAATCATTATGTTCAAAATC
Organism: Pseudorca crassidens; assembly: GCF_039906515.1. Classification (NCBI taxonomy): domain Eukaryota; kingdom Metazoa; phylum Chordata; class Mammalia; order Artiodactyla; family Delphinidae; genus Pseudorca; species Pseudorca crassidens. Next base: position 116,967,395 of record NC_090299.1, read on the forward strand.
TAACATATTATTTTTCTCCCTAAATTCTATTTTTTTAAATTAAACTTTATTTATTTATTTTTGGCTGAGTTGGGTCTTTGTTGCTGGGCGCCGTCTTTCTCTAGTTGCCGCGAGCGGGGGCTACTCTTGTTGCGGTGCACAGGCTTCTCATTGTGGTGGCTTCTCTTGTTGCAGAGCACAGGCTCTAGGCGCATGGGTTTCAGCAGTTGTGGCACGTGGGCTCTAGAGCACAGGCTCAGTAGTTGTGGCGCACGGGCTTAGCTGCTCGGCGTTACGTGGGATCTTCCCAGACCAGGGATCGAACCTGTGTCCCCTGAATTGGCAGGCCAGTTCTCAACCACTGCGCCACCAGGGAAGTCCACTAAATTCTATTTTTTCTTCTATAATTTCTACATAGTGGAACAGGACCACTGTCAACCAGTCATCCAGCTAGAAACTTGGCAGTTAACCTAGATTACCCAAGGGTTTCAATTCATTTCCTTCCTTTCTTTCAACTCCCAAACCCAAAGGGACATATCCTAAGGGACTATCTTGTATATCTGTCCTGTTTTCTCCAATCATACCAAACTGGTTCAGGTCCTAATCATTTAGCATTTCTCCTCTGATTTACTGTTACAATCTACTAATGATCACCCTTTCTCCAGCCTTGGCTCTAAATCTCTCTAACCACCGCTACAGAGTGCCCTTTCCCACATGAAACCTGATCATGTCAGTCTCTATATTTCTCAACTGGTACTGAACATCGGCAGGAAAGAATGCACTGGGTCAACTTAAAAATCCCAATATTGATAAAATACACTGCTTTGGATCTTGAGATCCAAATAAGCAAAAATGATTGCCCAGAGCCTTAAGAGCTAGTCTAACATAATTGTAAACTTAGTCATGAAACAACTGCAAGAGCCATCTTGGACCCAATCCTAAAGCAATTGCTATTGAGCAATATATTCAGTGCCCGTTTTACACAAATAACATGAGATGGGACCTCTGGAAAAAGAGGTCATTAAAAGGAAAGAATGGAAAGAAAAGGTAGGGAATAGAAGGGAGGAAGGGTCAAGTATTGAAAAGTGAGCAGGGAAAAATAGAGAAGGTAACAGAAAGAAAGGGAAAAGAAAAAAAAATCTATTCTCTAGGATTTCAGGATAAAACATAGATCTGTCTCATGGTAAGATGTCAACCTTTTGAGAATTAACTAGCCCTCTTAATTGTTACTAATGGAACAATTTCTTTATGAAATTCTACGTTCTTTATGAACAGTTGACATTTTATCAGAAGTTACTTGAGAGCAATATTATTCATAATCAAAGTATATTCTACAAGCACTGAAAAGTATAAGCAGTTCAAGGAATCAATATAGACCCATATACTATATAAAACTATATACATATATAATATATATGCATATATTATATACAAAAGCTATGAAATATATATTTGTATCTCAATTCTAGGATCCCACTTTTATACCCATATTGTAGATTTTAGATATCAGTAATAGATTCAAATAATTTTCATGTGGCACTTTAAGCCTCACAATAAAGATAAATAAAACATTTTATTTTATAAATATAAAATTTCTTTATATTTTGTACTAAGAATATAAAAAAAAGATAGCAAATATATATTAAAGAGTTCATTAAACAATTTAGTTCCTCAGGGCAAAAATCTTACTTCTTATAGCTTTTTTCCAGTTTATAGAAATTATCATCCTCTTTTCCTAGAACTGGAACGTTTTTATGAAACTGTACTTTTAGGCAGTGAAAACAAAATCAAAAGGAAGAAAACTAAATATAAGTACTGAAGATTAAATAAGTTGGCATAGTCTGCTCTCCCCACAAAAATTTTGTTTTCATCACCATATTTACTCTTTCAGTAACAAGTAACATTTGTCCTTCAAACTTTAATTTAAAAATCTTGGGACTTCCCTGGAGATCCAGTGGTTGAGAATCCGCGCTTCCGGACTTCCTTGGTGGCGCAGTGGTTGCGCGTCCGCCTGCCGATGCAGGGGACACGGGTTCGTGTCCCGGACCGGGAAGATCCCACATGCCGCGGAGCGGCTGGGCCCGTGAGCCATGGCCGCTGAGCCTGCACGTCCGGAGCCTGTGCTCCGCAACGGGAGAGGCCACAACAGAGAGGACCGCGTACTGGAAAAAAAAAAAAGAATCCGAGCTTTCGATGCAGAGGGTGTGGGTTCGATCCCTGGTTGGGGAACTATGATCCCACAGGCCGTGCGGTGCGGTGAAAAAAATAATAATAAAAAAATTTTTTAATAAAAATCTTAACTGTTTGTGCATGCGTGTGGAGGGGGTGGGATGGTGGGGGGAGAGAGAGACAGACAGAGAAGTAATACCGAAGGTCAATTCAGTTGACAGATGGTCTCTTTTGCTTGGATTTCTATAGGTCTAAGCATGTAAATATACTGTCCAATAGTTCAGTAAAAACTTTTATATGCCACAAAGTTGTTTAATTTACTCTCCATACATATTGCTTAAAGAATTAAATGACAGTTGGGGCTTCCCTGGTGGCGCAGTGGTTGAGAGTCCACCTGCCAATGCTGGGGACACAGGTTCGTGCCCTGGTCCGGGAAGATCCCACATGCCGCGGAGCGGCTGGGCCCGTGAGCCATGGCCGCTGAGCCTGCGCATCCAGAGCCTGTGCTCTGCAACGGGAGAGGCCACAACAGTGAGAGGCCCGCGTACCGCAAAAAAAAAAAAAAAAAAAAAAGCTTTCCTTCAACCAACTCTGGCCGAAAAAGGAAGCCCTTTTTCCAGAACGCCCACTTAGATACAGCAAAGCACAGGATAATCTACTGATGTCAGAGGAAGGTAAAAAATCTTTAAAAGATTTTTTTTAATTATAAAAGATTTAAAAAATAAAACAAATAGTAACTGCTCTCATAAAGTATGAATTCTGATTGGTTCAGAGGTAACTACAAAAATTCACGCATCTGGGGTTTTTTGGACTAGGCAATGATACAGTTAAGAAAGAGCTAGGGATACCATAAGGAGAAAAACAGCTTCCTACAAAACATGTGGTTAAGACCAAATATAAAAGAACCAACTGAAAGGTCAAAAAGTATGTGGAAGGAAACAAGGAAAGGAAGGGAAGGAAGATGGAAGGAAGAGAGAATAGACTATGACAAATAATTTCAGCTATCTGGAAGAGGAAAGAACCAAAATATCCTAATCTGTATTTAGACCCAAAATGATTATGTAAAAAATTAAAAAGCAAACAATTAAATCAACTTAAATTAAAAGGACCTGTACTTCCTTCCCTATACATTTTGAAATCAAATAATTCTTTAACTCACCTTCTGCTTCAGCATATAGACATATTCATGACAATCCTTCATTCAGTCAAGAGATACTGAATCTTTACTTTCAAAATATGATTCTGGGTTAGGCTTTTTAAAGCTCCTCCCCGACTACACACAAAGAAGATAATAAAACAGCTTTAGAGCTTATATTTCAGAATTCCCCTCCCCCATTCCCTTTCCTTCTATATCATGTATGTTGTATAACACTTTCCATTTACAAGCTCTTAGGAGAGCAGCGGTCTTCTTTGTTTTCATTTATACAAAGCACACACACAACAAAAATGTCCTCGGGCGAAGATAGAGCTGATGTTTGACCAAATTAGGAGCAAATGCACCTGAGCCAGAAACTTCCTCCTAAATTCCCTATTTCCCCCAACTTAGGCATAGATCCTATTTCTAAACGGAGGAGTTTAGCTTTCTTAGGATGCTACGAAGCAGCCACAGTCATCTCACAACCAGATTAATATACTTAAAGATACCTTTTAGTAGAGGTCTTCATAAAACTGAGGTGCAAGGGACATTCCTACCACTGGGAACACAAGACCCAAAGGATATATCCTTTGTAAGACTAGGAAAAAAACAGGCACACCTTCTCCCACTCTTTTTCCCCAGGTCAAAACAAAACAAAACAAAACAAAAACCAGAACAGAGTGGCTAACAGTTAAAGTTTAAAAAGAAAATGAAAATGAAAAGCTGACATCCTAGTGTTTCCAATTTTTTTAAAAAACTGTTGTTAGTGACTACAAAATCTCTCCTCAGACCTACAGCAAAAACGGCACACTTACCTGCTCCATTCCCTTTTTCTCCCCCCTTTTAAGTCAATAATTTTGGTGATGGCTCTAAACTCATAACCTTTTATGTAAACTCTATTCTACTTTTCAAAAATAAAGTCTATATGCTAATAAAATATGTAATCAATCAACTGAATACTAAGGGTTATATATTATCATTAACATGACATCATTTTGCTTATATTCTATCCTTCAAAAACATAAGTAAAAATGACTTAAGGCCGATGCTTGTAACAAGAAATGGCAGCTAACATGAATTTAGCTTTTACTTACTATGTGCCAGACACAATATTAAGCACTTTACAAGCATTATCTCATTTAACTCTTATGAACGTCCATTAAATACTATCAATAAACCCATCTAACAGATGAGGACATAAGAAATTAAGAAATTTATACTAGGGCAAACAGCTGTACGCAATGACACCAAGATTTAAACCAGGAAGTATGACTAAGTTTGGAAACTGAACCTTAATACATATTACACACTGCAGTTATCCCCTCTTATATCTACTTTTAATATTTTATACAGTTTTTTAACATATTGTCAATAAAGACTGATGCATAATTTGACCTCAAAACAAGAGCCAAATAAGTGATATTCAGGATCAAAATCAACTCAATGATATAGTCATAGAAACGGTAAGCTCTAGACAATAAACCAAAAGTCTAAGGAAAAAAAAAAGAAAAAAGTTTCACAACATGGGTTAAAGTATGATTAAAATGATTCATATTTTTAAGTCGCAAACTTTAAGTATTATTTCTTAAAATAAAGAAAAATTGCATTAAATTTTTAAATCTCAATTCTCCAATTTGTAGTGCTACTTTACTTTTCAACTTATTTTTTCTGATTATAAAAACCTTTTAAATCTTGTAATTTAAGCTTCACATTAAGTACATCTGCACTTTTTATACTGCACTGAGTTCCCTTCTTTGAACTTTTTAAACTCTCTTAATATATGTTTCTAGAAAGAATACATTCTACAGACTTTCATTTGTGGGTAATAGTTTTCTAAATGACAAAAAATGCTATACTATTTTTCTCATATATAGTCTAAAGCCCAAAATCTAGTCATAAATCTATTCCCAGAAGTTTTCAAACAAGGGAGTAAATTATAAACAAAACTCTTAGCTCAATATCCTCGTAATGCAAAATACTAAGAGTTTAAGTTTAAAACTTCCTCTTTGCCATATCAATGCAACATTGCTTTTTTTCTACGAAAAACCATTACCATTTGTTCAACTATAAGAATGAATTCCCCAGTCCACTCTATGTGTGTCAAAAGGAAGTTTTAAATCAAAAATTTTGTATGGTTTCTATTAAACTACATTCCCCTAACAAGTATAAAGGGATATCACATAGAAATTCTATTGAATTCATACTCATTTAATTTCTGTACAGTATGAGAGAACTTTGAGTTCCAAACCTACTGAGATTTAAAAATAAATCTCATCATTTCTAATAATAACTAAACTAAAATGTATGATATATATTTATAGTAATTCACAAATAATTATAATTTTAAAACTCCTTATAAAATTCAGTCATGTAATCAGATGCTTTAGAAGTACATGCTCAATCTACCCTAAAGGAGTTAAGACAATCTTTTCTCAATGAATTTGAGATTTTCTTAGACTAAATTTACTAAAATACTGTTATTCCATGTGCTAAACACACACACACACACACACACACACACACACACACACACACACACCCATTAGATTAACTTATATAGATAATGCCAACTAGGTCAAATCTTGCTTCCAGAAACACAACTATACCACCTTCCAAAACAAAGATTACAAAAATGAATCCATAACACTTTCCAATTATCTTTCCATCAATACAAATATTGAGAACTACTAGCTGGTAAATGAAGTATACATGATTGTGCCACTATATTCTGTAAAAGTAACTGTAATTGGGCATTTCCCTTAGCCAATTTGGTATACTAAATATCTTCACAAATGTCTGATAATTTCTCACACTTTATAACTTAGTTGTAGAAAGTGACCACAGAAAAGCTGATAAAATTAAAGTACTCAATAACCTACGACCCTTGCTCTTAACTATTTTAGGGAAACGAGGGTAGGCCTTTGGATATTTTATGAGAAATACCAGGTTTTACTCAGCAAAGTGAAAATTCAGGTACCACTTGAAGAATTCTACATAGGATTAAAAAAATAACAAATTTGATGAAATGGAACAAAATTAACTCCTCTTTGCTTTAAAAAAAAAGGAAATGATAAGAGAGTTTTCCTTTTTTTAAGGGTGAGGGGGTACTTTCTGATTACAAAGCTATATGGCACAAAAGTGATAAACTTCTGCTTAGAGTTTAAGACTAAAGCTTCCTGAATATTAAATAATTTATATATTTTTCCACTTCGCATATTTTCTTCTTTCTTCATTCTTATAGTCTACGTAGGGAGCTTCAAAATGGCTTCCAATAACCTCCCCTCCTGGGATACACATCCCTGTGTAAGTGTGTACTGGACCTCTCCTTAAGTGTGGACTGGACCTAATGACTCACTCCTAGTGAATGGAATAGGGAAAAAGTGATGGGTTGCCACTTCCAAGACTACACTACAAAAACCAAAGGCTCACACAGCAAGGACTAGTAGGTTGCTGGCAAACAGCCAACATGAGGAACTGGGGCCTTCGGCCCCGACAACCAGTGAGGAACTAAGTACTGCCAACAAGCATGTGAGTGAACTGCAGGCAGATCCCCCTCTAGGATTTTCAGATGAGACCAGCCCTGGCGGACGTGTCAAAGGTAGCTTTGCAAGAGACCCTGAGCCAGAGGACCCAGCAAACGGCACCCAGATTCTTGACCACAAGAACTGTGAGATAATGTTTGTTGTTTTAAGTCACTAACTTTTGGGGTAATCTGTTATGTAGTGCTATGGCTTGAACTGTGTCCTGCTCAAAATTCATATGTTGAAGTCCTAACCCCCAGCACCTCAGAATGTGACCTTATTTGGAGACATGACCTTTACAGGGGTAATCAAGTTAAACTGAGCTCATTAGGGTGGGCCCTAATCCAATATGACTGGTATCCTTATAAAAAGGAGAAATTTGAACAAAGAGACAGACACACATAAAGGGAAGACAATGCGAAGAGCTATGGAGAAAACGTGGCCATCTATAGGTCAAGGAAAGAGGCCTGGAACAGATCCTTCCCTCATAGATCTCAGAAGCAACCAATCCTGCTGACACTTTGATTTCAGACTTCTAGCCTCCAGACTGTGAGACAATAAATTTCTGCTGTTTAAGCCATTCAGTTTGTGGTAATTTGTTGTGACAACCTTAACAAATTAATACATGTAGCAAAAAGAACTAATACATACACTGAATTCAAAATGACTTTTATTGGCAATACCAAAATTAGCCTCAATGCAGGACTCAAGTAGATGGACAAAGCTTCTAAGTCTTTATTCTGAAAAAAGACATAAGGTTGTATCAGAAAATCTTAGACCACAGATTTTTTTTTTTAAGTTAGCTGGGACTCCTGCAATCATATAATGTAATTGACTCATTTCAAAAATTGACGCTGCTGCTGCTGATGCGCCAGGAATTGTTTTGAACACTTAACATATATTAATTCCTCACAAGAACCCTCTGGGGCACCACTATCATCAATTCCATTTTTAAGATGAAGAAACTGGTGTCCAGGAGTTAAGGACACAGCTGATAAGGAGCCAGGATTTAGTAAACCGAGCTACACAGAGAATAAGTGATTTATCCAAAATCATAGTTAGTAGTTGAGGTGGGACTAAGTCTAATGGTCCTTTCTTCTACCTTCAAATCTTTTCTCGAAAAAGGCAAATAGAAAGGCTTTTCTTTTACTTGCTGTATTCAATCTTTGTAACACTGCTACCTTAGAAGTATATATTTGACTATCTACCTGCCCTCCTCCTCTACCTACATAGTTACTCATTTTCTTCCACTCCCTGAAACCTAAAACACTACCTTTCAATTCCTAATACTTTTCTTGCATCTAGGTTAATCATTTTTATATACTACAACACAAGATTTCACTTCCACACAGTTTGGAAAAACAGCTTTAGCTTAACATTTAGAAAAACACCTTTAGCTTAACAAATACACCTGGTAGGAGTAATACTATATTATTGGTCATCTGCATTTTACTAGGAGTAAGTCAGATCCTTTTCAGAGAACAGGTCTTGAAACAAAGATGGCAAGACAGCCACTGCAAACTTGTGCAGGGAATCAGAGTTTTTTTCTGGAATATTTGGGATTAGGTACTTAAGAGTAAGCCTTTCTCTGGGAGTCTGAATTAGAAGATATAAATCATGGGCAGTGGTGGCGACCACGCTTCCCATGACAAAGAATGGAAACATGGAGAAAGCCAAAGAGAGTGAGACATGCACAGGAGAGGCATGCCACTGAGAGCTTGAGAGAGACCTGACTACATTTGATTCCTGGGTTCTCCTTGCACAGCCCAGCTGCATTTCTGCCCTGGATCCTTTGGTGTGCCCAAAAGGCTGATAACTTCCCCTTTCTGCTTAAGCTAATTTGAACTGAGTCACATGCAATCAATAGAGAACTAACATGGTCAAAAAGATACCCTCTCTACAGCTCAAGAACATTATCGAATGACTAGTAATTCAAAAAAAAAAGAGGAGAACAGAGCACTCCATGTAGTACCATGGCTACAAACAAAAGAACTGATTAACAGAAGCCAAGGTTTAAACAGCTATTTGGAAGACTTTCCAGACATTGGTGGAACAGGAAAAAGAAGTTGCAATTACAAAAGACTATACCCTCTATCTTCCATTTGGGATTTTTTAGTTCTTCTAGTTAAAAAAATCCCATCATCTATATACTTGCTAAGGGTGTGTAAATTATTACAACCACTTTAGAGATCAATTTGGAAATATCTAGAAAAGTTGAAAGTGCAGATTTCATACAACCCAGCAATCTTACTACTAGGTGGCTACTATGGACTGAACTGTGTTCCCCCAAAATTCATATGTTGAAGCCTTAACCCTCAACATGACTGTATCTGGAGATAGGGTCTTTAGTAGGCTATTAAGGTTAAATGAGGTCATAGGAGTGGGGCCCTAAACTGATATGATAAGAAGAGGTAAAGGGAGATCTCCCTCTCTTTCTCCTTTTCTTTGCCTTGTGAGGACAAAGCTAGACGGTGACCATCTACATGTCAGAAGAGAGCTTGCACCAGAATCCAACCACACTGACACCCTGATCTTGGACTTCCAGCCTCTAGAATTGTTGAGAAAATAAATTTCTGTTGTTTAAAAATAAATAAACTTTTCAGTAACAATAGAGCAAAGTAAAATACTAAAACTCAGGCAACTAAGTAGCCATAGTACTCTCAAGTGCCTCACAACATAGTTCATTATTCAAACTAGTCACTCAAAGTTACTATAATACAATAAAGAGTTCCAAAGCCTGTGCTTACAACTAGATTTTTCCAGGAAAAAAAGGAAAAACTTTAATAACATGATTTTATTCTATGTAGGTGTCTACAATAAAAGTATGATGCTTTAAAGCCAGAACTGAAACTGAAATATATTCCAATATATCTTTTTTTTTTTTTTTTTTTTTTTTGGTGCAAAAAACTAAAAGCCATCCAGGAAAGGAAGTTTGTCTAGTTTACCCAGTCATCAGTGGTAAAGAAGGATTAAAACCCAGCCTTTCTGAGTCACAGTTCAGTTACAATGCAACGAGGCAGCAAAGATTATCATGATTCTGTTTCTGGCTTCTTGTTCAACAGACAAAACAATCCTAAAACTGACCTGATTCTATGTTCTGGGCTGGCATGAACCTGCGTAGAAACAATAGGAGTGGCAGGCACTTTCTTCCTGAAGCAGACGTGGAGAAGTATTATACCTGTGATGAAAGAAAAAAAAAAGAAAGCCCAGTTTATTTTCAGAATGTTTTTTATGAGTTGTTCATTTCCTACTAATTCTCTCTTTACCTCCTTATTTCTTGCCAATGGCTTCATACTGGAACACAAGACAACACTTTATTTAAGATAGATAAAATCTGCTATTCAAACTTCAAAGGAGAATATAGAGTCATTCAAAACTGATCTCTACAGACCATCTGGTTCAGCTTTTTTATTTTACTGGTGAGGAAGCCGAGACCAGGAATAGTTATGCAAAGAATCAACAACAACACAGTTATTTAGTGGCAGAGCCAGGTTCAGAACCTAATTCTTCCCACTCTAGTCCAGTATTCATCTGTACATCGTAGATCACAATGTCTCTTTTTGGAGAACCAAATATGAGCAAAAAAGAAAAAAAAATCATGTTATTTCTCTAGGAGTAGTTGAAGATAAATGTGGTATAGAGCTGAATCGATATGTTCTAAGTTAAAATAAAAAATAGGGCTCCCCTGGTGGCGCAGTGGCTGGGAGTCCGCCTGCCGATGCAGGAGACGCGGGTTCGTGCCCCGGTCTGGGAGGATCCCGCATGCTGTGGAGCGGCTGGGCCTGTGGGCCATGGCCGCTGGGCCTGCGCGTCCGGAGCCTGTGCTCTGCAACGGGAGAGGCTGCAGCAGTGAGAGGCCGCATACCGGAAGAAAAAAAAAAAAAAAAACAGTGCTTCCTCACTCAATGGTTATAATCCAACCTCGAGTTATTTAGCATGTCTCATATAGGATATTTAACTATTTCTTTTATTTACCATTCAATATTCCAAAATGAAAACACCAGCACACGAATGATGAGATATAGGTTCTGGTCTTTCTTAACTTTGCTCTTAACAAGTTCTATGCCCTTAATCAATTACTTCTTTGGTTCCAAAGCTCCTTTATTCAAAAATGAGGAGCTTGGGGACTTCCCTGGTGGCACAGTGGTTAAGAATCCGCCTGCCAATGCAGGGGCCATGAGTTCGATCTCTAGTCCAGGAAGATCCCACATGCCATGGAGCAACTAAGCCTGTGCGCCACAACTACTGAGCCTGTGCTCTAGAGCCCACAAGCCACAACTACTGAAGCCCATGCACCTAGAGCCTGTGCTCCGCAGCAAGAGAAGCCACCTTAATGAGAAGCCCACGCACTGCAACCAAGAGTAGCCCCCACTTGCTGCAACTAGAGAAAGCCCGTGTGCAGCAATGAAGACCCAATGCAGCCAAAAATTAATAAATAATTTTTTTTAAAAAAATGAGGAGCTTGGATTAATCCCCATGGGCTTTCTAAGTCTAAAAAGTTATGCCTAAGAATAGATTCATCTTTTAACGATATTCTGCTTTTCTGATCAACTATTTGTTTTTGTCATATGTTTGTTAATCTCTGTAATCATGTTAGTACAATAGTTCAAACATCAATATTTGTTTTTGTCATGTTTGTTAATCTGATCAACTGATCAACTATTTGTTCTTGTCATATGTTTGTTAATCTCTGTGATATTAGTACAATAGTTCGAACATCAATAATATTGCCCTCAAATATACAGTTAGTTCTTATTCAAAAACCTAGTTTTGCAATAAACTAGTTTTGCTGTCTATCTCACTACTTATGAAAAAGTATTTTTAAAAATCTACCTCTGGTGGTCTTCCCTGGTGGCGCAGTGGTTAAGAGTCCGCCTGCCGATGCAGAGGACACGGGTTCGTGCCCCGGTCAGGTAAGATCCCACATGCCGCGGAGCGGCTGGGCCCATGAGCCATGGCCGCTGAGCCTGCCCGTCCGGAACCTGTGCTCCGCAACGGTAGAGACCACAACAGTGAGAGGCCCGCGTACCGAAAAAAAAAAAAAAAAAAAAAAAGACTAGCTGATCATGGTTTGTGCCCCGGTCCGGGAAGATCCCACATGCCGTGGAGCGGCTGGGCCCGTGAGCCATGGCCACTGAGCCTGCGCGTCCGGAGCCTGTGCTCCGCAACGGGAGAGACCACAACAGTGAGAGGCCCGCATATCTCAAAAAAAAAAAAAAAATTAGTTACAAATGATTACTGTTTTGGCCTTTCTCACCTTCTGAGATGACCCACACTCTGTCTGTGGAGTGTGTTTCTCTCTAAATAAATCCACTTCTTAAAAAAAAAAAAAATCTACCTCTGGGACTTTCCTGGTGGTGCAGTGGTTAAGAATCCGCCTGCCAATGCAGGGGACACAGGTTCGAGCCCTGGTCCGGGAAGATCCCACATGCCACAGGGCAACTAAGGCTGTGCGCCACAGCTACTGAGCCTGCGCTCTAGAGCCCACAAGCCACAACAACTGAGTCCACGTGCCACAACTACTGAAGCCCGTGCACCTAGAGCCCGTGCTCTGCAACAAGAGAAGCCACTGCAATGAAAAGCCTGCGTGCTGCAACGAAGAGTAGTCTTAGCTCGCCACAACTAGAGAAAGCCCATGCACAGCAACGAAGATCAAATGCAGCCAAAACGATAAATAAATAAGTTTATTTAAAAAAGAAATCTACCTCTTAGGTGGTTTCTAAGAAAAATTCTGAACTATTTTCCCAAATCATTCATTCAGTTATTCAGCCAAGTTGTTATTGAGTGGCTTGTCAGATGGCAGACACATGCTTAATGAGATATAAGATTTTAAAACAAGATCCCTCTAGTGAAATTCTGAGTGATGTTTGGGATTCAACTGGCAGTGAGAAAGTAGGCAGAAATGATGACATGTCTCCTAAATCGTAACATCAGAATATACCTGCACTGTTTTTTTAATATATTAACTACCAACTTACGTAAAACATATTGGTTGTCACCCAACACGAGAACCTAAATATAAGTTGCTCATGTTTTACTGATTTGCTCTTCCCTGTCCTATACGCCACCTCTCTCATCTTCAGTCCTCTGTAATTGCTATCCTATGTTTTGTGTTTATCATTCCTCTGATTTTTAGAAAGCATATCACATATGTACATATCCTTCAACAACACTTTCATTGTTTTTCATTCAATATTATGTTTTCAAGATGTATTCATGATACATATGCAACTAAATGTTGCATATAGTTGTAGTCCATTCATTTCAGGGCAGAATAACTCTACATTGTGTAAATACACCATGACTGAATTATTCATTCTCTTTATGATAGCACCTTATTTTCTCCCCAGGTTTTGTTTCGTTTTGCTATTATGAACATTACTGTTATGAAAGTTCTCATACACATCTGTTCCACATGTGCCAACGTTTCTCTTAAGTACTTGCCTAGGAGTTGAGGAATATATGTGTTTTCAATTTTTTCGTGAGGTCGCCAATTTTTCTTTTTCCCAAAGTGTGTTTAGCAATGTATAATCTCATCAGCACCAGGTAGTTCATATTGATCTACATGCTCTCCAACATTTAGTAATGCCAACTTCTTAATTTGGGGGTGTAAAACCATCTAACTGTAGTCTTAATTTGCATTTTTCTGTTGATTAATGATACTGAGCATTTCTTCAGGTTTAGTGGCTAACTCATGTTTCCTCTTTTATGAAATGCCTCTTTATTTCTATTGGCCACTTCCTCCTTAGTTTTTTGCCCTTTACTTATTATTTCATAGAAATTATATATGTATTTTGGATGCTGATTATTTGGTTTTATCCATTTTGAATTACCAGGTACAGCCAAGTATTGAGATAAAGAAGCAGAAAGAGCAGAAAGCCAGACAGAACTGGAAACAGCAAGCTAGAATACCAATGCTTTTCTCAACCCATTTTTGTATTTTATTACAATCTACAGATGACTTAAAGTACCAGAAATTTAAAATGGTGTATTACTGATCCTGTTTTGTAATCTTTTAATATAAATTTAGCCAAGGGCAAATGCTTTGATATGATTTCAGTGCATTCTAATTACAATATGCAATATAATATAATTTCAGGTATCCATTTTATACAAATCAAAATTTAAATCACATTTTAGACAGAGTTACATTTTGACTCTGACATTTTAAGTGTTTTTATTTCATGCTTTGGTTTGCTCCAATTTAGAATAAGTTAGCTTTATTGTCAAAACGTTGAGTATGAATGTATATGTACATAGGTATAAAAACTGAATTTCAAAACTAAATTATATAAACAAGAACAAGAGACCTGTATTCCAGGCTTGGCTAGACAATTAGCTGTACCTCCTTGGCCTAACTATGTCTTTAAGTTGGTTTTCTTATACCTAACATGAAAATTGTGCTGGTAAATTCTAAGGACCTTTGAATCATACACTTTGAAGATCAATGAGAAAAAAATTTTTTTCCAGATATCCCCAAAAGAGTTTTAGGAATCTCTTCTTTCTAACCCATCAGCAAATACTACTGGCTCTATATACAAAATATATCCAGAATCTGACTACTTCTCATCATCTACGTAGAAACTGTAGTAGTAACTATCATCTCTCACTAGGATTTTTTTCCATAGTTTAGTAACTGGCCTCCCAACTTCTACCCTTGCCCTATTTCAGCCCTTTTTCATCAAAGCAGCCACAGTGATCCTGATAATCTTACATAAATCATATAATGTAACATCTGTGCCCAAAATCTCCCAATGGCTTCTCATCTCATAAACGCCAAAATCTTTAAAACGGCAAAATAGAACCTACATAATTTAGCCCCCATTACCTCTGACCTCATTTCCTACTGACCTCCTTGCTATTCCTTATACAGGCTAGGCATACTTCTGCCTCAGAGCCTTTACACTTACTGTTCTCTCTGCCTCAAAGCTATTCTGAGATGATTATCTCCACCTGCCTCACTCCCTTGCTATCTTCAGATCTTTGCTCAAATGTCTGAGTTAACTCTTTCCTATTCGGTCTATTTTAAACTGTAACTATTCTGCTCCAAGCATCCCTAACACACTTCCCTGATTTATTTATCTCCAATGTTACTAATATTCGTTTATTTCACTTCTACTCCTGTTTGTGTATTTCCTCCCCCAAACACATAAAATCCACAAGGGCAAGAGCTTTGTTTTGTTTCCTGCTACATCTTCAATGCTTAGGAAGGGGTCCAGCACATAGTAGGCATTCAATAAACATTTTTTGAATGAAGAAATGAATAGTTACACTCTTAGGGCTAAATATGACAATCTTTCTGAGTTTACAAAAGAAAATAATCAGGAGACAATAGCTAGATTCTTGATGTAAAAGAATCATTCTAATATTTCTTCAATAGTTAAGTGATAACAACAATAACTCAAAGACTTCAGTAGATGTTGTAGCCAATACTTCCATAAACTTTAAGTAACCACTATAATAAATGGTTCCCCGCCCCCCAACCCCCGCCAGATTAGGTTTTAGTCTCTGGCTGTCCACAGGGTGACATTTATTTCCCATCTGTTATCATATTCAACAATGGTTAGTTTGCAGAGCCGCAACACACATAGGAAAATATTATTAAAATGTTCATTCCAAACTTGTTCCAGATAAATAACTGAGCTCTTTATAAATAAAGAAAGTCTAAAAATAAAGGACAGATATTTTTAAGTGTTTTAACTATTTTGTTTGGAAATAGTTTCAAACTTACAGAAAAGTTGCAAATATAAGAATACAAGAATCACCCTTATACTCAAAGTCACCAATGGTTAACGTTACCTTCTTTATTTTGTCATTTGTGCTCATAAACTTTCTTTCCCTTCACACAGACACACTTGAGCTGTCTTTTTTTTCCCTAAAGCAACTGAGGATAAATTATGTATATCATGGTTCTTTGAGCCTTTGCTTCAATGTGTATTTCCTTAGAGATATTCTCTTTCATAACCACAGTACAGTTATTGTCAGTAATTTGAACATTGCTACAATATTTGTATTTAAGATCAGTACTCCAACTGAAATTTCAATTAATCCAATGATAATCATTTTATAGTATTTTTCTCCCCACCCAGTATAGGATCCAGTCCAGGGTCAGGTATTGCAGTTCATTCAATACCTAGGCTTATCTTTCTTAAGCCTCCCATAATTTGAAACACTTCCACAGCCTTTATCTTTTATGACATTGTTTTCTGTTTTGTTTTGTTTTAAGAGTACAGCCTCTCCCCTTTTTATTAAGTAGAATGTTCCTCATGTGGGGTTTGTCTATTGTTTCCTCCAGATTCAGGTTATGTAGTCTTGGCCAGAATACTACACAGATGACGATATATCCCCTCAGGGCATCATATGTAGATTCACGTAGTACCCATGTTGTTGTTGGATTTCACCAATGCATAATCCCTATTTTATACCTTGCAAATAATACACAGGTGGTGGGGAGACACTTTAACTCTATGGAAATACCCTGCTCCTCATCAATATTTCCCCCCTAGATTCTGTTATGATTCTTGCCCTGCCTAATAAGAGCTGCAAAATGATGATTTTTCCAACTCTAGAATTCAGAATTCTACTGTAAGCATGAGAGCTCTCTTCTTTATTTGTCCATTTATTTACTAGTTTATTATCTTATGGGTAATGGATTCCTATTTTTAATGGTTCATAGTTCATTACTAATCTGATGACTAGACCAGTAGGACCTCCAACAGGCTTGTGACATGCTCCCATATTTTTCAAAAACATTTTATTTTCTAGCATTAAAAAAAAGGTACAGATTCACCTGGTATATACCCTTGCAATCAGCCATTCCTCTGAGGAACTCCAGTTCCTTTGTGTTGGGAATACTATTAGAGATCGAGATTGGGGGGTTGGTGTGCCCACTGCTCTTTGCCTTTTACTTGGACAGAACTACTAGGAAATACATGCATGCATATACACATATGCATATAAATATATATGTGTGTTCATACATACATATGCATGTGCATATGCGCATACATACTGGTTTCAAAAATAATAAATTTAAGCTGATACCTTCAATTCCAATCCATCCCCACAGGATTCATTTTTCCCTTCTCCCAATGCATATTTGTATGTCCCTCCTTCCTCAGGTCCTAGCTTCAACAACCTGAAAACATTTACTCAATCCATAATACACCTAAAAATGACCCAGAGTTGCTTTGTCCATATCACTACAAAAAATAAACTCTAGAGGAAACAGTTCAGGATTTGTTTGCAATCCCTCTCTCTTACCGCTACCCAGGATGAGGGTACACAGTCAAATATTATGTTAAAAAATTACTTAGAGTCACTCTTTCTTCCCCTTCAATGTAAGTATAGTACTAATTTATGGTACAATCAGGTTCATTTGTTCTGGTGGTTTAGGACTTTCCCCATTCCCATCTTTATTTTCAATATGGAAGATAATATGCTTTGAAAACTCAAAACTATATAAAAAGGTATATAGCCTTAAGAAGTGTCATTCTCTCCCATAAATCTTTGTTCCCTACTGCCCCTTCTTTTTGTAAAGTTAAGCAGATATGAGTGCATTTTACCACCCCACCCCCGCCATTTTTTCACGAAAGATAGCAAACTAATATGTGTGTTTACACTAACCAGCTCAATCGAGACTGGAGGAAGCTCTTCCCAAATTAATTTATAAGACTAGCAACACCTTAATACCAAAACCAGACAGAAACATTAAGAGAAGACTAGAAATCCAATATCCTTTCTGAACACAGATGCAAAAAATTTTAACAGAATATTAGCAATATATAAAAGGGATATTATTACATCATGACCAACTGAAATTCACCCTGGAAATATAAGGCTGGTTCAACATTCAAAAATTAATCAATATAATTCACCATATCAACAGAATAAAGAAAAGCCCATACGATGATTTCAATAGATGCAAAAATAGCATTTGACAAAATTCAACATTCATTCATGATTTAAAAAACTCTTAGTAAACAAGGAATACAACGGAACTTAAGCTGATAAATGGCATCTTTAAAACAAATACAGGGACTTCCCTGGTGGCACACTGGTTAAGAATCTGCCTGCCAATACAGGGGACACAGTTTTGAGCCCTGGTCCGGGAAGATCCCACATGCCACAGCGTAACTAAGCCCGTGCGACACAACTACTGAGCCTGCACTCTAGGGCCTGCATGTCACAACTACTGAACCCGCACGCTCCAACTACTGAAGCCCACGCACCTAGAGCCTGTGCTCCACAACAAGAGAAGCCACTGCAATGAGGAGCCCATGCCCCGCCACAAAGAGTAGCCCCCACTCACCCCAACTAGAGAAAGCCACGTGCAGCAAAGACCCAACACAGCCAAAAATAAAAATAAATAAATAAATAAAACAAATACAGCTAACATCATACATAATGGCGAAGGACTGAATGTTTTCTGTCTTTAACATTATACTGGAAATACTAGCCAGTGCTATATGGTATGAAAAAGAAATAAAAGGTATACATTACTATGGAAGAAATAAGACTGTCGTTATTCCAGGCAACATGACTGTCTATATAGACAGAAAATCCCAAAGAATCTACAAAAAACAACAACAAAAAGCCTACTAGATATAATAAGGGAATTTAACAAGGTTGTAGTATACAAAGTCCAATATATAAAGATCAATCATGTTTCCACATATCAACAATGAAACACTTGGAAATTACATATTTATATTGGGTTGGCCAAAAAGTTTGTTTGGGTTTCTCCATTAAGATGTTATGGAAGAACCTGAATGAACTTTTTGGCCAATCCACTACATTGCCATTTATAATACCACCACCAAACCATGAAATTCTTAAGGATAAATCTAACAAACTATATGCAAGATTTGTATTTTGAAAACCATAAAACACTGATGAGATAAATCAAAGATGATGTGAGTAAATGAAGAGATATCCCATATTCACGGACTGGGAGACTCAACATAGTTAAATTATCACTCCTCTCCAAAATTTATCTACAGATTCAATGCAACCCCAATCAAAACTCAGGTAGATTTTTTTTTGGAAACCATCAGAATGATTCTAAAATTTACATAGAAAAGCCAGGAAACTAGAATAGCCAAAACAATTTCAAAACAAAACAAAACTGGAGTACTCATATTACATGATACCAAGATTTATTATTATAAAGCCACAGTAATCAAGACAGTGCAGTACTGGTGAAAGGACAGAAACCTAAATCAATGGAAAAGAATGATTTCAGAAACAGAGATAGACATACATGGTCAAATGACTTTTGACAAAGATGTCAAGCAACTGAATGGAGAACAGAAAAGCTTTTCACCAGTGCTAGAACAATTGGACATCCACGTACAAAAATCCAAAACAAAACAAAAAAAACTCAATCAACCCATACATCACATTACATCCAACCTTTAACTCAAAATGGATCACAGACCTAAATGTAAAACCTTAAACTTATCAAACTTCTAGAATAAAACGGTGCTAGGGCTTCCCTGGTGGCGCAGTGGTTGAGAGCCCGCCTGCTGATGCAGGGGACACGGGTTCGTGCCCCCGTCCAGGGGGATCCCACATGCCGCGGAGCGGCTGGGCCCGTGAGCCGTGGCCACTGGGCCTGCACGTCCGGAGCCTGTGCTCCACAGGAGGAGAGGCCACAGCAGTGAGAGGCCCACATACCACAAAAAAAAAAAAAAAAAACGGTGCTAAATCAGTGACTTTGGGTTAGGCAAAAAGTTCTATGGGATATAAAGCACAAACCGTAAAAGATAAAACTGAGAAACTGGATTTCAACAAAATTAACTTCTGCTGGGGCTTCCCTGGTGGCGCAGTGGTTGAGAGTCTGCCTGCTGATGCAGGGAACACGGGTTCGTGCCCCGGTCCAGGAAGATCCCACATGCCGCAGAGCGGCTGGGCCCATGAGCCATGGCTGCTGAGCCTGCACGTCCGGAGCCTGTGCTCCGCAACGGGAGAGGCCACAACAGTGAGAGGCCCGTGTACCGCAAAAAAAAAAATTAACTTCTGCTCTTCAAAAGACACTGTTTTAAAAATGAAGCCACTATTTTAAAAATGGGAGAAAGTATTTGTAAAACAAATACCAGCTAAAAGACCGGTATTTCCAAAATATATAAAGAACTCTTATAACTCAATAATAATAAAATAAGCAGCCTAATTTTATTTATTTTTTGGCCGCATCTTGTGGCTTGTGGGATCTTAGTTCCCCAACCATGGATTGAACCCACGCCCTCGGCAGTGAAAGTGCGGAGTCCTAACCACTGGACCACCAGGGAATTCCCAAGAAGCCTAATTTTCAAAAGAGCAAAAGATGTCAATACTTCTAAAATAAACCAGATGTAGATGGTAAACAAGCAGATGAAAGGATGTAAATATCCTTACTCATGAAAAGCAAATTAAAACCATTTTTAATAATGCTGCTATGAAAATCAGCTTTTTTGCAGACATATCCTTTCAGTTCTCTTGGATATATACCTAGGGATGGAATTTACAGCTCATAAGGAATAAGTTTAACTGTGTAAGAAGCTAACCAACTATTTGCTAAAGTGGCTATACCATTTTACCAGCAATGTATGAGAGGAAACTTCTAGTTGCTCCACATCCTCATCAATCTTAACACTGTGAGACTTGATTCTTGGACATGCTAGTGGGTGTATAGTAGTATCTTCATGTTTGTTTGTTGTTTTTAATATATCTTCATTGGAGTATAATTGTTTTACAATACTGCGTTAGTTTCTGTTGTACAACAAACTGAATCAGCCATATGCTTACATATATCCCCATATCCCCTCCCTCTTGAGCTTCCCTCCCACCCTCCCAATCCCACCCCTCTAGGTTGTCACAGATCACCAAGCTGATCTCCCTGTGCTATAATGCTGCTTCACACTAGCTATCTATTTTACATTTGGTAGTGTATATATGTCGATGTTACTCTCACTTCAACCCAGCTTTCCCCTCCCCTCACCATGTCCTCAAGTCCATTCTCTACATCTACGTCTTATTCCTGCCCTGCCACTAGGTTCATCAGTACCATTTTTTTTTAGATTCCGTATATATGTGTTAGCATACAGTATTTGTTTTTCTCTTTATGACTTACTTCACTCTGTATGACAGTCTCTATGTCCATCCACCTCACTACAAATAACTCAATTTCGTTTCTTTTTATGGCGAGTAATATTCCATTGTGTATATGTGCCACATCTTCTTTATCCATTCATCTGTCGATGGACATTTAGGTTGCTTCCATGTCCCGGCTATTGTAAATAGGGCTGCAATGAACACTGTGGTACATGACTCTTTTTGAATTATGTTTTGCTCAGGGTATATGCCCAGTAGTGGGATTGCTGGGTCATATGGTAGCCCTATTTTTAGTTTTTTAAGGAACCTCCATACTGTTCTTCATAGTGGTTGTATCAATTTACATTCCCACCAACAATGCAGGATTCCCTTTTCACCACACCCTATCCAGCATTAATTGTTTCTAGATTTTTTGATAATGGCCATTCTGACCAGTGTGAGGTGATACCTCCTTGTAGTTTTGATTTGCATTTCTCTAATTAGTGATGTTGAGCAGCTTTTCATGTGCCACTTGGCCATCTGTATGTCTTCTTTGGTGAAATGTCTATTTAGGTCTTCTACCCATTTTTTGATTGGGTTGTTTTTTTGATATTGAGCTCCATGAGCTGTTTGTATATTTTGGACATTAATCCTTTGTCCGTTGTTTCATTTACAAATATTTTCTCCCATTCTGAGGGCTGTCTTTTCTTCTTGTTTATGGTTTCCTTTGCTGTGCAAAAGCTTTTACGTTTAATTAGGTCCCATTTGTTTATTTTTGTTTTTATTTTCATTACCCTAGGAAGTAGGTCAAAAAAGATCTTGCTGTGGTTTATGTCAAAGAGTGTTTTCCTCCAAGAGTTTTATACTGTATGGTCTTACATTTAGGTCTTTAATCCATTTTATTTTTGTGTATGGTGTTAGGGAGTGTTGTAGTTTCATTCTTTTACATGTAGCTGTCCAGTTTTCCCAGCACCACTTATTGAAGAGGCTTTCTTTTCTCCATTGTACGTTCTTGCCTCCTTTGTTGTAAATTAGGTGACTATATGTGTGTGGGTTATCTCCGGGCTTTCTATCCTGTATCATTGATCTATATTTCTCTTTTTTATGCCAGTATCATACTGTCGTGATTACTGTAGCTTTGTAGTATAGTTTGAAGTCAGGGAGCCCGATTCCTCCAGCTCCGTTTTTCTTTCTCAAGATTGCTTTGGCTATTCGGGGTCTTTTGTGTGTCCATGTGAACTGTAAATTTTTTTATTCTAATTCTGTGAAGAATGCCATTACTAGTTTGATAGGGATTGCACTGAATCTGTAGATTGCTTTGGGTAGTATAGTCATTTTCACAATACTGATTCTTCCAATCCAAGAACATGGTATACTTCTCCATCTGTTTATGTCATCCTTGATTCCTTTCATCAGTGTTTCATAGTTTTCTGAGTACAAGTCTTTTGCCTCCTTAGGCAGGTTTATTCCTAGGTATTTTATTCTTTTTGCTGCAATGGTAAATAGGATTGTTTCCTTAATTTCTCTTTCCGATTTTTCGTTGTTAGTGTATAGGAATGCCAGAGATTTCTGTACATTAATTTTGTACCCTGCAACCCTACCAAATTCACTGATTAGTTCTAGTAGTTTTCTGGTGGCATCCTTAGGATTTTCTATGTATATTATCATGACAATTGCAAACACTGACAGTTTTACTTCTTTTCCACTTTTTATTCCTTTTATTTCTTTTTTTTCTCTGATTGCCGTGGCTAGGTCTTCCAAAACTGTGTTGAATAAGAGTGGCAAGAATGGACGTTCTTGTCTTGTTCCTGATCTTAGCGGAAATGCTTTCAGTTTTTTACCACTGAGTATGATGTCTGCTGTGTGTTTGTCAAATATGGCCTTTATTATGTTGAGGTAGGTTCCCTCTATGCCCATTTTCTGGAGAGTTTTTATCATAAATGGGTGTTGAATTTTGTCAAAAGCTTTTTCTGCATCTATTGAGATGATCATATAGTTTTTATTCCTTAATTTGTTAATATGGTGTATCACACTGATTGATTTGCATATATTGAAGAATCCTTGCAACCCTGGGATAAATCCCACTTGATCATGATGTATGATCCTTTTAATATGTTGTTGGATTCTGTTTGCTAGTATTTTGTTCAGGATTTTTGCATCTATGTTTATCAGTGATGCTGGTCTACAATTTTCTTTTTTTGTGATATCTTTTTCTGGTTTTGATATCAGGGTGATGGTGGCTTTGAGGATGAATTTGGGAGTGTTCCTCCCTCTGTAATTTTTTGGAAGAGTTTGAGAAGGATGGGTGTTAGCTCTTCTCTAGATGTTTGATAGAATTCACCTGTGAAGCCACCTGGTCCTGGACTTTTGTTTGTTGAAGGGTTTTTATTTACAGTTTCAATTTCATTACTTGTGATATGTCTGTTTATATTTTCTAATTCTTCCTGGTTCAGTCTTAGAAAATTGTACCTTTCCAAGAATTTGCCCATTTCTTCGTGGTTGTCCGTTTTATTGGCATATAGTTGTTTGTAGTAGTTTCCTATAATCCTTTGTATTTCTGCAGTGTCAGTTGTGATTTCTCCTTTTTCATTTCTAATTTTATTGATTTGCATCCTCTCCCTTCTTTTCTTGATGAGGCTGGCTAAGGGTTTATCAATTTTGCTTACCTTCTCAAAGAACCAGCTTTTAGTTTTATTGATCTTTGCTATTGTTTTCTTTGTTTCTATTTCACTTATTTTTGTTCTGATCTTTATGATTTCCTTCCTTCTACTCACTTTGGGTTTTCTTTATTCTTTCTCTAGTTGCTTTAGGTGTAGGGTTAGATTATTTATTTGAGATTTTTCTTGTTTCTTGAGGTGAAATTGAATTGCTATAAACTTCCCTCTTAGAACTACTTTTGCTTCATCCCATAGGCTTTGGGTCCTCGTGTTTTCGTTGTCATTTGTTTCTATGTATTTTTTTAATTTCTTCTTTGATTTCTTTAGTGATCTCTTGGTTATTTAGTAGTGCACTGATTAGCCTCCATGTGTTTGTGTTTTTTACTGTTTTTTTCCTGATATTGGCTTCCGATCTCATAGCGTTGTGGTCAGAAAAGATGCTTAATGTGATTTCAATTTTCTCAAATTTTCTGAGGCTTGATTTGTGACCCAAGATGTGATCTATCCTGGAGAATGTTCCATGTGCACTTGAGAAGAAAGTGTATTCTGCTACTTTCGGGTGGAATGTTCTATAAATATCCATTGAATCTATCTGATCTATCGTATCATTTTAAGTTTGTGTTTCCTTATTTGTTTTCTGTTTGGATGATCTGTTCATTGGTGTAAGTGAAGTGTTAAAGTCCTCTACTATTATTGCGTCACTGTTGATTTCTCCTTTCATGACTGTTAGCATCTGCCTTATTTATTTAGATGCTCCTATGTTGGGTGCATAAACATTTATAATTGTTATATCTTCTTCTTGGATTGATCCCTTGATTGTTACATAGTGTCCTTCCTTATCTCTTGTTACAGTCTTTATTTTAAAGTCTATTTTATCTGATATGAGTATTGTTACTACAGCTTTCTTTTTTTTTTTTTTTTTTTGGCTGTACGCAGGCCTCTCACCGTTGTGGCCTCTCCCATTGCGGAGCACAAGCTCCGGACGTGCAGGCTCAGCGGCCATGGCTCATGGGCCCAGCCGCTCCGCGGCATGTGGGATCTTCCCAGACCTGGGCACGAACCTGTGTCCCCTGCATTGGCAGGCGGACTCTCAACCACTGCGCCACCAGGGAAGCCCCCAGCTTTCTTTTGATTTCCATTTGCATGGAATATCTTTTTCCATCCCCTCACTTTCAGTCTGTATGTGTCCCTAGGTCTGAAGTGGGTCTCTTGTAGACAGCATATATACGGGTCTTGTTTTTGCATCCATTCAGCCAGTCTGTGTCTTTTGGTTGGAGCATTTACTCCATTTATATTTAAGGTAATTATTGATATGTATGTTCCTATTACCATTTTCTTAATTGTTTTGGGTTTGTTTTTGTGGGTCTTTTTCTTCTCTTGTGTTTCCCGCCCAGAGAAGTTTCTTTAGCATTTATTGTAAAGCTGGTTTGGTGGTGCTGAATTCTCTTAACTTTTACTTGTCTGAAAAGTTCGATTTCTCCATCAAATCTGAATGAGATCCTTGCTGGGTAGAGTAATCTTGGTTGTAGCTTTTTCTCTTTCATCACTTTAAGTATATCCTGCCACTCCCTTCTAGCCTGCAGAGTTTCCGCTGAAAAATCAGCTGATAACCTTTTGGGAATTCCTTTGTATGTTATTTGTTGTTTTTCGCTTGCTACTTTTAGTATTTTTTCTTCGAATTTAATTTTTGTTAGTTTGATTAATATGTGTCTTGGTGTGTTTCTCCTAGGGTTTATCCTGTATGGGACTCTCTGTGCTTCCTGGACTTGGGTGACTATTTCCTTTCCCATGTTAGGGAAGTTTTCCATTTCCTTGATGATTAGTGATGTTGAGCATCCTTCTATGTACTTATATCTTTCTATGGGGTACGTATTGGCCATTCATATACCCACAGTGAAATGTCTGTTGAAATCCTTGGCCCATTTTTTGACACAGTTCTTTGTCTTATTATTAAATTATGAGAGTTCTTAAGATATTGCGGTTCAAATGCTTTGCTGGATATATGTTTTGCAAATATTTTTCCCAGTCTTTGGCTAACCTTTTCATTTTTTTAATGGTACAGAATGTTCATTTAGAAAAAATTCATTGAGCTGTACACCTACAGTTTCTTCATTTTTATTTATGTATATACTCAAAGGAATAGGTTTATTTAAAAAGAGAAAGAGGGAGCTAGATAATGGATGGTTCTTTGAAAGGTGACAAAATCATCAACTAGTAGTCTGAAGATGATACAAAATGGTCTGCAAATACTAAAACCTAGAAAATATATCCATATACTTTAAGAGCCCTTCATAGCATAGGTCCGGGTCCTATCAGATGCCCAGGCATGAAAACTAAAATTAGCAAAGGAAAATAATGTGTTGAAGGCCTCTCTTCTGCAATTCCTTATTGCAATTTGACCTCTGAATTCTAGGCATTTCAGATTAGGATATATTATACTTTTTGTCAATTACAGTTTGTTTTGTTTTGTTTTTGTGGTACGTGCGCCTCTCACTGCTGTGGCCTCTCCCGTTGCAGAGCACAGGCTCCAGACGCGCAGGCTCAGCGGCCATGGCTCACGGGCCCAGCCGCTCCACAGCATGTGGAATCCTCCCGGACCAGGGCACGAATCCGTGTCCCCTGCATCGGCAGGCAGACTCTCAACCACTGCGCCACCAGGGAAGCCCTCAATTACAGTTTTAAGTGGAAACTTTATGTTGATGAGAAAAGCAAAGAGATTCAACTTTAGTGTAATTACATAAAAAACTAATTCATGCAATGCCTTTCAAAAAGCATCTGATTGTCAAATACCTATGCTAAAAAAAATTTAAAACATTACATATATACTTAAAATAGATAAGCAACAAAGATTTACTGTATAGCACAGGGAACTATATTCAGTATCTTATAATAACAAATAATTGAAAATAACCTGAAATATGTATATATATATATATATATATATATATATACACACACACAGGTGAGTCTCTTTGCTGTACACCTGAAACTAACACAATATTGTAAATCAACTGTACTTCAATTTAAACAAAAATTTCATATGCTTTTGTTGGCAGCACAGATAGCTTTATGTGTAAGTACTATTTTTTAGTCCTTAATCATCCCAAAATTATCTCTCCTAACATTATAGGAAACAAAAATCATATGTTGGCATTTTTCATATTAATAAAAATACATGCTTAGTAGAATATGAAATGTCAAGTAGAACACATTTTTTGAAGCGAAACAATAATACTGCTCTCCACCACAACACCAACTCTTCTTTTTCCCTAACCCATGCCCCAAATATAGTCTTTAACAGTCTTTAGACATTTTCTCTGCTCAAATGAGTATATATAGGTACACACACACGCCATCACAAATACAGGATATATGACATTTTAAAATTCTATTAACCAAAATTTTTTAAATGAGGCTTTTATGACTGAGGAACTGTAAAACATGAAATCAAAAGGGGAAAAGATTTGAGTCAAGTAAGACAAAAATAGGTTAAAATTTAACACAGCCATTGGATGTGACTTGAAATCTTGCTTAAGTTTTGGGAACTTACAGAATATATTATTATTTCTGTTGTAGACACTTCTTAAGAGTAGCTAGAGTGCCTACAATCCTTCCCTTTTCTGTGCCATGATCAATGGCCTTAAAGAAAAAGATCAGAGATAAAACTAATAGGGAGATTTAGGGAATGGCTATTTGAATGAACCTCTCACAACAGAACCACAGTAAAAAGATTCCTCACCAGAACCCTGCCATTGCCAATCAATGCAAACAAATCAAAATATAAAGCCTGTTAATAATTGGGTGGACAAGATGACTGTCATCATAGATCAAGTCATACTTCCTCTCTAGCCAGCCTAGTCCTTGCTCAGTGGTTTCATGAAAATAACCACAAGCAGCTGGCAGGAGAAGCAGTTATGCAAGGGATCAATTACATTGACTCACTAAGACTGACCTCACTGCCTCTACTATTGAGAAGCCAATTGCCTGAGTCCCCCACAGGCACTACCTCTTAGCAGGCATCAAGTCCCTTGGATTACAGAAATGGTGACGGCGATCCTTGCTGTAAGAGTCACCAATTCTGAATTTGCCTCTGCCAGCACCACTATGCAGGATTAACTGAATGCTTCTTATAAATCACATGGCGTCTGATCCAGGAATTCACTTCAAATGGCAAAGGGTAGATGCACATGCCCTGATTAATCTTACCAAATACTCTTATTCAGACACAGGTGTCCCCACAGTAGGAAGCAATGATTATAGAAGCTTGATGTAAGAATTACTGCCAGAGCTAAAAACTTCTGAATTTTGGGTGCTGTCCTGCAGGATACAAAATGGGCTCGGAACCATCTACCAAAATATGCTGTCTCCCATCTCCAGAATATACTGGATGTGGGAACCAAACAGTAATAGTGGAGTGGTGTCTTTTCTGCTCTCAAAGTTTTGCTTTTTATCTTATGAACTCTGGAATCTGCTGACCTAGAAGTTTTAGTACCAAAAAAAAAAAAAAAAATACTTCTACCAGGAGACAGAATAACTGTTTTACTCCACTGAAAGCTGAGCTTATCATGTTCAGTTTGATTTCTTCATGACAGTAGAAAAACAAGCAAAAATGAAGGCTACAGGATGGGTTAAGAATGACTGTCCATGACTATCAAGGGGAAGAGAGGTTGCTACTCTACCTTTGGGGGCTAGGAAGACCATGAGAAGAAGTTCTGGTAGTACTATGCAGTGTTAAGGTTAGTGGAAGCCTATCACAACACCATACAGTCAGAGCTACAAGGAGCTCAAACGCTTTCAGGAATGAAGGACTGGGTCAGGTTGTGAGAAAAAGAACCCTGATAAGCCGAGATGCTAGCAGAAGGTATGAAATCTGAAGTGAAACAGGTCAGGGTGTGTGCACTAATACAATATTAAGGATTGTAGCCACGATTAGTTTCCATACTAGTCACTGGTAGATGGTAAGTACCCCCGTCTTTCCCTTTAAATACATTTTCTTTTTATTTCCTTTCTCCCAATCATGAAGATGGCAAGTTAGCAGGAATTAAATTTACGTTGTAAAATATCAAGATAGAATCACAGTGGAACCAGGGGCAGCATGATATCATCCCGAATCAGTAGCCCTATGGTACTGCCTCTGAATATGGCACTTCAGCTTGCATTTAGATTTTCTCCCACTGGAAAAGTTGCCTCCATGGATGGCATATAGCAGGGTTATCTCAACATTTATACAAGTGGGGAGGGAAGTGAGTGGAAAGAAGAGAAGGGAAGGAAAAGGGGTAGTTAAACTACTAATGGGTGAGATCTTCTAAACGTCCCCTAGGAGGGCTGCCTGGCTTTCCATTTCTCTTTCTGTGGGGATGGTCCCCACCACACAGGGGCAGACTCCTGGGGTTATGACTGCACATCATAACCGTGGGTCCTCTGGCTCTAGGAGACAGATCCCTGAGCTGAAAAGGGCTAATCTAATAATTTCTTGTTGGAATATAAAAATTGAAAAGGCAAGGCAGAGAATAAATCTTTACAGTGAAGTCACATTAATGGCAGGGGTCTGGAAAGAAGGTATAAAAACTCCTGCTGATGAGCTCCCAAGAGCTGCTCTGGTTTCTTCTATTCAAGCCCCACTCATTCCATTCATCAATTTCCAGTATGGGTTCCAAAAATGCCTTTTGGTCCCCCTTAAGCTGGTGAGTATCAGCTGACTGAAACCCCAAAATGCTACTGACTTCTTCTAGGAAGTAAAAAGGTATGCAAGGTTCTCATTTTAACGTCAAATTATCACAGTCATACATTTTCCTTGCTTCCTCTTAGCCCGCTCAAAAACTAAACTAACAGTGTACTTTTGCCTTCAGAATTGTGACATTAGAACTCTCATGCCTAACGTGCTTTTTCATATCCTCCTATTTTGCAAGAAAGCACATTCACCCCAAAGCTTCAGTCTGTTCATTTTAGCACCAGTTCCGTGTTAAGACATTACTCTGAAATGTCAGCAGTTCTCTGCATCTCGTGATCCCATACTAGTGCCAACAAAGCAAAGTGAATGATTACTGATTAACAATGGAAATGAATTCTGTCCTTAAAAGACAATAGTATATTAAAAAAATTTCAAGTCTAGTCTGTTTGTGCTCTCCATGTGCCTTGCTTCTCCGGTCACTTATAACCTAGATATAGACTTCTGACAAGGGATGCTTAAGCAGTTTCAGCCCTAATCTTCAATTCTGGATCAAGTCACTATTAACATTAATTCACCCAGCCTTTACATCCCAGATTAGATTACTAGGGTTCCTAGCTTGTTCTGATACCCACTGCGTTCTACTCTTACCCTCTCTGCTGTTCTAGCCCTGTTTATACCTCAGTTATTGTAATTAGGCCTCTGTTCTAACACTTCTGGAGATTCCTAGTCTGGTCCCTGCCTGGTGTCTTCCTAGTACTGGGACGCCTACTTTCGATTATCAGTCCCAATCCCAAGGACTGGTATCAGGCCATTATCTAGAGTCCAGTACCCAGACAGAATTCTCTGGCAGCCAATCATATAAATATATGTATAAATTTATGAACTCACTCATTAATTTCTCTCTCTCTCTCTCAACTCTATGTGCTTCTTCACCTTGAATTCCCATTAGCAATAGATTGTGCAGATTGTTCTCTGCCTGTTCTATCCCTGACATGGGCTACCAAAGAGAACTTTTTCTCAAACACCTGTAGTTTAGGTGAGATTGGCTCTAACATGCAGCAAACTTTCAAATGTGGACTCATTCTAGTCTGTCCTGTATAACAGTAAGCTCGGCCCTACTCTAAAACTTGGCCATGCTCTGTCATATCACAAATACAATAAAACTCTATCAAATCTTGAGATATGGTAAAAGTATACAAACGTAACATAATTTAGAAACAAAACAAACAAATGAGAAATTTTTCCTAAATGGTATGAATTGGAAACTTTGTAGTACAGTGATATTAAAATAACATCATATGAATCCTGGACATTTACATGCCAAAATTTTTTTTTAAATCATCAGATTATAATTTCTAAAACTAGAGAAAAAAAAATCACATTTTATAACTATATTCTATTATAGCATACAGAAATGACCATTTCATTCCCAAGAGTTCAAGCAGAAATTTCTTGACACAAAATAAGGTACATCAAAACAATAAAGTATATACATCTAATCATATAAATTAGTATCTCTTTTGATCAATGCTGAATTCTTCTTTATGAAACATGATTAAATTTCTAATTCCATCCATTGCCAAAAAATGGGATTCCCATTATTTTCTCCAAAGTCTAGCTTTGTTATTAATAGTATATCCTCATTAAAGGTGTTTCCCCTCCTGGCTTTCTCTACCTTGATTCTTAACTAAAGATCAAGTTACAAATGGGATCATTATGTACATAACAAAAAACTGCAAAATAGCCCAAGATTCAAGGAAAAAGGTGTGTGTATTTACCTCAGGCCTCTTACAAGCCAAGAGGGCTGCAGTAAGAACAAGTACAATGGATAATAAGGAACTCCAAATACTGTGGCTAGAAAGGAAAGCCAATAAAACCTCAAAGCAGATGTCGTTACCACATTATTTAATAATTATCTGTTCATAAACTAAACTAGTTTACTAGCTCTTTGAATGGAGAAATAGTATCTTATCATCTTATTATTTTCAGAACCCAAAGTAGACAGTTAATATTCTCTTGTTGAATGAAAAAAAAACAAAAAAAATCAAGGATTCAGATGGCTAGTAAAACAGTGTCAAATGTACTCATCTTACAGTGTAATAAAGCCACTGTGGAATGACAACTGCCAGGCAGGACCTTACTCGAAGAAAACCAAGTATAATGTGAGTCCTAAGTCCCATTTCCCCAAAACACTCCGTACTAGTCGATAAACACAAGGCAAAATGCAGCTCACGTGATGGATTAATTTCATCTGCTTTTAACTATTCACCAGGTAATTATTTCCCTCTATTCTAACTTAATATTACTATAACACTTTCCTCAAACACTATGTTTAATATTTATCTTTTAAAAATTCACCTTACTACTTGTTTACATTGGTAGGACTTCTCTATTTCAGTCATCTGGCCAATTTATCTTCTAAATTGCTGTTCATAGACATTTTCTAGTGATTTGAAGTCCCAAGAGGAAAATAATAATGAAATTTAGTTTTAACTGTAACTCCAATAAGCTATAGCATTTTTTACTAGTCACTCTGCCATCTTTAAACTTTTTTAAAATAAAAACAGGACTTTCTTATTGATCTCTTAATGATAATTGATGACAAAATGCAAGTCTAACTCAAAACCTGTGCATAGTACTTAACTCTGCTACTTAGAAAAATGAGATAAAAAAATTTAATACAAATCAGTGTCACCATTACGTTAATCATGTAAGAGCATTTCTAAACTTTAACAAAACACAAGAAAGCACATCCAGGTGTGATTACTATCTATAATGTATGCTTGCTTAATGTTAAATAACAGGACCAAATTAACAATTAGGTCCTGAAATGCAACCAGTCTTCTTCCATTAAAATAGCACTCACTGGCTTCCCTGGGGGCGCAGTGGTTGAGAGTCCGCCTGCCGATGCAGGAGACACGGGTTCGTGCCCCGGTCTGGGAAGATCCCACATGCCGCAGAGCGGCTGGGCCCGTGAGCCATGGCCGCTGAGCCTGCGCGTCCGGAGCCTGTGCTCCGCAACGGGAGAGGCCACAACAGTGAGAGGCCCACGTACCGCGAAAACAAAAAAAAAATAGCACTCACTGAACAGAACTTCACTGGACTGGAATGACGCTTTGTTGGATGACATTAGGATATGCAAAGCAACTATTAAATTCTGCACTAAAGTGGGCGTCAACAAGCAGAGTAGCAAGAAGAAAGGTTAGAATATGGGGATCCTTTTAAAGATCTCTTAATGCCGGCAAACAGCAGTCAAAAAATGGCTCATTTCTGATGAATGCATTAGGCTGAGAAAAATCAGAGTTCATGAAAATCCATAAAGAGAAAAAAGAATAAGCTTTCTAAGAAAGACACAATACCCCTAGCTACGAATAGACATCACTAGTATTATCATCTCAGAAAGGCTATTCAGCACATTTTCCCCCTGCCCTCTCCCAACTACACAAGTGCATGTTGGTGCAATGGTGGCCTTAATGCCTTTTCCACAGCTGCCATGTCGTGTCAGGATTCCCCATATCCTCCTTAAAGTATAAACACCTATGCCAACGCATGTGGTGGTTATGTAACCTAACTCAAGCGGGGAATCACTGAACTTATTTACTCTGGTGATTCAGATTTAAATCTAGGTCTCTGTGGAAAAGGAGGCAAAGAATACAAATGCATGTTATGACACCATTTTTCATTAATATTTATTGTATAACTGAAGCAAACTCAACATTTTCTGCTCTTTTATAAGTTTGACAAAGAAACGAGCTTTCGGAAATGCTCCAGGTTTGACTAGGTATAGGTCAGCATCTGCTAGACTGAATGACCTGGGCAGAACAAGTCCCTTTTACAGGGAACTCTTTATTTTCTCTCTCTCTCCCTGTTCCCCCCTCATGGTGTTTCCACTCACCCACACTGTCCTTTCCCTTCCTTCTCCAGCCTTTGCTTTAAGCCCACCACCAATAGCTACCTCTTAGCAATGCTGAAGTTCACAATGTCAAGATAATTTTTTCAATGCTACTTCACTCCGAGATAATAAAAATACTTTAAACAGTGGTCAGACTTCAGAAATAATAAAACAGCAACAAATCAGTTTTCATCTTGACCAAAGAGGTAACTCATCTAATTTATTTCTGGACTTAGCAAATGAAATGAAATACATAAAGCATGTCTGTCATCAATCCAACAGATCAAGTTATCTTTAAAAAGAATACATGCTAGGGAAGTCATATTTAGTACAATTTTCATGGTGACCTAGTTGTAAAATGCTTCAGGAGCAAAGCTAAGGTTTTCATGTTAAAAATATGTTTTCTTCTAAATGTTTTACTTTATCCTTATTCCTTTTCTTCATTACTTAAATAATAAATTCAGACTAATTTTTTCCCAAGAGACCTCATCTGATTCATTGATGGTGAAATCGATTGATTTTATAATTTTCTGTAATTCTGATATAAGTAAATCTCACAGTTTTCACCAAGGAATTTCTACCAATCCACCTGATATTCAGATCAAACCTCATCTTAGGGTTACCCTAAGCATTTCAACTAAAAGTAATCTTTCTACTCTCTAAGTATCCATAGAACTTCTGTACCCCTCAGACAGACTAATCACATACTGTTCAATTATTTATGCATCCATCTTATCTCCATTATATTATAAAGTTATTGAGAGCAGGACTATCCATGTCTTAAAACATCCATGTATCTACCAGAGTACTCAGGACAGCACACAATAAAACATTTAATAAATAATTAGGAAAAGAGTATAGAATTATTAATATACATTATAGCATCATTTGAGAATCTACTTACAGTGTATTATCATTTTGGGAAATAAGAAGTAGGCTCCCAGAGCAAGTTGAATATAATAAAATTATTAGGCAATCAATCGACAATGATATTTCTAAAAATAACTGAGTTTATTTTTATTTCATACTTGTTTACTTAACTGTGGCATTTATCATCTAAATCACTGTGTTTTAATGAGCAGTGTGCCACAGGAAAAGAACTTGGGCTTTAGAGTCAGAGAAACCCAGGCTTTAATCAAGAAGAACTGATTATGAATTTACTGAGGGATTTCTAGGACAAAGAGAATAAGGAAACATAAAAAAACATATTATCATTCTTTCACTTGATAATGAAGTCTTAGAATTCCTAGGAGTGACAGTAAACATTTATTTTCTTAAGACTTACAGCCATTTGCGTAGTTACCTGTTGCCCTTTTCACAGAAAATTAAGGGAAGGAACAGACCCTTGGTCTGCTGGCCCATGGAAACAAAGTATAGAATCTAACCTCTTCACTCTCTGGGGAGAACAAAAATATCAACTTTCTTGTATTTGTCAACATTTTTCAAGGCTAGCAAGATCACTGTGCTTTTAGTAATAAAGTATGTAAATCAGTATTGTACTATAGTCATGTAAGATATTACCACTGGTCAAGAGTGATAGGTGAAGGGTACATGGGACTCTACTATTTTCGCAACTTACTGTGAGTTTATAATTTCTTCAAAATTTAAAAAATATATCAGTAAGGTAATGCAGTTTGAACAAATGTTAGGGAAATTAAAACAAGTAAGCTGCTTTTCTAAACTCAAACACTCAAAATGTACTAAGAAATCTGGATATTTTGAGAAGATACTTGTGGGATTCTTTTAAAAGTGTTGAGTCCTATATATTTACAATAATTAATCACCTCCTAAGTTATATAATTTATAAGCAAAATTTTACTTACATGCTTTTTTTTAGTGGATGCTTTACTTAGGGGAAGGCAATAAACCTAAAAGATTCTGTGCAGATAAACTAATTGTCCCCCCTAAAGAAAAAATACAAAATAATTTTGGTATGACTTTCTAATATTAGATAATGACTGTGTACCAGATTCCTACTTTTCTTAGGCTAATATTAAATTAATTGGCCTCCGTGAAGTCCATACTGGCTGGAGAACAGAGGGACACAACTAGGAAGAAACATTATACAGGAAGAGGAAGCTGGGCCTGGCAGATTCATCACGTGTTGAAGATATACCTATCAAAGGTATGTCAAAGGGCTTCCCTGGTGGCGCAGTGGTTGAGAGTCCGCCTGCCGATGCAGGGGATGCGGGTTCGTGCCCCGGTCCGGGAAGATCCCACATGCCGCGGAGCGGCTGGGCCCGTGAGCCACGGCCGCTGAGCCTGCGCATCCGGAGCCTGTGCTCCGCAACGGGAGAGGTCTCAGCAGTGAGAGGCCCGCGTACCGCAAAAAAAAAAATGGAGGGAAAATGACTCATATCACTAAAAAACATTACTTTAAATATTCTTCCTCAAGTCTTTACAGCTTCTGCAGATGCAATACTTAGCATCTCCCAATGTCCTTCTCCTGCAGGTTCAAACACATGCAGGTACTGGGGAATCAGACTGAACGAGGAAGGCTGAGATGTAAGGACAGAGGGATTCGCAGTTACCGTTAACAATTCTAGGCTTAAGATGATAAACTAGATGTTCCAGTGTTGAGCGTGTCTGTGCTGGAGCCTGACATTTCTACAAACTCAGTGGTGAGCACAAAACCCCAAAACTCTGCATCCATACAGTCGAATAATACAGCAGCTATGACTGCCTGTTCAACCAAATGAAACACTACAAAATATCGGCTTTATTGCTATACTAGACTTTTCTCACTCTGCAGCGCTTCTGCTTCAGTTGTTTATAGAAGTGATATTCTAGACCTTGTGTCTTGTTTATTAAATAATCAGTGTCATGTTTATTAAAGATTCAGGGGCCCAGTAATAAAGTAACCTCAAAAATTCCCACTAAAGAAAGGAAAACAGAAGTGTGAATGAACAAAAACATTGTGCAATGAATCCTATTTAGCTTGGAGAGAAATTATCTACATTTCTTTATTATTACATTTGTTTAGAATGAATGAATGAGTGAATTTCCTAAGTTTTTGGCATTTCTTGAGCATGCAGTTAAAGGAAGGCCATAGGGAAACATGTTAAGGGATTTGCCCATGGTAAACATGTTAAGGGATTTGCCCAAGGGAAGCAGAGGAAAGAGTGAGCAGAGGCTGGCACATGGATGTCCACTCAGTCATTCATCAAGTATTTATTGAGCACCTATTATGCACAGCTCATTGCCCCAGCACTAAATGTACAGCGGTCAGCAAAACAGACAGAATCCACGTCCACATGAGCAATACTCTTGGGAATCTCATACCCAGTTTTTAATGATTAACACCATTTTCAGCAACATAATTCCACAAGCATTCATCCAATGAAACAGGAATTCAGAGGTTTAAAAGAAAAATCTAGGACCTCCATCTAGGGGGAGGAGACAGATAAATAAAGCAGCTATTAAGTAAAGGTATGACAAAAGGTGCTAAGGGAACACATAGGGGAGGGACAACCAAGTACTACTTCTGCTAAAAGGACCAGCTTCCAGGAAGGAGAGGGTAGCACACTTCAGAAACTTCAAGCAGGAAACAGAACACTTCTCTGTCCATGCAGAGGACACGCTCTAGGCTCAAACTGAGATCAGA
This sequence comes from Pseudorca crassidens, assembly GCF_039906515.1. Lineage (NCBI taxonomy): Eukaryota > Metazoa > Chordata > Mammalia > Artiodactyla > Delphinidae > Pseudorca > Pseudorca crassidens. The sequence goes on from NC_090299.1 coordinate 117,004,093, forward strand.
AGTCCTTACACTGCCTACAGGGTCCGTGGGCCTCCACTACCCTGACCTCAGCTCTCACCTCCCTCCAGCCAACCCCCTACTGTTCTCTAAACACTTCAACACCCTCCTGCTTCAGGGCCTCAGCACCTGCTTTTCTCCCAGATCTAAAACTCTCTCACTCCCTTAAATGCGTTAAACCTCTGCTCAAAAGTCACCTTAACAGAGGGGAACACACATTGTAATATTACATGAAAATCAGCTTTCTAAATATTGAAAAGTAATGCTGCAATTATTCATGGATTAATGCTCCTTACAAGATCTGGGATGACTTCAAAGACTACTTGACTGAATTATTTCAGTCTATTGTTTTCCCTTTAAGTCCAAGTAAAAATCGAAGAAATGCTTTATCATTTGAGAATTTTTTAATTCTAAATTTTTCTTAAAGAAACAAAACTTTACCTAGTTTTTTCTAAAACCACATTAAAAAATGTTAACAGCTAAGTATCAGAATTCTCTAATGATGCTTTCTTTTATAAAAGCAATTTTAATAAATGAAAGCCAACTGTACAATAAGAAACTCAAAGAAACATCCTTTAAGTGCTATTGCCTTCATATTGAGATCATGACCAATGACCAGGCCAAAAATTATTTAGCAATGTCTGTCATAAACTTCCTACGCTGGTTCAAATACTATTGAAAGTAAGAATTAATAAGTCAAAAACATTAAAGGAGACCACTAGACATATAACAAACAGCTAAAGTTTTAATAACTGACAATACTAAGTGTCAACAAGGGTGTAGAGCAACTGAAATTTTCTTACGTTGCTTCAGATAAGAATGCAAAACAGTAGTCATTTTGGAAAACAGTTTGGCAGTTCAATACCAATATTGATAAATATACACTTTTCATAGGACCCAGTAACCCCACTCCTAGGTACAACTCAAGAAAACTGAAAACATTTGTCGTACACACAGACCTGTACATAACTGTTTACAGCAGCTTTATTTATAATCGTCCAAAACGGAGAACTCAAATGTCCAACTCATGAACGGATGAACAAATCGTGGTACCTCAATATAATGGAATGCTACTCAACAATACAAAGGAACAAATTTAGTGGCGTGCTAGGGCTGACTGGTACAGCTTATGAAAGCCCACTGTTAATTTTCAGGAGTTTTGCAAGCTGATTTAGGTAGCTTAACACGGGCCATGATGAGAGTATACACACTGCAATAATTAGCAGATGCTATCAATCAGGGATTGTTTTTTCTTTTCTGGAGAGCAGGCTGTTACAATGTTTATCAGCACACCATTTAAAAAACTACTGATACATGCAACAACTTAATGAATATCAAAAGTATTATGATATATATATGGAATCTAAAAGAAAAAATGGTTCTGAAGAAACTAGGGGCCAGACAGGAATAAAGACACAGACGTGGAGAGTGGACTTGAGGATATGGGGAGGGGGAAGGGTAAGCTGGGATGAAGTGAGAGAGTGGCATGGACATATATACACTACCAAATATAAAATAGATAGCTACTGGGAAGCAGCCACATAGCACAGGGAGATTAGCTCGGTGCTTTGTGACCACCTAGAGGGGTGGGAGAGGGAGGGTGAGAGGGAGACGCAAGAGGGACGGGATATGGGGATATGTGTATATGTACGGCTGATTCACTTTGTTATATATAGCAGAAGCTAACACACAATTGTAGAGCAATTATACTCCCATAAAGATGTTGAAAAAAAAAAAAGGATTACGATAAATGAAAGAAGACACCAAAGACTACATACTGTACGATTTCATTTATGTGATATTATAAAAGACAACAGGGACATTAATTTGATTAACAGTTGCCAAGGCCTGGAGGTAGAAGGAACAGATTCGCTACAGAGGGGCATGAGAGAACTTTTTGGAGTGATAGAAATGTTTCATATGTTGATTGTGGTGGTGATCAGCCAATTGTATACATCTGCCAAAACTTTTACCACATGTAAATTATACCCAGTAAACCTGACTACAAAAAAATTATAGAGTAGAAGTCATTTATCTCTTAATTCTTTTATGGATGACAAATGCATCACACATACAAAGAGGGAACTGGAACTTAGTGGAAATAGATAACTCACATAAAGAGAAAATGGTAGAAAAAAAAAAGTGAACTTGTAATCACAGGAAGTAAAAAAACAGGGTCGGGATAATCCTGCCAAGAATAATGTAGAAATGGCCCTACTTTGAGTGTCATTCCAGACTAGTATCATTAAGAGAGGTTAGTGTCACTAAGGTCTCTTCCTACTCAGAGTCAGTGGCTCAAAAATCCCGTGATATTTTGTGTTATGACAATGTCAGATCCACTTTTCAACTACAACGAAACATCAATTACTCATTTTAACATCAAGCAAATGCTGTCATTGACTTAGAGCCAAGTGCAGCCTTGTTGTTAGGAGTGCTGGCTCTGACTTTAGACAGTCTGTGCTCAAATGCTGGCCCGCCAGTGGCTATGACTTTGAACAAGCTTCTCTCGATATCTATTTCCCCATCTGTAAAATGGGATTAACATTTTCCTGAGGTTTCAATAAGAATGCATGAAAAATGACTTCTATGTGCTAAACTGTCAATAACAAACATTTCTTATGTATAATTGGAAGTGAAAGATATAAATTATCAAATCTAATCCTAAGAATTTTAATTTTCCTAACATAGGAGATTTATTCTTTAATTATATATCCAGTGGTTCATAATTCTTTGCATACATAGCCAGATCTTTTTGAGAATGTGTTGACTCCATGGACCCTTTCCCCAGAAGAAAATGCAAATATATGCTACATTCATATGATTCCCAAGGATTCAAGGACCCTCTGAAGCTCATGCATGAAATTAAAAATGCCTGATGTAAACTCTTAAAATTACAAAGTTGAGCAGTGGATTTTAAGAATTGTCAAAGTAGAGAATCCAATTAATATTGAAACAGCACACTGTCATTTACTTTTTTAAAAAAACTTTTCTTTTCCAAGTAAAACCAGAACATCATGTTTCTAATTCATATCTCCTTTCTACATAAATTTTAAATTAGAAGCATAACATTTTTTACATGAATCAATTTCAACTCACAAAAAGACACTAGTAGTAGAAACCTATATTTCTACCAGCCAGAGAATGAATGGTTCATAGTGTAACATGCACCACTGATGCTCAAATATCATAGGAAGGGTTCCCAAGTCAGTCTAATGCAGTATGTATTTTTAAATATCAAAAAAAACTGATTCCTATGCTTAGCGTCCCATGTTAAAGTTTTATTTTTCTTTTCAAGCGAGATTTATATTTTCCTAGACGTACGCACTACTAGCACATCTAGTTTATTTATTTTTTTAATCAAACATATTTTTGGTTGTTTTATGTTGTTTATTTGTTACCCCGTCTGATGGTGGAAACTGTTCCAAACCTGCTATCAAATAATTCCAACCTGGAAATATGCTGCTATCTCAAAGCAAAAGGTTTTGTTTTTCTTTAATTGTTTCGTTTTCATACTACAATAACCACTTGGCACTGACCAACTCATGCCCATCACTGAACAAAAAATAGTTTTTCGCATGCAGTAGCACCATTTTCCCACAGGAAACAACGATTTTTAAGGCACTGGAAGTCGAGGCAAGGGTTCACATACATAGTAAACATCCTTTCAATCGGTTTTATCTGATTATTTCAGTGAAAGGAAAACCTAACACCGTAGATCTCGGAATTCAATGGTAAAAATCAATGAAACGCTGCACCTGAGGATCACACACTGGCCAGGTCTGCCGAATGGCTTTTGGTCGGAAAGGTCACATCTGCTGTTTAAATCCCACAGTAACCGTGAATGTTCGCGATGCCACCACATCCCCCGTACAAGAGAAAAAAAGGGCAAACACACTCCGCGAGAGCATCTCTGGTTGCTTCCACAAACGAAGGTTTCCAGCACAGGGCGTGGGGGTGGGGGGAAGAGCAGGGCTCGGGAATAAGCCAGGAGAGGCCCGCAGTCAGCGGAGACAGCGCCCGAGGGATGGAGGCCTCGCTCGACGGCGCCCGGGGGCGGGGGGCTCCGGAAGCCGAGACCCCGCGGGGTCTGGCTGAGGGACCCGGACCGGACCCCGGTTCCTGTATCGCCAAGTTACGCCCCTACTGCTTACAGGAGGTAGCGTCCAGCCCCCTCCTCCCCCACCCCCCGAACTACCCCAGCATCGCTCCCCACCGACCGCAGCCCTTGACCCCAACTCCGACCCGTCCGCTACGGCGCCCTCTCCAGGCCGCGGTGGAGGACACAGGCCAGGCCGCCAGCCCTGGAGACGGCGGCGGTGGCTCTGGGGCAGCGCTGTCCCGGGGGAGGACGGCAGCTGGGCCGCGGCCTGTCCCCAGGGGCAGCAGGCGCAGGGCCGCGAGTGGGCAGCGCCTTCGCCCCTTACGAACAAAGCGGCCGCGGCGCGCCGGGCGCAGGGCTGGGGGTGGGAGGCGGCGGGCAGGGGGCACTACTCACCGGAGGGCGGGTGGGCGCAGGCTGGCCTGACCCGGAGCGGGACCGAGGCGGGCCGGGCTCCGCGCCGCAGGCGCGCTGGCGACGGGGAGGGGGCGGCGGGCGCGGCGTCCACGGTGGGGCCCGGGAGCCCCGCTGAGGGGGACGAGGCTTCGGGCCGGGATCGATGCTGCGGCCGTGGGGTGCGGGAGCCGGTCGGCCGAGGCGTGCAGCGGCGCTAGGCGGCCAGGGTAGCGACGCCGCCGCCTCTCCCTTCTCCTGCCCCTCTCCCTGCTCCCCTGCGTCCTCCTCCTCGCTGGGTCCCCGCCGCCGCCGCCGCCTCAGCCTCGGCGCTTCTCGGGCTTCTCTTCTCCATCAAGGCCGGGCCGCCCCGCAGGGACCATCCCGGAAAGTGAGGGGCTGTTGCCGTTTCCCGCAGCTGTTGGTGGCCATCTTTAATCCTCCTCCTCCTCCTCCTCCTCCTCCTCCGGCTTTCTCCACCTCCCGCTGGCTGCCTGACTGACTGACTCTGGATCCTCCTCTTTCCCTTCCTGCCCCTCCTACTGAGCCGGCCGCAGAAATTGCAGACGCTCTTCCTCTTAACCCTTCTGTCTTTCCTTCCTCTTTCCTTACTTCCCTTCCCTCTGCTTCCCGCTTTTACCCTTCTCTTACTAGCTGGCTTCGCCCGCTCTTGCAGGCAGCGGGCTCCGATTCTCTTAGCCTGAGTTTGGCCCCCCTTTTCACTCTTGTCCCTCTCTCCCTTCCCTTCCAAGAGGTACACACCCCAGCTTCCTTCCTTTCCCCCGTCCTGCTCTCAGCTGCTCCCGTTTCCCTCTCCCAATCCCAGCCCCTCTCCCGCGGTTCTCACCCTCCTCTGTCCCAATTAGTCCAAAGACTCAGCTAAGAAAGGACAGCTGGGTTCTGCTCTCCTTAACCCTACACCCATTTGCTGGATGCTGTCAGGCAGCGATGGAAGAACGGGAGGCTGGGTTAATTTTACACAAGCTGGAGTACAAAAGGACTGCCCACGCTAGCTGTTCTACTACGCAGCTTTGAAACTCCTGGATGGTGTCGTGTTTGGCTCCGGCCCAATAAAGGACCGAGGCATTGAAAAGCCCAGTCTCGGTTGCCTTCCCTCGGTGACCTTGAGCTGGTCACCTTAAGATTTTAGGGTTTTTTTTTTCCCCTTTCCTGTAAAGGGCATTACTTATACCTTTGCAGTCCTAACAAACAAGTGTTTAGACCCAATTAGCACGCTTTGGTAAAGCTAGAGATGCTAGTGATCATCAGTTTGCCCCTCTGTTGTTTGTTGCTAATCAACCCAGTGGACAGTTTGGGGCATACTGTAGTTCTGGCAATGGAGGCAAGCTGAGCCAGCAATTGTGAGTGGACTCCCTTAAGCAGGCTTAGAGTGGGGAAGTGGTAATATCATCGTTCTAATGACAAACTTGTTTTTCCTAACACAGCAATCTACAGAAGCTTGTGAATTTCCTCTACTGAAGATGAAGCAAGCTGGACTTGCTGTTTGCTTCTTTTCAGCCACTTGGCCTTTGGCAAGTTGGACCCATTTGTAAGGATTCACTCACAGATTACTTCAAGATCCAGCATTGCTGACAAATACAGGGGATATTATATGTGAGCACTTTGGGAAGGGTCAGAGTGGCTATCAAAAAAAAGCACCTTGCCCTTGAAGAATAAGATGAGTAGACGTGTTCAAAGGTTATTCCCTTCCATAGGCCAATTATAGAGAGAAATGTTTTTAAATGTAGTTTTATATTCTACTTCAAAGTGAGTAATTTTTTTAAGTTCAAATGTAAAATTTTGTTATAAATATGTGTTTCAAGCTGTTTGAAAAGGATATGTCAAAACAAACCTAAAAATATGTTTTAATAAAAAACATTGGTATACTGTGGGAGGCAGGGAGGTGGGGTTCTAATCTTTTTCTTTGATCCTCACAAAGTAACCTGTACCTAGTTCGGTTCCAGATTTCAGTTGCCATCTTTCAATACCAGTAATTCTTCTATTTGAAATCAACAACCTGTATCAACATCTAAAACTCTTTTAAACCCAAATAAAGTCTTTGAGATGGCTTTGTATAATACATTTTAGAATAAATTATTAAAAACAAAGCACCTGGGCTTCTCTGGTGGCGCAGTGGTTGGGGGTCCGCCTTCCGATGCGGGGGGCGCGGGTTCGTGGCCCGGTCTGGGGGGATCCCGCGTGCCGCGGAGCGGCTGGGTCTGCGTCGGGGGTGGGGGGGGCGCAGCGGTGAGAGGCCCGCGTGCCGCAAAAAAATTAAAAAAATAAAGTAAAAACAAAGCACCTACATGGTGTAAGGCTGTGTGTGTGTGTGTGTGTGTGTGTGTGTGTGTGTGTCCACATGTGTGTTTTCTTTCTGGCCTTTAGGTGTTTATTCTTTATTTAGATTTTGTGTTTCTCCAGTTTATTACTAGACAAAATTACCACAAAATTCTTGATTCTTAAGTATTTCCTTATAAAAGTGAATATTTTCAGAGAAAATAAAATGGATAACATGAACACAGAGTAAGAAAATGAGTTGACTTAAACACTGTGGGCAGCATGGGTTTTAAAAGGATTTTCAGTTAAATATGAGGTTTCAGGAAACTTATTATGATTTTATTTACACCGAAGAAAGAAGAGTTCTACATTTTTAAAGTCATTAACACTTTAATTAGAAACGTTTTTCTTTTGAAGAAAATACACTGCAATGAAGTGCATGGATAGATCAGTATGCAAATACAGCCCTTTCTTGTTAATGTCTTACAAACTAAAAATCTCACATAGTTTCTTCAGTGATATAAATATTGACAGGGGTGTGATAGGGAGGGTATTGGGGATATATGTATGCATATAGCTGATTCACTTTGTTGTACAGCAGAAAGTAACAACATTGTAAAGCAATTATACTCCAATAAAGATGTGTAAAAATAAACTAAATATTGACAAAAAGATAAAATATTAAAAAAGTGATAAAAATGTAGCAAGCTTTTTCTGTTTTTACTGAAGCCATGTAAACATAAGCACTGTAATAATGGACAGTACCCAGAAAAATCAGACCCTGCATATTCACTTTTTTGCAGCTCTGCTTCAGATCTGTCATCATTACAGCCCTTACCTTCTTTAGTCTTTGTTGCTGGCTAAGTGTAGTTTCTCTGTCATCTTAGGGTTCGGGGATAAAAATAAAGGTCAGATCAGGTTCTCCAGCAACATGGTTATTGTTTCATATGTATTCACTCTCAGATAAACTCAAGGTCCTCTATAAAACAAAGAATTGTGTTAAACTCGGGTAAACCCTTTGTGCAGAGGCCAGATGGAAAAGGATCGAGACATGTGCAACAAACTCCTCTGGGAATAGAGGAGCAAACACGAAGGGCTATTTCTAAGCAGAGTCTGGTCCCGAAATTACAATTCATGAATAAAATGACTGTGGAGAATAACGATCAAGAGAATATCTGTGACAATAAACAAAACCCATATTTGTTTTTAACATGATTGAGAATTCTATGAACATGAATAAGCGAAGCATAACTTTGGCTCATGAAGAATATTGAAATGTAAGTGGAAGAAAATAAAAAATAGTAGAAAATAACAAATTTGGAAAATTGTTAGGATAAATAATATGTATTGACAATTTGTTATTTAAACAATTATTTTCTTTACATTTACATTTAACACTAAGAATTTAAAGTTAAACAGGTAGAATTATCTCACAGATAAACATAAGTAAGTTATAGAATTTTTAAGATATTTATCACCAGGATACAGAATGCTAAATTATGCTGGAACACAAAGATTAAAAGGAATTGAAACTTCAATCAACATATTTTTAAATTACATAACTATTATTTTTGAAATATGTGTCCATTTTCCCAAGCTATTAGGTACAACAATAGAAATGCCATATTGTTTTCCCTTGCTTGACAGAGCCAAATGGAAAATAAACAGGGCAAGCAAATGAAAGTCTCTGGGAATCATGGGAATTGAATGACTATAAAAAACATACTCCAGACAAGAATATAGTCTTGGATAAATATTCAGTTTTATTCTCATAATCTCTGTTCTTTTAGAAAAGACAGTTAATAATATTTCTGCTCCACCTCTTCCTCTTTAGATGGACTGTCTAAAATATCAAGTGAATAATGACAAGCCATATTTATCTGCACTGGTTGAAATTTAGTATCATTCTTCACTCCTCAATTTAGAGAACTCCATATAATTAACTGATGAGCTGTCCTCCAGACAGTGCCATTTAGAGTCATTACTGCACTCTAATTGGGGAGAAATGCTTTTAGAAAGTTCTAATTAGAGACTTTTTTTGTTCTTCTTATACATACATTCAAAAGAGGTACTGTTTTGTGGGGGTTTTGTCGGGGTGGGGGTGGGGGGAGGTTAGGTTGTAGCTTGGTGTATTGTTTTTGTATTTTTACTTAAGTAAGTGATACAAGGTAAAGCTTCTTCAGGTTTTGAAGAGTAAATGACCACATGAGGAAACTGAATACTAACAATTTTGCTTTTGCTCATCATAATGATCATGATTATAATAGAAACGGATTTTTGAACAATTCATTATTAATGATTTGTATTTCTACTTAAAGTTTGAAGGTTCTCTTAACTTTCAATTCCTTATATCAATATTTCTTTATAGAGAGTTCAGACTTTTAAAACAGTACCTTGACAATGTTTTTACAAGTTAAATATAGTAGTATGCAGACTAGATTTATTAAACTCATTTTAAAAATTTGGCAAAAAATTCAAATGGCTTATTATAGGTCACTTAGTGTATATTTGGGGGTACTCTGAATAAAACCAAGATCTCCCGACTCACTCTCAAGTTCAAAAACTTCAGAGTTGAAAGGATTAATCCTACAGGTGAGAAACTGAAGCCCAATGAAACTTTTAACTATGCCACATTAAATATAATTTAAACTTTATTTCCAGAAGTACTGTTCAACATTGACCTTTCTCAGAAATAAAGCCAAGGAACAAAGTAAAATAAACTGGGTTTTCCTGTTGTTTACAAAAATGAGAACAATTTTTAAAAAATAAAAAGAATTTAAGAAAGTTCAAGTTGACTAAAAAAAAAAAGTGTGAATTATTTTTTAATCTGGACCAGCCCCATTCTATAATATTTATTTTTAGATCAAAAAGTGTAAAGTTGACTCTCAAAAATACTGTGTAATTTAATAGGTTGAGTCTAAATTGTAAGAGTCTAAAGGACTCAGGAGAGAGAAAGAAAACAACAAAAACACCTCTATTACCTAAATAAAGTAAAACAGTGCCATCTGCTGACCAGAATGAAAAAAGTAGTTGGTCTTTGACTCATCTATGAGAAAATAAAGGAGTTCAAGCAATAGATATTAATTTATTCTACGTCTTTTCTTTTTTCTTAATTTTTTTTTTTTGGCTGCATTGGGTCTTTGTTGCTGCCTGCGGGATTTCTCTAGTTGCAGTGGGAAGGGGCTACCCTTCCTTGCAGTGTGCGGGCTTCTCTTTGAGGAGCATGGGTTCCAGGCTCACAGGCTTCAGTAGTTACAGCAGGTGGGCTCAGTAGTTGCGGCACGTGGGCCCTAGAACGTGCGGGTTTCAGTAGTTGCGGAGCATGGGCTCTAGGGCTCCTGGGCTTCAGTAGTTGTGGCGTGTGGGCTTAGTTGCTCCGCGGCATGTGGGATCTTCCCGGACCAGGGATCAAACCCATGTCCCCTGCACTGGCAGGCAGATTCTTAACCACTGCACCACCAGGGAAGTCCCTCCACACGTCTTTGAATCATGCTAAAAAGTACTATGCTGGTGATGTAAAATTAATCAGCCTCCTATACGGAAATTTCAGATTATATTCTGTACTAGCTTGTGATTGTTAGTATTATTCAAAATCCAGCCAACAGTTAAATCTGATCATATCAGTAAATGTGGCCATTTGGCTAAAACCACATTCAGTTTTATGGATAAAATGCAAATGAGTACATGAAGTTATTAACCTGTAATTTTGAATTTGATAAATTTTATATAAAGATTTTTGTTTCTAAATGTATAATCACTCTAAAAATAATTTGGAAAATAGAAAAATTTAAAGTTTGATTCTTGACCTAAGTATTTCACTTTGCAAATATGTGAGGGACTGCTAGGCCATAAACTTGATTGCCTGCAGGAGATATAAATAAGATCTAGTATATGCCCTCATTTAGTTCACCATCTAGTGAAGGAGACAGAGGTAAACCTGAAATTATAATGTCTTAAGAACTATAGCAGAGCATATACAGGATGGTACAGAAATACCTCATTCTACGCTAGTGAGACACACAAATCATTATCAACAATTCATATAAACTGAAATATAATAAGCATTTGTTCTTGTCGTCAACTGCTATGACTAATCCTCTGACTTGTGCAAGAACTTTATTTTAAAACTTTCTCCCCGCATGGTGTTTTTGTTCTATTGCTTTACTCCGAAACCTCAAAAGGCTAACACATCCTTAACACTTCAATTTCTCTCGTTTCTTGCATCAAGTCTACTGCCAGATACAATTTTACTCCCTAAGTATCTCTTAAACATTAACCTTCTTTCTATTTTCTCTGGCACTATCCTAGGCTCACTATCACAACTTCAATAACCTCTTATCTGATCTACCCACATTCACTTGGATCCCTTCCAATCCATTGTTCCCACTTAAAAATTTCAGTGCCTCTCAGGACCTGGCACGGTTGGTTCACCAACCACCTCTCTAGCATCAGCTCACACCATGATTTCTTGCAATTTCTCTGCTGCTGTCACCCTGGCCTGCTTTCAGTTCCTATGTCTTGGCATGCTCCCTCTGCCACAGCTATTCCCTATCACTCTGCTCTTTACTACCTTAAATAAGCCTTCACTGAACTACCTAAGTCACAAAATTCCACCATTAAACATTTTCATAGAACCACTCAGCTTCCTTCATACCACTCATCACAGATGCAGCTTTGTAGTTTTATATGTTATTAAGTGACTTATGTCTGTAAATTCAATGAGGACAATGACTGTGTCTGTTTTGGCTCTTTATTGTTCCAAACTTATCAACATCATTTTTCATTACAAAAATTTTCCAATTCATATAGAAAAGTTTTGAATCAAGCAATTAAGAACTATCATAACTCAATAAAGTATACTAATAAAAAGGATGAATAAAATAAGCTGGATTATTGATGATTCCAAATGTACACTATTTTCTTTTATTGAAACACTAATTTAGTTTATTATTTTCTCCTGCTTCTTTCCTATATGTCACAATAAGACTAGAAAACATATTTGTTTTCTTTAAGATTTGCCTACTGAGTCTAGTTATCTTAATCAGAATGCTTGCTAATTTGGGGGTGCACTATCTTCAAGACATTATTATATTGGGGGAGGATCTACAAATAAAGTTAAACATGGACCTAATATTTTCTAGATCTTCTCCATCATTGAAATGTTTTGTGCTTCCTCTTTTGTTCTTTCTTATCTCCTGACACTTCTACTATCATTATGTGCCTTTAAAAATCAAGTTCCTTTTTTACTGTACTTTTGAAATTTCCAGCAAGTGGGATGGGAATAGAGGGACACAACAACAAACAAATCAACCAAAACACAACCTACAGCTTCTTTGTTTTATTTTTAAAATTTTCTCAGTAGCTTGGGTTTTCAGATAGAACCAATCACTAATAAATAGATTTCTATTTTCTTACCTTGTCAAGAAATTAAATCATTCTGAATTTAAATTGAGGTTATATAAAATCAGTTGAGGTTTTATGGCATCAATTGATGCAATAACAAATACTAGTTTTTCTTTAAATAAACCAAATTTAATTTAATAATATACTGATGGCTAATTTTATGTATCAACTTGACTGAACCATGAGGTACCCAGATATTTGGGTAAACATGTTTGATGTGTCTGTGAGAGTGTTTCTGGATGAGGTTAACATCTGAATTGGTAGACTGAGTAAAGCAGATTGCCCTCACCGATGTAGGTGGGCCTCATCCAATCTGTAGAAGACCTTAATAAAATAAAAAGGCAGAGTAAGGGAGAATTTGCTCTCTGTGTGACTGTCTTCAAACTGGGACATTGGTCTTCTCCTCCTTTGGACTGGAACTTATACCATTGACTCTCCTGGATCTCCAGCTTGCTGACTAAAGCTCTTGGGACTTCTGAGCCTCCATAACTGTGTGAATCAATCCCTTATATTGGATCTCTTCATTTTATCTATCTATATAATATTATATATATTATATTATATATTATATTATTATATATATTATATTATATATAATATATATATTATATATTATATATTTATATATTATATTATATATAATATATATATTATATATATATCTCCTACTGGTTTTGTTTGTATTGGTCTGGAGGACGCAGACTAATCATGTACCATGACATTAAAGAACGACTATAGGTACCTGGATTTTACACTATTTAAACATAGTTATGTTGATTGATTTTGGTTTTAAATTCCATTCAATTTCATCTTGCATATCCATCAGTTTATAAAATAAGATTGAATACACACACACACACACACACACACACACACACACACACACACACACAATCCTTGGTCCTTTAATTCCAAGTCTCTTCATTGTTCAAATGTGGGGGAATATCTCCCAACCTCTTTTCTTTTCCCTCCAAATTTTGCAAAGCGGTGGCCTATTTATACTCAATTTCTCCACTCAAATCCCTAATAGTCATCAATTGCCTGACTTTAACACTCTGTTGAAACTACTCTCACCAAAATCACTAATGATCTCCTAGTGCAACATCAAATGATTTCCATTTTAAACTATAGGTTCTCTATCCTTATTTTGGAAATGCTGATATTGGTTTGGCCAAAAAGTGCCTTCGATTTTTAAGTAAAAATAAAAGACACACTTTTCATTTTTACCAAGAGCTTTATTGAACAACGTATTCACCATTTTGTTCCACTACCTTCTACCATTTTTCAGGCAACTTCATAATTCCATCTTCCCAAAACTTTTTATCTTTTGAGCAAAGAACTGTTCCAGGTGCCTTTTACAGTCTTCCAGGGAATTGAAATTTTTTCCATTAAGAGAATTTTGTAAAGACCTAAATAAATGGAAATCCGAAGGTGCAATATCTGGTGAATATGGTGGTTGAATCAGAACTTCCCAGCCAAGCTGTAACAGTTTTTATCTGGTCATCAAAGAAACATGTGGTCTTGCGTTAACCTGATGGAAGATTATGCATTTTCTGTTGACTAATTCTGGATGCTTTTTGTCAAGTGCTGCTTTCAGTTGGGCTAACTGGGAGCAGTACCTGTTGGAATTAATCATTTGGTTTTCTGGAAGGAGCTCATAATAGAGGACTCCCTTCCAATCCCACCATATACATGACATCAGCTTCTTTGGATGAAGACCGGCCTTTCGTGTGGTTGGTGGTGGTTCATTTCACTTGCCCCACAATCTCTTCCATTCCACATAATTGTACAGTATCCACTTTTCATCACCCATCACAATTTGTTATAAAAACAGAATGTTTTCATTATGTTTAAGTATAGAATCACATGAGGAAATATGGTCAAGAAGGTTTTTCTTGCTTAACTATGTGGAACCCAAACATCAAAGCGATTAACATAACCAAGCTGGTGCAAATGATTTTCAATGCTTGATTTGGCTATTTTGAGTATGTTGGCTGTCTCCCGAGTGGTATAACGTTGATTGTTCTCAATTAATGTCTCGATTTGATCGCTATCAGCTTCAACTGGTGTACCCGACTGTGGAGCATTGTCCAGTGAGAAATCTCCAACACGAAATTTTGCAAACCACTTTTGACACATTCGATCAGTCACAGCACCTTCTCCATACACCGTACAAATCTTTTTTCGCGTTTCAGTTGCGTTTTTACCTTTCTTGAAATAAAGCATAATATGCCGAAAATGTTGCTTTTTTCTTCCATCTTCAATGTTAAAATGGTTACACAAAAATTCACGAATTTTGATAAGTCTCTTTTTAAATGCCACCTGTTATGGCAGCTGTCACGTACAATCTAACAAAATTGTCTCAAGTGAAGTTAAAGACAACTAGATGCTATTAGAGCCATCTTATGGAAAAAAAAATCAAATGAACCCTTTGACCAACCCAATACTTTCTCTCCCTGATAGTTTCTTTAGTTTATGTGACACTGCTTCTGGATTCCTCTCAAATTCTCTACCCATTCTTTCTGTTTCCTTTACCAAATCTATTTCTTCTGCCTGATCCTTACAGTTATTGCTTTCCAAGTTGACACTGTCATTCCACTTGTCCTGTCAGTAATTCTTCTGAATTCATTTCTATACACTGATTACATAACTTGATATCCCCAACCTAGACCATTCCCCATACTTTTAGTCTCATATCCAATTACTTGTTAGATACTCTGTATTCAATCTCTAAAACTGAAATTATTATCTTCCCCTAAACCTGTTTCTATTCCTATTTCCTATATTTCAGTTGTAGTAGTCTTCATTTGTTTGTTTGTTTTGTTTTTTGCGGTACACGGGCCTCTCACTGTTGTGGCCTCTCCTATTGTGGAGCACAGGCTCCGGATGCACAGGCCCAGCGGCCATGGCTCACGGGCCCAGCTGCTCCGCGGCATGCAGGATCTTCCCGGACCGGGGCACGAACCCGTGTCCCCTGCTTTGGCAGGCGGACTCTCAATCACTGCACCACCAGGGAAGCCCAGTAGTCTTCATTTGACCTTTTTTTTTTTTGAATGAATGAAAATGCCAGCATAGTGGGGCAATCTCTGTGACATATGGAGGGTGTAGTAAATTGCATTATTGTTTACTCTTTTGCTGTTGATCCCTGATGGACATTTGTACTTTCCTGCCTTAATGACAGCAGATTTGACCATGAGACTTGCTCTGGCTAGTAAAATGCAAGCATAATGACTGTGTCACTTCCCAGCAGATACTTAAGAGCCAGAACACACTTTGCCATGCTCTTTTTGCCCTATACCAGGACAATCAACAATATTCTAGATGCTTCATCAGCTCAGGTGCTGGCATGAAGGTGACGCCATAGTCGCATGACTGAAAATAAAACCTGAAGATTACAGTCACTGAAATTTGGGGGTCATTTGTTAACATAATAAATCCTAGCCTATACTGACTGATCTAGGACTGGAGAAGTTTTACCCAAATAATTTTACAGTTATCCATGTAATTAATAATGTACAAAGGCAACAGAAAGATGTTCTCAGATATGCAAGTCCTATCAGACATCTTTATATGATTTTTAAGAATGAATACCTTAAATATTTCTCCAACAACTGAAATATGAGAGCCAATGAGAATGAGGGTTTGAAATGACTGTCTGAAACCAATGAAACTAGGTAAAAGAGTGATATCTGAAAAAAAGGGTTGCAAATCTGCTTACAAACTGAATGCAAATATCATAAATAATTCTTAAAAAGGAGATATAAAATATTCATATAGTAACACTTTGGATCTAAATTCCATATTGTATTAGCAAAACTGATAAGGAAAAGAGAAAAATTTACAAAATTCACTGTATCAAATAGAATTAGAAATATATCATTTTACTCTGAACTTTGAATATTAAGTAAGGTTAAATAATTATGTTAAAATTCTTAAAGATAGTTTAGTAGAAACTTGTAGTTAAGATGGAAAAATAAAGATATTTTTATTTCATACCCCTCCTTGATACCTACTAATTGTTAAAAAATAAATTTAAAAAAAATGCAGAAGGGGAAAAAAAAATCTCTCATTTTCAATGAAATAAGGAAATGATACAACCCTAAATTACAAAACAGGAAGCAGGTTTACCAAGCAATGAAGTGAAATGCGGGAAGAGGCTGAGTGCTGAGAATCAAAGCATGCCTTCTCTAGCCTTGAGCAGGACACAGATTTCTCACCAAGAAAGAGGAACAATCCTGAAAAACTGTGATCTGAATAGCAAGATCTGGGCCTGGAGGAGCCTCGGGAAAAGTGGAATGTCTAGTTTGATGGGGAAATGGAACTAGAGAAGACACCAGGCTGGCATGCCATCTTTACAGCCTCCAGCCTGTTGGCGATTGCTAGAGCTAAAGCAGAATGAGGAAAGGAAGAAAGGAGCCAGAAATTTCATATCACTCCCCACCCCTAAACAGATTTTTGCCAATAACTCATTGATGAGTACTCTGTGTCATGGCAGCCACTAGCTCTAAGGAAGGCAGGGAAAACACACAACTATTACAGTTTCTGTGGTACAGACAGGCAATGGAGAAGGTAAGTGAGTCTGCAATTTTTGCCACTACAAAAAAAAAAAAAAAAAATCAGGATGGCAACTAGAAAAAAAAAAAAGAAACAAAAAGAGAAAGAGAAGATAAATGAACTATGAGAGAGAGAGAATACAGTGTAAGATAAATTACCTAATAAATAGACTGAAAGTTAAAATATGCATTTCCTCATAGTCTCTGTAGTGGGCTGAAGATTGTCACCCCCAAATTCATGTCTACACAGAACTTCAGAATGTGATCTTATTAGGGAATAAGTCTCTGCAGATGTAATTAGTTAAGACAAGGTCATGCTGGATTAGAGTGGGCCCTAAATCAAATGGCTGATATCCTTATAATAAGGGAAGAGGACAAGCAGAGACACACATAGGAAAGAAGGTCATGTATTAGTGGAGGCAGAGACTGGAGTGATTATCTACAAGCCAAAGAATACCAAGAATTTCAGGGAGCCACCAGAAGGTAGGAGGAGGCTAGGAAGGATCCTTTTCTAGATCCTTCAGAAAGAGCATAGCCCTGCTGCCACCTTGTTTTCAGCTTTTTAGCCTCTGAACTATGAATCAATAAATTCCTGTTTTTTCAAGCCATCCAGTTTGTGACTTTGTTATGGAAGCCCCAGGAAACTAATACAGTCTCCAAGAAATTACATACAGCATGAGTGTGGTAGACAGACTCTAGGGTGGCCTTCATGATTTCTGCCTCTTGGTGTTTATACCCTTGTGTTAGTTCCTCTCACTGAGTGAAGGTAGGACCTATGATGCTTCTAACCAATTGAATTCAGTAAATGGATAGGATGTATATGATTATTATATGTGATTACATTACATCACATTGTAATCCAACCTGTTAGGAGACTCTGTCTTGCTGGCTTTGAAGAAGTAAGCTACCATGCTGTGAGCTCCATGCCATATGGAGAGAGCCACAAAGCAAGGAGGTAAGGTTACAACAGCAAGAAAATGGGACTCTCAGTCTGGCAGCCTGCAAGGAACTAAATTCTGTAAACAACCAAATTGAGTTGGAAAGCAGATCCATCTCCAGTCAAGCCTCAGATGAGACAGCAGCCCCGACTGACAAAATGATTGCAGCCTTGTGAGACTTTCAAGCACAGGACCCAACTAAGCTGTGCTCAGACACCTGATGCACAGAAACTGTGAGATAACAAGTATGTGATGCTTTAAGCCACTAAGTTTTTGGTAATATTGTTATGCAGCAATAGATAACTAGTACAACACTCTGTAGAACTTGGAGAATCAATAGTTCAAAATAATAATTTAACGCATGAGAGGAGGAAATATTGAGATGGAATATCTCAGAAAATAAACTAAATAGGTAAAAACTACATTAGACAAATACAGACCAGAGGGCAGACAGCAGAAGCAAGAAGAACTATAATCCTGCAGCCTGTGGAATGAAAACCACATTCACAGAAAGATAGAAAAAATGAAAAGGCAGAGGGCTATGTACCAGATGAAGGAACAAGATAAAACCCCAGAAAAACAATGAAATGGAGATAGGCAACCTTCCAGAAAAAGAATTCAGAATAATGATAGTGAAGATGATCCAAGACCTTGGAAAAAAGATGGAGGCAAAGATCAAGAAGATGCAAGAAATGGTTAACAAAGACTTAGAAGAATTAAAGAACAAACAAACATAGATGAAAACAATACAATAACTGAAATGAAAACTACACTAGAAGGAATCAATAGCAGAATAACCGAGGCAGAAGAACGGATAAGTGACCTGGAAGACAGAATGGTGGAATTCACTGCCGGGGAACAGAATAAAGAGAAAAGAACAAAAAGAAATGAAGACAGCCTAAGAGACCTCTGGGACAACACTAAACACACCAACATTTGCATTATAAGGGTCCCAGAAGGCAAAGAGACAAAGGACCCAAGAAAATATTTGAAGAGAATATAGTTGAAAACTTCCCTAACATGGGAAAAGAAATAGCCACGCAAGTCTAGGAAGCACAGAGTCCCAGGCAGGATAAACCCAAGGAGAAACACACCAAGACACATAGTAATCAAATTGACAAAAACTAAAGACAAAGAAAAATTATTAAAAGCAACAAGGGAAAAATGACAAATAACAAACAAGGGAACTCCCATAAGGTTAACAGCTGATTTCTCAGCAGAAGCTCTACAAGCCAGAAGGGAGTGACACGATATATTTAAAGTGATAAAAGGGAAGAAACTACAACCAAGATTACTCTACCTGGCAAGGATCTCATTCAGATATGACAGAGAAATAAAAAGCTTAACAGACAAGCAAAAGCTAAGAGAATTCAGCACCACCAAACCAGTTTTACAACAAATGCTAATGGAACTTCTCTAAGTGGGAAAAACAAGAGAAGAAAAGGACCTACAAAAACAAACCCCAAAAAATTAAGAAAATGGTCATAGGAACATACATATCGATAATTACCTTAAATGTGAATGGATTAAATGCTTCAACCAAAAGACACAGTCTTGCTGAATAGATACAAAAACAAGACCTATATATGCTGTCTACAAGATACCCACTTCAGACCTAGGGACACATACAGACTGAAAATGAGGGGATGGAAAAAGATATTCCATGCAAATGGAAATCAAAAGAAAGCTGGAGTAGCAATACTCATATCAGATAAAATAGACTTTAAAATAAAGAATGTTACAAGAGACAAGGAAGGACACTACATAATGATCAAGGGATCAATCCAAGAAGGAGATATAACAACTATAAATATATATGCACCCAACATAGGAGCATCTCAATACATAAGACAACTGCTAACAGCTTATAAAAGAGGAAATCGACAGTAACACACTAATAGTGGGGGACTTTAACACCTCACTTACACCAATGGACAGATCATCCAGACAGAAAATTAATAAGGAAACACAAGCTTTAAATGACAAAATAGACCAGATAGATTTAATTGATATTTATAGGACATTCCATCCAAAAACCGCAGATTACACTTTCTTGTCAAGTGCACACAGAACATTCTCCAGGATAGATCACATCTTGGGTCACAAATCAAGCGTCAGTAAATTTAAGAAATTTGAAATCATATCAAGCATCTTTTCTGACCACAATGCTATGAGATTACAAATAAATTACGGGGAAAAAAACCCATAAAAAACACAAACACATGGAGGCTAAACAATACGTTACTAAACAACCAAAAGATCACTGAAGAAATCAAAGAAGACATCAAAAAATACCTAGAGACAAATGACGACAAAAACATGATGATCCAAAACCTATGGGAGGGACTTCCCTGGTGGTGCAGTGGTTAAGAATCTGCCTGCCAATGCAGGGGACACGGGTTCGAGCCCTGGTCTGGGAAGATTCCACATGCTGCGGAGCAGCTAAGCCCATGTGCCACAACTACTGAGCCCATGTGCCACAACTACTGAAGCCTGCACGCCTAGAGCCTGTGCTCGAAACAAGAGAAGCCACCGTAATGAGAAGCCTGTGCACCACAGCAAAGAGTAGCCCCTGCTTGCTGCAACTAGAGAAGGACCACGCAGCAATGAAGACCCAACACAGTCAAAAGAAAAGAATAAATAAATAAGCAAATTTTTTTTAAAAAAAATACCAAAAAATCTCTGAAACCTATGGGATGCAGCAAAAGCAGTTCTAAGAGGGAAGTTTATAGCAATACAATCCTACCTCAAGAAACAAGAAAAATCTCAAATAAACAATCTAACCTTACACCTAAAAGAACTAGAGAAAGATGAACAAACAAAACCCAAAGTTAGTAGAAGGAAAGAAATCATAAAGTTCAGAGCAGAAATGAATGAAATAGAAGCAAAGAAAACAATAGCAAAGATCAATAAAACTAAAAGCTGGTTCTTTGAGAAGATAAACAAAATTGATAAACCTTTAGCCAGACTCATCAAGAAAAAGACGGAGAGAACACAAATCAGTAAAATTAGAAATGAAAAAGGAGACATTACAATGGACACTGCAGAAATACAAAGCATCATAAGAGACTACTAAAAAGTGACACTATGCCAATAAAATGGACAACCTGGAAGAAACTGGCAAATTCTCAGAAAGGTATAACCTTCCAAGACTGAACCAAGAAGAAATAGAATATATGAACAGACCAGTCACAAGTAATGAAATTGAAACTGTGATTAAAAATCTTCCAACAAACAAAAGCCCAGGACCAGATGGCTTCACAGACGAATTCTATCAAACATTTAGAGCAGAGCTAACACCCATCCTTCTCAAACTCTTCCAAAAAATTGCAGAGGAAGGAACACTCCCAAACTCATTCTACGAGGCCACCATCACCCTGATACCAAAACCAGACAAAGATACTACAAAAAAAGAAAATTACAGACCAATATCCCTGATGAATATAGATGCAAAAATCCTCAACAAAATACTAGCAAACAGAATCCGACAACACATTAAAAGGATCATACACCATGATCAAGTGGGATTTATCCCAGGGATGCAAGGATTCTTCAATATATGCAAATAAATCAATGTGATATACCATAGTAACAAACTGAAGAATAAAAACCATATGATCATCTCAATAGAGGCAGAAAAAGCTTTTGACAAAATTCAACACCCATTTATGATAAAAACTCTACAGAAAGTCTTCCCTGGTGGCGCAGTGGTTGAGAGTCTGCCTGCTGATGCAGGGGACACGGGTTCGTGCCCCGGTCTGGGAAGATCCCACATGCTGCGGAGCAGCTGGGCCCGTGAGCCATGACCACTGAGCCTGCGCGTCCAGAGTCCGTGCTCCACAATGGGAGAGGCCACAACAGTGAGAAGCCCATGTACCGAGAAAAAACAAACAAACAAAAAACTCTCCAGAAAGTGGGCATAGAGGGAACCTACCTCAACATAACAAAGGACATATATGACAAACCCATAGCAAACATCATTCTCAATGGCGAAAAACTGAAAGCATTTCCTCTAAGATCAGGAACAAGACAAGGATGTCCATTCTCACCACTCTTATTCAACATAGTTTTGGAAGTCCTAGCCATGGCAATCAGAGAAGAAAAAGAAATAAAAAGAATACAAATTGGAAAAGAAGTAAAACTGTCACTGTTTGCAGATGACATGATCCTATACATAGAGGCTCCTAAAGATGCCACCAGAAAACTACTAGAGCTAATCAATGAATCTGGTAAAGTTGCAGGCTACAAAATTAATGTACAGAAATCTCTTGCATTCCTATACACTAACAATGAAAGATCAGAAAGAGAAATTAAGGAAGAAATCTCATTCACCATTGCAACAAAAAGAAGAACATACCTAATAATAAACCTACTTAAGGAGGTAAAAAAAAGAAAAGAAAAGAAAAATACAGTAAAGAAAAGAATAAAACTTGACTGAATATACAATCTCAAGAAATCACATAATGCAAAATGAAAAAGTATAGCAATATAATAACAATTAGATTTGGTATGAAGAAAAGAAAATACCATATAGGCATAAAGAAGAAAATAGATTTGAGGAAGAAATTTGAGGAAGAAATAGAAGTTGAGAAAGAAAATAGAACAAATGAAGTTAAATAAATAAGAAAAAAAGAATTAGATGATATTTACAAGGATTTAATAGTTCCTCTTTCTTTCTTTTTTTGTTACTTTTTATTTGTCTAGATTTATTGCACTATGATCAGAGAATACGGTCCTCTGTCTTTCAGAAATTTTTATAAATTTTTTTTCGCTTAATGTACAGTCCAATTTTATAGATGTTCTTCAGCACTGAAAAATGACAATATATGTTTGTAGGGTACAAATCAATCTTCTAATATTTTGTATATTTTAAATTCTTTTTTTGTCTACTCTAAATTAAATCTTCTCATTTATATTTCTGCCAATTTCTTCTTTTATTCAAATAGCTTTTACCTAAAATACTATAATACACATGTAAATAATATTTTGTAAAGAATCATGGGTTAAAAGAGGAAATGAAACTTGCAATTATATACTAGTTAGATAGTAACAACAACACTACCCATATCAAAATATGGGTTGAACCCAAAGCTGTTCTCAGAGAAAAATGCATAGTGTTTGATGTATTTACTCTTAAACAAGAAAAGAAATAAAGGAAGGAAGAAAGATAATAAGGAAAGAGGGAAGGAGTGAAGAAAGGAAGAAAGGAAAGAAAGAAAAAAAGGAAAGAAGGAAGAAAATGAAATATATCTAAGAACAAATAAAAGTAACAATAGACAACTATATAGGGAAATGGAATGAATAAAGATAATCAGAAATTAGTAAGTTAGAAAATAGTAAGACTATTAGAAATAATTAGGTTTAGGAAACAGAAACCATTCTACTTTCAATAGAAATTTAATACAGTAAATTTGGTACTTACAACATAATTGGTACGTCAGGAGAATCAGTCTTTTGTCTGGGTATTCAGGGATTAATGAAGAAAGATTGCTGAACTGCACTGCCAGTGTCAACTTTGCATCTCAAGAAGATGGAGGTTTAGGAGGCTACAACTGCAGTGATTGAATTCAAGAAGACAATAGCAGACTTTATACAGGAATCAGGAATCTCGGTTCATAAGCTACCCCTGCTACCATTGCTGTTTCTTCTTTGCTCTTCACCACTGGGCTTTGTTCTTGAAGAAAAACTCAATGTCTCTATGATTGGGACAGGCTGCAGCTGCAGCTAGATTAGATGGGACCTAATTTTTACCCAGAACCCTGACTCAAATAGATCTAGAAAATGTGGTTTTCAGATGCTACAGTGTAGAATGCAACGTTTGGAACAGGCTGGAGTGGATGCTGCATACCAGTTACATATAACTACCACAGTAGCTAATATTTCCTGAGCAGCAACATCAGGCACTGTTTTAGGCATTGTACATGTCTTAATTGATATGATCTACACAATATCCCTATAAGTTTGGTACAACTATTAACCTCTAGTTTACAGGCAAGAACAATGCATATAGAGATCAAGTAACTTACTCCAAGTCTTATGGTAAAGGGCTGAGTCAGGATACAAATACAGTTAATCTCTGACTCTAGAAGTTGTACTCTGAACTGTGACATACAACACTTGTTTTCTGTTCTTTCTTTTATAAAGATGAATAAAAATTTAGAACTTTCATCAAAGTTAATAGAGAAAAAAAACTAGGAAACTGAATGCATACCATTAGCAATTAGTGATTCTACCACTGAGCAAAGGAGATGACAAATGCTCCATCATAGTACCAATGGTACGTACCTTGATGGTATTAAATTTGTCAATCTTAATGAAATAGATATTTCTGAGAAACTATAATAGTCCAAAACGGATGCAAAAATGAATTTGGAAACCTGATTGTATCAATAGCCATGGTGAAAAGCAGCCACTCCCCAAAAAAGTATAAGACTGAGTTTAATAAACCACTACTGTAAAATCCTCAAGGAACAGAGAATTCTATATCATGCCTTTTATAAAATTTCTGAGCTACATTATCAGGTATAATGAAAATGTCACATTGTTTACCTGTAGTTTAACTTAACCACAATGAAAATAAGCACATTATTTCAGGGCCGCTATTACAGAGGAAAAATCACCATTGTCAGGTAAACATAATTCCCTTCGTTCTTTTCCCCCTTCCCCTCCCCTCCTTGGCACAGCATTTACCTTCAAAGGGCTTAAGCATAGTCATAATACGGTGGTGTGAGCGGCCTCCAGCTCTTGGCTTGGCCTCTGCCGGGTGGTTCAATTCCCAGTTATAGCAGTCTCTCATTGTCATCTGCTGGGTCCTGGTTGGCCTTATCTGGTTTCCTGTCACGTAATTCTAGTACTGTCTTCGGCTTAATTCCCTCTCTCATCCGTGAGACCTCTCCAGTCTTCACAGCATTCAAACTACCAAGGAAGAAAAACATTTGGCTGCTCTCTCATTCCTTCTTAGGATGTAAAGGGCTCTCTTAGGATGTAAAGGGCATCTTCTTAGGATGTTAAGTGAGTCTGTCTCACTTCGGGCCTCCTAGACATTGGGGAGAGGTCTTACCTAGCTATCTCATACTATGTAGGGCTGAAGAACTCTTTTGTGCTTAGTGTCTTTCAGGTGCAACCAGACCTGAAGCTTTGTTTGTTCTTTTTCATATTCCTTTAAATGCATATGTAATTGTTTATTTTAGAATTTTCTTATTTCTTGAGGTAGGCCTCTATTGTTATGAATTTCCTTCTTAGAGCTACTTTTGCTGCCTCCCACAGATTTTGGACAGTTGTGTTTCCATTTTCATTAGTCTCAAGGTATTTTAAAATTTACTCTTTGATATCTTCATCAACCCAATAACAATACATTGATTGATTAGTAGCATGTTGCTTAGTCTCCACGTGTCTGTGTTTTTTCCAGTTTTCTTCTTGTAGTTGATTTCTGGTTAATACCATTGTGGTTGGAAAAGATGCTTGATATGATTTCAGTCTTTTTAAATTTATTGAGACTAGTTTTGTAGTCTAACATGTAATCTGTCCTAGAGAATGTTCCATGTGCACTTGAGAAGAATGTGTATTCTGCTGTTTTTAGGTGGAGAGTTCTGTATATATCTATTAAATCTATCCAACTCTAATGTGTTGTTTAAAGCCAGTGTTTCCATATTGATTTTCTGTCTGGGTAATCTATCCATTGATGTAAATGGGGTATTAAAATCCCCTACTATTGGGACTTACCTGGTGGTGCAGTGGATAGGACTCTGCCTCCCAATGCAGGGGGCCTGGGTTTGATCCCTGGTCAGGGAACTAGATTCCACATGCATGCCGCAACTGAGTTCAGATGCCATAACTAAGGAGACTGTCTCCTGCAACCAAAGAGCTCACATGTTGCAACTAAGAGCCAGCGCAACCAAAATAAATACATAAATAAATATTTTAAAAAAGGAACCAATATATACGAAGTTTTAAATATTGAAAAAAAATCCCCTACCATTATTGTGTTGCAGTCCCCTATTTCTGTTACTATTTGCTTTGCACAGTTGGGTGTTCCTATGTTGGGTGCATAAATGTTTACAATTGTTATATCCTTTTGTTGGATTGACCCCTTTATCATTATGTAATGTCCTTCTTTGTCTTTTGTTACAGTCCTTGTTTTAAGGTCTATTTTGTGTGATCTGCATGTTGCTACTCAGCTTTCTTTTCTTTTCCATGTACATGGAATATATTTTTCCATCCTTTCACTTTCAGTCTATGTGTGTCTTTAGATCTGAGGTGAGTCTCTTGTATGCGACGTATAGATGGGTCTTATTTTTTTTTTAATCCATTCAATTATCCTATGTCTTTTTTTTGTGTGTGTGGTACACGGGTCTCTCACTGCTGTGGCCTCTCCCGTTGCGGAGTACAGGCTCCGGACGCGCAGGCCCAGCGGCCATGGCCCATGGGCCCAGCTGCTCCACCGCACATAGGATCCTCCCGGACCGGGGCACGAACCGCATCCCCTGCGTCGGCAGGCGGACTCTCAACCACTACGCCACCAGGAAAGCCCTATCCTATGTCTTCTGATTGAAGCATTCAGTCCATTTATTGATACATTTAAAGTAATTATTGATAGGTATGTACTATTGCCATTTTGTTTTTTTTTAAATTTTATTTATTAAAATTTTTATTGGCATATAGTTGATTTTGTTAATTGTTTTCTGATTCTTTTTGTACTTCTCTGTTTCTGTCTTCTTCTCTTGTTTTTTTCTCTTGTGTTCTGATGTGTTCCTTTAGTGTTTTGTTTAGATTCTTTTTATTTTTTGTGTGTCCATTGGAGTTTTTTGGTTATCATGAGGTTCATATATACCAACCTGCAAATATAGCCATCTATTTTAAGCTGATAGTCATGTAATTTCAAATACATTCTAAAAGCACTACATTTTCAGTCCTTCTACCCAATTTTATGTTTTTGTGGTCATATTTTACATATTTTCATTTTGTGTATACCTTAAATACTTATTGTAGTTATAATTGATTGTTGTACTGCTTTCGTCTTTTAACTTTCATACTAGCTTTCTAAGTGATTGATTCACTGTCTGCCCTTATATTTGTCTTTGCCAGTGAGATTCTTTTGTTTCATATGTTTTTTTATTCCTAGTTGTGGCCTTTCCTTTTCTGCTTAAAGAAGACTCTCTAAGAAGCCGCCTGCCAATGCAGGGGACATGGGTTTGAGCCCTGGTCTTGGAATATCCCACATGCCGCAGAGCAACTAAGCCTGTGTGCCACAACTACTGAGCCTGCGTTCTAGAGCCCACGAGCCGCAACTACTGAGCCCACGTGCCACAGCTACTGAAGCCCGTACACATAGAGCCCGTGCTCTGCAATAAGAGAAGCCACTGCAATGAGAAGCCTGCACACTGCCACAAAGAGTAGCCCCTGATCACTGCAACTAGAGAAAGCCCGCATGCAGCAATGAAGACCCAAGGCAGCCAAAAAAAAAAAAAAAAAAAAAATACTCTAACATTTCTTGTAAGGCTCGTTTAGTGGTGATTAACTCCTTTAGTCTTTGCTTATCTGGGAAACTCTTTATCTCTCCTTCAATTCTGAATGGTAACCTTGCTAGATGGAGTATTATAGGTTGTAAGTTTTTTCCTTTCAGCACATTAAATATATCATGCCACTCCATTCTGGCCTGTAAAGTTTCTGCTGAGATATCAGCTGATAGTCTTATGGGGTTTCCCTTGTATACAATTAGTTGTTTTTGTCTTGCTGCCTCTAAGAGTCTCTCTTTATCTTTAACTTTTGCCATTGTAATTATAATATGTCTTGGTGTGGATATCTTTGGGTCCATCTTGTTTGGTACTCTCTGCACTTCCTAGACCTGGATGTCTGGTTATTTTTTCCTCCAAATGAGGGAAGGTATCATTTCTTCATATAAGTTCTGTGACTTTTTCTCTTCCTCTTCTCCTACTGGAACCCTTACAATATGAATGTTAGTATACTTGATGTCATCTCAGAGGTCCCTTAAGCTCTCCTCACTTACAAAAATTCTTTCTTTTTGCTATTCTGATTGGGTGATTTCCACTATTCTATCTTCCAGATTGCTTGTCCATTCTTCTGTATGATCTAAAATGCTGTTGATTCTCTGTAGTGTATTTTTTAATTAAGTCACAGTATTTTTCAATGCTGGTTGGTTCTCTCTTACATTTTCTAAGTCTTTGTTGACATTCTCACTGAGTTCCTCTATTCTTCTCCTGAGTTTGTTAAACATCCTTATGACCCTTTCTTTGGATTTAGTTTCCATGAATTAGGTGAAAAAATTACTTCTACTGGTCTTGAAAAAGTGGCCTTGCGTGGGAGACTGCTTTGTAGAGACTATGTAGACTGCTTTGGCAGATTGATTGGAGCTAGAAGTGTGGTTTTGGGGCAGTCCCTGGGGAGTGCCACACTGAGGCAACATTGGCAGGATGGCTGGTGCTGGCATGGGCCTGGAACAGTCCTGGTGGGAAGTCAAACAATGGTGCTCACTGGCACCTTTTACCCTGGAGAGAGCTTCAGCAGTTCCCTGCCCATTTGGCAGAAAACTTAGGGTTAGTAAATGCATTTCCTTCCTGCATTTCTAGGTGCCCTTTTAACTGCTCGGTTTTTTTTTTTTTTTTTTTTTTTGCTGTGTCCCAGGTTGGCAAGTCTGCTCCCAGCTTCTGTCCAACACAGGGGGAATCAAGGTGGCAAACGGCTGAAATGCTCCAACGAGAGGGTAAAGGAAGTGAGGGAAAGGAAGTTCCCAACTGTGCACAGCTCCTACACCCTGGGGCTGGAAGAAGGCAGACCTTGGT
This sequence comes from Pseudorca crassidens, assembly GCF_039906515.1. Taxonomy (NCBI): domain Eukaryota; kingdom Metazoa; phylum Chordata; class Mammalia; order Artiodactyla; family Delphinidae; genus Pseudorca; species Pseudorca crassidens. The sequence continues at coordinate 117,032,552 of NC_090299.1, forward strand.
TGTAAAGTGCTGTAGCCACCAGCAGGGCTGGGCCCTGGGCAAGCTTGCAAGAATGCAGGCCAGGCAAGGGCACAGGAGCTAGGCATTCCTGACCAGCACATGCCCTGCCATGCTCCTCGGAGGGATAGCTGGGAAAGGGGGACTGGTAACTCCGCCATCAGCCACCGGTCACCTCTTGTCCACATACAAAGCAACACCCAACCAGCACTGCGGGACGGCCCTGCTCACAGCTGAAGGTTCCGGGCCACGGGAGTTTATTGATGTTATGGCCTCAGCCTAGGTTCCTCAATGGAAGCCACACCTGGAGCCTGGGGGTTTCTTGCTGGGGCAGGGGGTGTTTATGCCTGCCACCCCCCAGGCTCACACCTCAAAGAGGATCACAGGGAAATCCACGTGGATGCGGGGTGGGGTGGGGGGCGGGTGGTGGATCCAGCTTCACGATGCCCTGAGGAATCAGGTTCTCATGCACTTGCCTCTGCTTGGCCTGCTTCTGCCCGTTCTTGGTGATGACTGTCTCCTCATAGAGCTCGTGAGCCAGATCCCCATCCTCCTCCTAGAACATGGAGCCACAGCACTCCATGATAGAATACGAAGGGGGGCATGACTCAGCCTTGCGGTCACACCAAAGCTTGCTCAGCAACAGAGCCTCCAGGCCGCTGCCCTCCGCCGCCAAGGCGAAGGGCCGCAGGCCCCGAGCTTTGGAGCCGTGGGTGCCCATGTCAGGGCCGCCGGCGCACGGCGGGCCCCGCGGCAGCTTCGCTCTCACAGGGCCTATGCTCGTAGGTGCCGCCGCCTCCGCCACCTTCCACAGGCTCCCAAAAAGTTTTTTTAACAATCGAAAATAATATTTAAAATAGAGATTTACATCCACTGTCATTATTCATGAATATCACATGAAGTGTATATTTTCCCTTGATACACTGGTTAATGATCAGCAAGCCATTTTAACACTAAGTATCTAGAACATGAAGACAAATTCTATAACTCTTCATCAATGTTTGAAGTTATACTCAATCCAGAACTTTATAAAACTTTGCTAAAAATTAATAAAAACATTGAGAGCCTCCTTTAACATTTCTTATTTAATTGCAAAGGCAACAAGCAGTTGTTCACGCTGTTACAGTAAAATGCCTGAAAGAATTCACCAAACCAACAGGCACTCCTTTTACATAAAGAATTATCAGGAGATGCAGAGTGAACATTGCTGAAGATAGGAAAAAAGTTACAACAAATTACACAGTAAAGGAGGACATGATATATAGTAAAATACCAATATTTCTCCAAAGTTTAAGCTTGTGGCATTTGCTAGGTTCTATTTCAATAATTAAATCTACAAAAAAGTTCTACTTTTTGTGTAAGCCACCAGGTAACTTTATCCATAAATCCTTTAATATGTACCACCAAAAAATAAGGATTTGTTTCTGACATAAAGACACTGTTAACGTCATATTAAGTTCAATTAACATATTTTCTTCATATCATTTAATATGTAGTCCACATTTAAGTTTCTCCAATTGCATAAAAAATGTCTTTTTTTCATGGATGATTTATTTGATTCAGGAAGCACATGAGGTTCACAGTTATTATCATACTTATTATATTATTTGCTCTATTTTAATCTAGAACAGTCTCACCTCCATTTTTCCCCTTGCCATTGATTTATTGGAGAAACTGGGTCATTTGTCTCAGGTCTTGAGGAATGATTAATATTCTGCATTTGTCTGCTTATTTCCTGTGGTATTGCTTCCTTATGGTATTGTTTAACTTGTCTCTATCTCCTATATTTCTTAAATTAGAAGTTCGTTTGAAAGCTTTGATTAGATTTAGACTGAATTTGTTGACAAGACTACTTATGCTGTTTACTCCATATTGCATCATACTTAAAGGCTCATAGTAAGTGGCTGACCAACTTTTAGTGATGCTTAAGTTGGATCATTGGTTTTGGTGGTGGCAAGTTGATCCTCCCATTGTTAAGGTCTGTCAGAAAAAACTGATAGTTTTTTCTCTTAATGTTTTTTTCCCATTCTACCATTTCTTTTACATTTACTTTCTGCAATTTTTCTCTAAGTAACTTTCCTTCATCAACTAGGTCTATTTTAAATAAATTGCACAGGACTAATGAGATAAAAGCTTATTTCTTTCTCTATAATTGTCATTTTCAAAATAAAAAGTCAGTGCTCTAACTACCTCTAATGATTTCTGATGAGTTCTTGTTAATTTTTGTTTTTGCTCTCTCGTTCTCTTTTGGAATATCATTATGACTCATACATTTTTATACAATTATTTTCAGTGAATTGAAATGATTATTTTTTTTTTAATTTATTTTTATTTATTTATTTTTGGCTGCATTGGGTCTTCATTGCTGTGTGCGGGCTTTCTCTAGTTATGGCTAGCGGGGGTCGCTCAGCAGTTGTGGCGCAGGGGCTCAGCTGCTCTGCAGCATGTGGAATCCTCCCGGGCCAGGGCTCGAACCCGTGTCCCCCACACCGGCAGGCAGACTCCCAACCGCTGCGCCACCAGGGAGGTCCCGAAATGATTATTTTTATGTTCAGATTATTCCATCTTTGGCCAAGCTGGCTCTTATGTCCTTTTGACATAACCCTATTATAGTTTGGTGGTTTCTTTGATTTTTGGCACAAGATATCTAAGGCTCATCTTATAAATTTCCTGAACTGAACCTGAATCTGGCCATTTCTGTAAGGACCCCTAGTTTTTTTTTTATTGGTGAATGATATTTAGAGCTCACAACCTGACACTAGGTGTGGTCACTGATTTTAGACCTTTTCAGTAGACAGAGCTAACTTCTTATCATAGAAATATTTAAACATAGCTAAAAGTCGAGAGAGTAGCATAAGAAATCCCTCTTGTGCCATCATCCAACTTCAGCAGATATCAATATTTTGCTCACTTGGTTTTACCTATTTCCAACACTTTCTATAAAAAGCCCTTGAACATCTATGATAGAAAAATGAGCAAGGGACAAGAAGTAGAACTCCATAACTGAGGAACCACAAATGGAAATCAAAAATAAACAAATAGGACTACATCAAACTAAAAAGCTTTTGCACAGTGAAGGAAACCATCAACAAAATGAAAAGGCAACCTACTGAATGCGAGAAGATATTGGCAAATGGTATAGATAATAAAGGATTAATATCCAAATTATATGAATAACTCATACAACTCAATATCAAAAACCCCAAACAATCTGGTTAAAAAATGGGCCAAGATTCTGAATAGATATTTCTCCAAAGAAGACATTCAAATGCCCTGCAGACACATGAAAAGATGTTCAGCATCACTAATCATCAGGGAAATGCAACTCAAAACCACAATGAGATATTGCTGCATACCTGTCAGAATGGCTATCATCAAAGAGACAACAAATAACAAGTGTTGGTGAGAATGTGGAGAAAAGGCAACCCTCATGCACTGTTGGTGGGAATGTAAATTGGAGCAGCCCCTATGGAAAATTGTGGGAGGGTCCTCAAAAATTTAAAAATAGAACTACCATATGATCTAGCAATTCCAGTTCTGCGTAGTTACCCAAAGAAAACAAGAATACTAGTTTGAAAAGATATATTCACCTTTATATTCAGTGCAGCACTGCTTACAATAGCCAAGATATGGGAGTAACCTAAGTGTCCATCAACAGATATGGTATATGTATGTACACACAATGGAATATTACTCAACTGTAAAAAAGAATGAAATCTTGCCATTTGGGACAACATGGATGGACCTAGAAGGTATTATGCTAAGTGAAATAAGTCAGACAGAGAAAGACAAATACCATATGGTTTCACTTATATATGGAATCTAAACAATAAAGCAAATGAACAAACAAAACAAAACAGAAACAGAGTTACAGATACAGAGAGCAAACTGGTGGTTGCCAGAGGGGAGGGGGGGTGCAGGTTTGGGTGAAAGGGATTAAGAGGTACAAACTTACAGTTGTAAAATAAATAAGTCACAGGGATGCAATACATAGTATAAGGAATATAGTCAATAATACTGTAATAATTTTGTATGATGACAGATGGTTATTAGACATTATGGTGATCACTTTGCAATGTATTTAAATGTTGAATCACTATGTTGTATACCTGAAAGTAACATAATATTGTACATCAACTATACTTCAAAAAAAGAAATGAAGATAAATTACCATATGGAAAATTATAGGCTCTGTATTTTATGGATTTATTGAAAACATTAACATATTTACCATTTATACATTTTAATCTAATTTGCTTTTGTAATTCTTAATGTGAGATTAAGGGATAAGGAGATTTGGAGGAAGACGTGATTGGTATTGAAATCAGATATCCATGTAGCAGGACTTTCCTGGTGGTCCAGTGGTAAAGAGTCCACCTTACAATGCAGCGGACAGAGGTTCGATCCCTGGTCAGGGAACTAAGATCCCACATGCTGTGGGGCAATTAAGCCTGCACGCCACAACTACTGAGCTCGCGTGCCTCAACTAGAGAGCTTGAGTGCTGCAAACTACAGAGTCCATGTGCTCTGGAACCCGCTCACCACAACTACAGAGCCCACGCACCCTGGAGCCTGTGCGCCACAACCAGAGAGAGAAAACCTGCACACCACAATAAGAGAGAAGCTCGTGCCTCAATGAAAAGCCCATGTGCCACAACGAAAGATCCTGCATGCCTCAACAAAGATCTGGCGTGCCACAACTAAGGCCTGATGCAGCCAAAAATAAATAAAATAAATAAATAAATAAATAATAAATCTTTAAAAACATATTTAGCATTAAAAAGAAAAGATATCAGTGTGGCATTTGTGCTTTGATTTTTCTAACATACAGAGGGGAAAATTCTCAAGGAATGAGACTTGTCATGAGAAGGCTTCAAACTTGATTACCATATGCACAAAACAACCACATTGTTTTGCCTAATCTGCATGAAACCTCCCACAGTGGTAATAATATGAGCCTCTTAACTGAAATAGCATGTTATATTTTTGGCAAGGAAACAGCAAGACAAAAAAAAAAACAAACAAAGCAATTAGAATACGAATTAAGATATAGAAAAGTCATTTGAAAAAATAGCTGTTAACACTTCTCAATTTCAGTAGCAATTCTGCCTCTGAGGCAATATAAATCATGTATTAGACTTTCAGCCTCCTCAATAAATTCTTTATCGGCACCACAAATTTAGAACATATAAAAATATCAGCACCATTATCCCGTGTTAACCAGCATACCTTGGTTCAGCTCTCACAACTGTAGTTCTGTAAAAGCAGATTTAGAGAATCACCAGAACAAATTAGCAATGTTGTTTAATAGAAGACATTATTAAGGTATAAAATATATTTTGTTAGGGAATAGTTACTTATAATTGACAAACAATAATTTGTTTGCAGGCTTTCAATTTTGGATAGTCCAATTTGTCTAAAATCATCTTTCTTTAGTATTTCCTTTTGTCAATTTTATTTTCCTTATTCTATTATTTAGTCTTAACATAGCATTATCTCTGATTTGTTCCAGTGTTATTAAATGTCTACAATTTGCTAGGTGCTGGATAGGAAAAGGAAGGGATAAGAAGATAAGCTATTTTTCTACATTTGTAACATAAATACAGACAAATTGCTAAAATGTAAGTAGTACTTTTAGAAATAATGTAAGTGACTAATAATTTAGAAATAATCCATCAACATTTTTCTAGTTTATTAGATCTGTAATTTTAATGTAAATGTTTAGAATTTATTCTCATCATAATGTAAAAGCATGTTCTTTTATCTATAGAAAAAGTATCACAAATTATTTATTATATTTTAAGACAAAGTGTGTGACAGTTGAATAAAAAAAAGTTTATTAACTTTTTTAATTAAATCAAAATTATAATTCAAATGAACTTTGGAAAACACTAACTCGTTTGATTGGTTATTTTAATCGAGCCTCTACAATAACCATTGCACTTTAATGTTCAAAATTGATAGTCATTCTCTCATGTCACACAGTAGTATAAGTACAGAGACTATTCCTCAATACCTTCTGCAGAAACTATGACCCTACTAATGCGAAAGGGCAAGGCTGTTGATGACCAGACAGCAGGTAGCAGGGAGTCAGGCTGCCCTCTTTTTGAATGCTACCTCTCTTCTAACTATTGTATTGTGTTCCATGGTGTGGGAGGAGGTCAGCGGGAGGACGTAACTGCCGGTTGACCTGTGAACTGGACCTGGGCAGTGGAAGGCTCCTCGCCCCCTCCCCGTCCTTGGGATGAACTTCTGCCTACCGTTCCCACAGTGGGAGCCGTTTTCAAGGATGCAGCCTTGAGAGAGCAATGTGTTGCCAAGATCTTCTGGACAGAATATGTGACTGAACCCCGTTAAGGCCTCTATAAAAACTCAAGATTCTGGCGGGCAGGTGCGAAGATGTACTGGTCTAGCAGCCGCCCAAGATAAGCCTCGTATGTAATTCCCTAGCTTATTAAGCTCGCCACCTACCTGGCACGGCTGCGGCTTTCTTCGGTTTCTCCCCTACCTCCGTGAACAGGGGCCAGTTTCAGATTTCACCTGGGAAGCTCCTGAGGGTGCCAACCAACAACGGAAGGGTCTGTTTCATTCTTTTTTGTTGTTGTTGTTGGGGGTAGGAGTTTATTAATTAATTTATTTTTTGCTGTGTTGGGTCTTCGTTTCTGTGTGAGGGCTTTCTCTAGTTGCGGTGAGCGGGGGCCACTCTTCATCGTGGTGCACGGGCCTCTTACTGTCGCGGCCTCTCTTGTTGAGGAGCACAGGCTCCAGATTCGCAGGCTCAGTAGTTGTGGCTCACGGGCCCAGTTGCTCCGCGTTATGTGTGATCTTCCCAGACCAGGGCTCGAACCCGTGTCCCCTGCATTGGCAGGCAGATTCTCAACCACTGTGCCACCAGGGAAGCCCTGTCTCATTCTTCTGTCTCTCCTTGCCCTATGTGTTTTGGGCCAGTTTCGAATTTCATCTGGGAGAAGTCCTGAGCTTGTGAACCAACATATGGTAAGACAGTTTTGTTCTATTTTGTTTCATTTTTTAAGCTGAAATGTTTACCCTAGAGTATAAAATTGGAAGGTGGGAGTTTTAACTTTAAATGTTTGTTCTCCTATGGTCCATGGAAGAGTGATGAAACCTTTTTCTGACCCATTCTCATCTTCATTCCCAATTTGCTCTCCTCTCACTGTCCCCTGCCCTCAGTCCCCTCATCAAGTACTCCCTGGGGAGACTCCAACTCTCTCCATGTGCCAGGAGAATCTTAAGGGGGTCTTGGCCCCAGAGCTTTTCACGCCTCTTATCAGTTCCCCTGTAGCAGATTTCAGCTGCCAAGGGCCTTACTTCTGCTTTGAGACTCCTGGTCTGAAGGGGTAGGAGGGAGGCTGCTCTGCAGAGCTGCAGTGAGTTGGGGGATGTCTGACTTTGTTTCAGGCTCTCCACCAACAATAACTGAGGCTCTTTTCTTCCAGAATTTATCTAAGTACAAATATACTTTACATACCTTAGTTTTCTCCCAAAAACCAATCTATTCCTAATGTGAAGAATATTAATACAACACTCCTGTTAAGCTTCATAAAGTTGTAGTGTTCAAGTAATTAACAAGGAAGCCATTAGACCAAGGTGTCTCTAATGCCTGGGCTGCCTATGTAAACAAACCAAAACCTAAGCCAGAGTCAATTTCTGCAGATGCCTCAAGGTCAAGAAATGGAAACCTGAGAACAACCAATCACAAAGAGCCAACTAGGCTTTCCCAGATAAGGCAGGGTTTAAGCTACAGCCAATCAAATAATTTCCTTGCATTGTTTCTTAATCTGCTCTCTAAAAGCCTTTTCCTGGCTCCTGTTGGGGAGGGCACCTAATCATTTTCAGTTTGGTGCTGCCTGATTTGAATCACTGTATGCTCAAAGAAACTTTTCAAGAGTTTAATTTACCTTAGTTTATCTTTTAACTATAGTATGTTATTATTTTTAATAGTGTGCAATTATTATTGTGTTAAAGGAACACAGAGGTGATGGATTATTTATGTTGGTATTTAATAGTGTTGGATTGGGTCAGCAATAATACCAATGCTTTAAACCTGGGTGCAGTTTTCCTCCTAGTAGCGTGTGATGAATTTCAGTTCACCTCCCAAGACAGAAACCTGGGAGTCAAGGCTCTTTTCTTGTCCAGTCTAATTTGCCATCATGCCCAGTTAATCCCACTTCACTGTTATCTCTTGACTCTGTTTTCTTTTCCCCAGCCCCTTTCTTATACTATAGGACTGCAGGATAAATTATAAACTTTGAATACAAGGCACTTTATCATCTGACCCTTGCCTACCTACTTTGTGGCCTCATTTGTAGCTACTACTCATTTGTGGTCATAAAAATACAGCACTCATGTTTCCTTCCGCAGGAAGCATAATTGACTGATGGCCCCAGCTGCTGTCCTTCTGGATTCACTCTTGTGTTCATGTAAAGGCCATGTTTCCCAAAGCCTTCTCTCAGCCAAAGTCTGAGTAGCACGGGGATTTGTTCTAATGTGTACCCATTCTTATAGTTACAGGAGTCCTTGAATAGGTGACTTTGGCCAGAGGACTCCCCTGAGTTCTGCCTGGTGGAGACTTAGAACTGTGCCACATCTGAGACCCTGCCTATACAATCCTTCTCCATCCTCTCTCTCACAGGGCAGATGTGCATCATGATTTGAAGGCTTTTCCTACCTCCACAAGCTCCTTCTCCTTCACAGGATTTTCCCCCAATAAATCTTTTGTACATCTAATCCCATCTTGGCATTTTCTTTTTGGAGAACCCAAACTAACAAAAGTGGTGCCAGGAATGATTTGAAGAAAACTACAGGGACAAGAGGGGCTTTATAGCCAAGGAGCAAGGTGGGGGTCAGTGTATGGAAAATTACTAAGAAGAAACATCAGGAGTAAGGAAGGATTCTGGTTAAACTGACTTGACAGGATTCTTGCTGAGGACAGGCTAGGGTGATTAGATATCACCTGGAGGATGGTGAGAAATGAGGAATTTGATCAGATACGGAGGGTGGAGGATTCTGTCTAAACTGACTTAATGGATTCTTGCTGAACTGGGTGTGCAGGCCCAGCCAGGATGGACACTGAAGCCCAAGGTCAAAGCCTAATTGAGAAGGGGGCTTAGAAGAGCCTGACTAAAGTTTGGCCAAATAGAGAGTTTTTGTCCAACAGGAAGTGATCACATATGTACTGCTACCTTTTTACTGCTAACCTGAATAGGAAATATTAATCTTGTGTAGAATGCAGGGTCCAGAGAAAATCACACTATGATTTTATTCAGAGACATTAGCATTAAGTGGATCTTAAAGGCAATCTTAAGGGGAAAAGAAAATGTTATAGGAAATCCACATGCATTTTTTTTGAAGGAGGTATAAGAAGGAGAAACAATAAACCAGTTATATCTTCAATACCTTAATCACCGAGGAAGCAGTGGATAAGTATTTTCAGAACCAGTAAAGGCTCCACTTTATTCTAGGAAAATGAATTATGGTGCTTGCTGCATTCACAACCCTTGCACAACTCTACCCATCTCCCTCACCCCCATACTCACAGCATATACGAAAAAGATAAGCCAAAACAGTCATGTAATATAAAATAGCACCCTTGGCTACAGGTATTGGATTAGGAGCACTTGATCTAATGGCAGCCAGTGCATAGATATGTCTGTAATCTATGACATGCATGACTTAGCATGAAATGATGATCTGGGCCAATCATATTCTTACTCCCACATATATGACTGAGAAAAGAGAGAATCAGACAGTTAATAGTGAGTTTGAAGCCAAAGATGCATAGAGAGAAGCTCTTGAGATAGATTTGGGGCTATATATGAGGGATTAGATTTAGGTCTATGAAAAGTCAGGGCAATCTGAGTTATAAGCAGAAGCTTCAGGTGGAGAAAAGTTCCAGAATAAAGAGAGAAAAGAACTGGGCTAGTTGGTATAGTAGAATAAGATGGTTGCAGATTCTTTGACACTTTGTCAAAGGTGAGGCAGACTTTTTTTTTTTTTTTTTTTTGAACACTTGACCACTGCTTAAAATACAGTGGGAGTGATCCTGTGCCACTTTGGAATCTCAAGAGATTGTTAGCTTCCAATTCCCATTTCTTCGAATACTTACTCTGGGAAATAAGCAACATGCTATGCCACCAAAAGGCTCATGGAGAGGCCTATGTAGAGAACTAAGGTCCCTGATCAATAGCCTGGGGTGAGCTCCCAGCCAACAGCAGCACCAGTTTGCCAGGCATGTGAGTAAGCCATGATGGAAGTGGATCCTCCAGGTGTAGTTGAGCTGCCCCTACTGATACCATGTGGACCAGGAGAGAGCTATCCACGACCAGCTCTGCCCAGATTGTGGGTTCATGAGCAGAATAAATGACTGATGTTGGTATTTTTACTTATTATTTTTAATTGTGGTGAAATACACATAACATGAAAGTTATCATCTTAACCATTTTTAAGTATACAGTTCAACGTTATTACATGTATTCATGTTGTTGTGCAGCCATAATCACCATTCATCTCCAGAACTCTTTTCATTGTACAAAACTGAAACTCTATACCCAGTGAACAACAACTCCCCATTCTTCTTTTCCCTCAGCGCTGACAACCACCATTCTACTTTCTGTCTCGATTAATTTGACTCTTCTAGGAACCTCATATAAGTGCAATAACACAGTATTTGTCTTTTTGTGACTGGCTTATTTCACTTAGCATAATGTCCTCAAGGTTCATCCATGTTGTAGCATGTGTCAGAATTTCGTTTGTTTTCAAGGCTGTATTAAATTCCATTATATATGTATATCACATGTTGTTTATTCATTCTTCTGTTGATAGACACTTGGGTTGCTTTCACCTTTTGGTTATCGTGAATAATGCTGCTATGAACATGAATGTATTAATATCTGTTTGAGCCTCTGTTTTCAGTTACTTTGGATATATATTCAGAAGTGGAATTGCTCACTGCCATTTGTTTCTGAAAAGTGAAAATAAATTAAACTAAGGAGTACCATTCTACTTGTTATGAGTGAACCAAACTGGTCAAAAGAAAGAAATTCCTTTAGTATACGATACATAGCAAACAAATCATTAAACATACAAATATAAATTTTCTAGATAAAAAATTTGACAAGGTATGGCAAATTAAATGTTTTTACAGGATATTATGGTGCCTTGTTCTACAAATTAAAGTTCTTAGTCAACAGGTATGGTCAAAACAAGACAACTTTTTCCAAAGCCATTCAAAAGTTTATGAATTCCTATAAGTACAGATGTTCCAGAGCTTTATAATATTATAAATATATTTTCACAAATGAGTTTATTTTTAGATAATTTTTCACTTAAAAAGACACACTTTATTTTGTCTCTGACTTGTATTAGTCTTTGGATTTTTTTGTGATTGTCCTAAGATTCACAGGTTAACAGAGCCATTGATTTTAACCATTAGCTTCAAGCTCCTATTTTATCTAACGTCTCATCAATAGTAAAATCTCTACCTCCCATGTGCCTATATTACTACCTTCATAAACTCTCTGAAAGGGGAAATTAAGAGCATTGAAATAACTCGAAGATAGCAAGGATCTCAACCATTAAGACAGAAAATTGTCATAGCTAACCATTTCCTGAATATTTGAGTTAGAAGTGTGAATGATCATGAAGAGTGTTGATATGTGAAGGGGTTTAATGTGTGTGTATGTTACATGTGTTTTTGTGCATCACTTGGACTGTCGGAGCTCAGAGAAATCTTGACCCCAGCTGCCAAATATTAGCATCACCTGGGGAGCTTTTATTTTTTTTTTTGGTTAATTCATTAATTTATTTTTGGCAGCATTGAGTCTTCATTGCTGCGCACGGGCTTTCTCTAGTTGCAGTGAGCGGGGGCTACTCTTTGTTGTGGTGCGCGGGCTTCTCATTGTGGTGGCTTCTCTTGTTGTGGAGCACGGGCTCTAGGCACGCGGGCTTCAGTAGTTGTGGCTCGCGGGCTCTAGAGCGCAGACTCAGTAGCTGTGGTGCATAGGCTTAGTTGCTCTGTGGCATGTGGAATCTTCCCGGACAAGGGCTTGAACCCGTGTGCAGGAGGTGGAAGATTTTCTGAGCCCGCTGCTGGGGAAAACACCTATCACCCAGGTCAATGAGGTGACAGGTACCCTTCGGGTCAAGGGCTACTTTGACCAGCAGCTCAAAGCCTGGCTCCTGGAGAAGGGCTCCTGAAGCCCAGCTGAGCAGCCTGCATGCCCAGCATCCCCCTGAGACTGGAGTCCCGGGGATCTCAGGAGGAAGGAAGTAGCTGTTGGAGCAGCTAGGAGAAAGGGGTACAGAGACCGGGGCTGAGGGCCTTGGAGCAGGCCTTGTTTGCATAAAGGAGGAAATGGGACTCTGTATAGGTGCCAGCACTGGGGGAGGGCTGTCTAATATTGGAGACCTACCGGGAATAGCCAAGCTAGGGGGGAGCATTAGTCACCCCCCCCAACTTTGGCGTGTTCCTGCTTTCCCTTCATTGGAGCTCCTTGGACTCAGGTATTCAAACTGTAGAGGTTGTTGACTGCCCCTCTGTTGGAAACAATAGCCCAGCCTAGTTTACAGGAGGGTAACACAGGGCAGACCCATTGGGCACATTCCTTCCTTGGCCTGCAGACCCCCACTGCTGCAAAACATCACTGCGCCCTTGCTCTATGTCAGACCCGACTTGGTAGAGGCTACAGAGAACACAACATGACTCAGACGTGGGTCCTGGAAATCTTCAGTTCCAAATGTAGTGCACGTCAGCCCCTCGGCTCATTCCTTTTACCCATGGAGAGGTAAAAAGGCCAGTCACCTCTATTCCATTCCATATTAGAGTTGGGCCTGACTGGGTTTCCAGCTCCAGGGAATTAAATGGTTAGCTTTAGCTGTTCTGCCCACAAGGGGCTCCTTGAGAGCTCCTAGCAGCCCAGCACAGAGCCATCCTTCCCAGGTTGCTGACCTAGTATCAAGGCTGGACAGGGGTTTTGCAGGCAGGAAGATGCTGACCTTTTGTCCCTGCCATCCTATCCCACCCCAGCTAAGGAACCTTCACACTTGCCCCATCCTTGGGAGTCACAAGGGCCAAAGGCCTGAGTTCGCACCCCACTCAGCAACAAGCTGGCTTAAGACAGGGTTCAGAGCCTGGCTCCCCTACTTGCTCTGACCTAAGGCAGGGTATGTAACCTTTCTGGGGTTCAGTTTCTTCATATGTAAAATGAGTATACCTTCCTAATACCTTAATATTCAATACTGTGACCAAGAACAGTGCTGGCTTGTATAAGTAAACCCTCACTCCTGGAGATTCCAGGCCACTCTTGAGTCTACGGCCTGAATTAAGAAAAAGGAGTGTGGCACACTGATCATATCACACCAGTTCCACAAGTCATTAATGCAAGTGTTTACTTGGCTGTATATACAATTTAAGCTATTAAAATTTGTGCAATATTTACAAATTAAATAATCATCTGAAACTGTCAAAAAAAAAAGTTCTCCAGATGATTCTAATGAGCACCCAGAGTAGAGAACAACTGGACAATAGGAAAGAAACTATGTTTGTACATTTTGTACATTTTGCCCAAGGCCAAATACACTTTGAGTGCTTATTAAACATTAAGGGTTTCTCTATAGGGCTAGGTCATTTAGTAAACAGATGAGGCTTCAATTAGATAGCCAGTCATTCTATTTTATAGGGCTTTCAGTTTTCGAGTTCACATAGATAAGATGAACAGTATCCATGACAATGGCAGATGTGATTCATCCATTCCTTAGCTTTCTGTTTCCTTTAGGATATTCTGTTCCCTCAGATGACATTTGGGGCAGCTCATACACTCTAACAGCCTTCTGGCATAGCTGGTGATTTGAGTTTTTCTTCATCTATGTCTTTTTAACTTTATAATCCTAAGGCTCTGCCTAATGTATATCAGTTCACATATGCTTTAAAAAATGACACTATATTTTCATGTTATGCTAAAATATACTGATTGATTAATTTATTCTTGAAGAATTTACTGAATATGTGTTTCATGGTCAATACTTAAAGGTTGATCCTTGCCCTCAAAAATCTTATATTCCAAGTGATGTTAGTACCCTATTTTATACCATCAAATCTATTTTATGATTTAGGTTCTCAAACTTGTATATGTTGCTGTATTAACCAAGGTTCTCCAAGGAAACAGAACAAACAGGATGTGTATATATAGAGAAAGAGACTTATTGTAAGGAATTTGTGCACAGGATTACGGAAACTGGCAAGTCCAAATCTACAGCGTGGACCAGCAGGCAGAGACCCAGGAGAACTGAAGTTCCAGTTCCAGTCCAAAGGCTGGCAGGATGGAGACCCAGGAGAGCTGTTAGTGCAGATGAAGTCCAAAGGCAATCATCTGGAGAATTCCCTGTTGCCTGGGGAGGCAGGCCTTCAGCTGATTGGATGTAGTCTAATTGGAGGGCAATCTGTTTAAAGTTCACTGATTTGAATGCTAGTACCATCCAAAAACACCCTCCTAGGTAACACATAAAATTATCCATCACAGGTGCTTAGAGCCAGTGATGATGATGATGATGACGATGCGTACACTATATTGTGTCCTTAGCATGTGCCAGACACTGTGCTACTCAGTGTACACCTTTTAATCCTCACATCAACCCTACGAGGGAATTACTGCTACTATTATCATTGTATAGACAAGGAAATTGAGACTTGTTAACAGTTAAATAACTTGTCCAAGCCACAGTTTGTAAGCCTTGGTTCTACAATTTAAACCCAGGTCTGCCTGGCTCATAGCCCTTGCCCTTAACTACCACAAAGCTCCACAAAGATGTTTTTGGAAGTTTCCTTTCTGCTCTCCTCTGAAGTATACTCTTAAGGGGAAAAGACATTTTGTTGACCTTACAGAGGAGAATTTTTCATTATTTGCAATGTTTTATTTAATACTAACATGAAATACTGTAGGCAACAGCATTCTAATGTGTTAAATTCAGAGTGAAGACCTATCACTTTCCACTGGAAAATTTTTATTAAAATTAAGTATGCCTCCGCTTCTTCCTATTAAAATGGAGAGGAGATACTTATCACTAAGGGTTTATAAAGTGCCTTGAGATCCTCAAGTGAGAAATACTTCAAGGGGACGTGTTGCCATGCTGAGTTAAATAATTGAGTCAATTAACTTCATTTCCTCTGATCAATGTAAAATATCAATATTGCTTCTTGGCTCTTCTGACTGAATTGCATAGGTCATATTATGAGCATAAAAGTAATGTTGTTAGTAGAGCTGTGCTGAAAATCTGTTAGAATGGGAAGCATAGTTTTACCCTTCATAAGAATGGAGAAAATTGGCTGAGTCACACAAATTATCTTTCAGTACAATATCTTTCATGTCCCTGGTTCACTTTGCATTAATTTTAACTAATTATTTAGTTAACTGACAATTATTCCTTCAAAAAACTTTTATTAAGTGTTTCTCATGTGACTGGTGGCTAACACCTATTTAGAACTTTATAAAGCATCTTTACACACAGCTCATTATTCTTGCCCCTGTTCTAAGGTGGAGAGTATTAGTTCTTTTCCCTAGGCACTTATTATTTTTGTCATGTTCCCACTCCTTTTCAAAAGTTAATTTTGTTTTAATACAATTTTACTGATGAAGCTGAAGATCCAGTCTCCCTTCAGAGACAAGTTTATAACTGCTGATGTCCAAAGTGTATGGCTTTCACTGACATCTTCCTGCTTGATCCTCCCATTTCAGTCAGTGAGATTAGTTTTTACCATCTGTAAGCCTTTAGTTGAACGAATCAAAGTATATTGGTTCCTGTCATTTCCTTCAAAACGTATCAACGATCAGAGTATCAGATTTTTGGAACATTATTTTTGAGAAAATGTTATAGGATGAGAAGAAAAACCTTATTATGTTTTATATTTGTATTTAAATGAAGGGTTGGACATGAGAGGATCATATTGTAAAGGCACATGATAGTATTTGGAAAAGGAATTCAAATATGATCAGCCAATGCTTGCCAAGCCTAGGCCCTTTATGTCGCAAAAATAACAGTAGCTAGAAATGTCAACGACAGGTATAAGGCCCCTTTCTGAACTGGATTTCCCTCTCCTCTTTAACGATAAATATTGTATTCACCATTTCTCACTAATCATACTATGCTTTGCTTTGGAAAAGGCTGTCAATTAACTGCCGAATCATTTCCAATATGCTGGACTATGGATTGTACGTTAACAAGTCATGAGATCATTATGACTGTGGACATAGCAAGGTTTCAGTTAGTTCTTTAATCTAGTAGGTTGACTTCATTTTTATTGATACTTAACATCAGTGTTCCTGGAGCCCTGAGCGTCACTATCTATTTTAGGATTATGTAGAGATATCTATCTTTCCATATTTTTCTGCAAATGCAGTGATCATAAACACATTAAAATTAATTCATATGAGCTGAAGGCTTGTAGATCCTCATAGTTTTATTTTATTAAACACTTTAAAGTTAATGAGAAAACCTCTTGCTGACCTTTTGGGGAATATTTTCTATATCCCCCAGCTGAATGGGATTCATCAAGGCATTATCCAGGCCACATTTTTAGAGTGAAGTTTAATCAGGAGGGTATGAATAAGACAGCACGCTCTTGTCCTCCCTTCTCAGCTTTCTGTATAAAATTGACAAAATAAGATCTGAGACTTGGACTTGATTTTGGAGTGGAAATAAATGAAGCAGACCTTCTGATTCAGGGCTCCTTAGGCCTATCTAGTGAAGAAAAGGGGTTTGTACTTGGTCTAATCTAGAAAATTGGGGTTTAACATTGGAGCCTATGACAGGACCCAGGCAGTAATAAAGTGACTTTGTTTTGATTCATCATATGCTCATATACCTCCTTTACAACATTGTGGGGAGAGGTAGGTTAAGGAAGGTTTGGGTATTTGTGTGTGTTAGCAAAGACCACCATAATGGATCTTAATTTTATCTTAATGGCATCCAATCAATTAATACTTTAATCTAGCATTTTAATGGACTATCATACCTGGTATAATAACAGAGCCTCAAATTAAGCTCACATGGTCCATTTCCACCCCCAAACTCAAACCAGAGTCTTGAATCTCACTGTTTCAATTCAATGAAAAGTCATACTTGCCTTCTTCAGACAAAAAAGAGGGAATGGGGAAGCATTATGTATTTAGTAGAAGCTTAGAGTAATGGACCAAGCAGTAAACCCGGACTCTAATCTCTGGGGATAGATAAGGGTAGAGGTGATAAGGATATATAACAATTAAATTTAAATACACTCAGAGAAGATATAGAAACAAAATATTTGATAACATTTATTGAGTACTTTCTATGTTCTATTTATTCTATTACATCCTTGTTTAACTTTCATCACCACTATGTGACTAGCTAAACTTTACAGATTAGGAAAGTGGGGCTTTGAGATGTTAATATTTCAGAGGTCAAACAAGTAGTTAAGTGATAGCCCCTGATTCTTTCTCTGTTCTGTGTACTCAAGAGCCAGTCTTCCTATTTGCTATGTTATTCTATCTCTATTATATACATCTATCAGTATAGCTTAATTTTTCTAGTTTAAATATTTGGTTCTGTTATGAAACTATTGCTATGCTGGGCCAATGTCCTCCGAAATATTGGCATTCCAATTATACGCTATTCACTAGTACTCTTTGTAAGTGTGGTACTATTTGGATGCTAAACTATTGTGAAAAATAATTAAAATTCTTTTTTCCCCCTACTGAGAAGAAATCTCTACAGTTTTCCTGCTTAAATGTCTGTACAAAACAATTATTCTGTGATTTTTCTGTATTTTTTTTCTGGAGTACGTGATAGTTCTTAGATATTAACATTTCATTTAATTTGAATCAGAAATAGAGCCGATCTTGAATATAAGGTCCTGTATCTTAAGAGCTTGATTACAAGATCTAAAGCTTAAAGTCTTTCATGTACTCAATTTGGAAAATAGTTCTATATGGCTGGAATAGAGAGTCCATGAGTGTGTAGAGAAATAAAGATGT
This sequence comes from Pseudorca crassidens, assembly GCF_039906515.1. Taxonomy (NCBI): domain Eukaryota; kingdom Metazoa; phylum Chordata; class Mammalia; order Artiodactyla; family Delphinidae; genus Pseudorca; species Pseudorca crassidens. The sequence continues at coordinate 117,050,572 of NC_090299.1, forward strand.
GGTCAAAAAGGCAGACTGGGGCCCAGTTGTAATATGGCCCACATGCAAGCGTTGTTGGAATAGTGTTGCTTTTAGCTGTTGGACTACCCCACTCTTTGGAATTAGTCTGCACTAGGCACAGTACCTGGCATATAGTAGGTGCTCATTAACCCTTGAAGGAAAACCAACTCTGGCAATAAAACAAAATTTTAATAGAACATCATTAAGAATCACAGCTGGATTAACGTTTAATATTCTTATTTTTAGTAGCAAAACTAGTTTTGGGAAGAAAACATAAAGGAATATTAGAGAAGGATTAACTTTAAATTAGATAATACGATGAGGAAGAACAAGGTTTCTGGAATAACATTGAATGCAACGCCTACTGCACAGGGAGAGGCTCAAGAAATGTTGAATAAATTAATGAAGAATGATTTAAAAGTGTACAGTGTGTGTTGTGTGTGTGCACATGCTCACAGATCATACCAGTAAATGGTAACTGGACTTTAAAAATGAAAGTTTAGTGTATTCAAATATATTCACATAAAACTCAAATTTCAACTTTGGAAAAACCTAATGGGAGCACACATTTAACAAAGCTTATTTTTTAATCTTTATCCACTGCTGTTAAGCCTTTTTACAGCTTCCTTAAAATCTCAAGTTCCCCAATGCAATACTATTAGAAAAGAAAATCTGAAAGATGGTGTTGAAGAGTAATTAGCATTTAACTGGCTGTGAATACAATCATGAAACAATGTCCCAGGGGTAGCAGATAGGAAAAAGACTTGAAGAAGAAGAAAGTAATGATTATCAAAACAACAAAAGAAAATGCTTTTTAGACTTCAGGTTGTAACATCTTTGACATACCATTGAAGGTTTCAGTAACAGAGAGTGGCTTGTGGGACATCTGAACACTCCTGCTTTATTTGTTTGGTTTTGGGAAACTTAAAAGTAATCTTGGGCCTACAGAGCAAGTGTGGCTTTGTAAAACAATAATTTTAAACCATACCATCCTTTTCCTGCTTCCTCCATGTTTATATGATCTCATTCCATATGAATTCCCTCCTATGTGAGTGCCTCAAGCCAGTCAACTTTAGAGGCTGAGTCTAAAGTTAAACCTCAAGTGGGTAGAATTTTGTAGAATCATTAGGAGTATGTTAGAGTTTGCTTTTGTTAGAAATATCAAACACAAAGAGGGCAACATTTTAATTTTGCCAAGTTATTAATTCAGTTTTAAAATAACACCATCTTTGGTGAGGAGGATACTGAAATTCTTTATCTCCAGCTTTGATCTTTTGTGAATATTCCAGTGCCACTTCTTTTGCATCTCTATAGGACTTTTCTTCTTTTTCTTTTAACTAATTTATTTATTTTTGGCTGCATTGGGTCTTCGTTGCTGTGTGCTGACTTTTCCCTAGTCATGGCGAGCAGGGGCTACTCTTTGTTGCGGTGCGCGGGCTTCTCATTGCGGTGGCTTCTCCTGTTTTGGAGCAACGGCTCTAGGTGTGTGAGCTCAGTAGTTGTGGCTCGCGGGCCCTAGAGTGCAGGCTCAGTAGTTGTGTCGCACGGGCTTAGTTGCTCCGTGGCATCTTCCCGGACCAGGGCTCGAACCCCTGTTCCCTGCACTGGCAGGCGGATTCTTAACCGCTGCGCCACCAGGGAAGTCTGTACTTTTCTATTTAGGTGTTCTGCTAAAACTTTATACTTTTCCTCCAACCAATTTTGAACTGTCCCAATCAACACCCTGTTAGTGAATTTTGGAATAATTTTTCCTTATCTTTCCTTGTCTGTTCACAATTTATTACCTTGTCTAATTTTCTCTTTGAAAAATTAAATATTTAAAAATTAAAATTTGATATTTAAATACATCTACTCTTATTGCTATAGACTGAATTATCCTCACTAATTAATTGCTTGTCCAAAATATTCTTCAGGAAAATGAAGGTAACAACAGGGCTGTTGTAAGTTTTAAATGAAATAATGTATGCAAGAGTATGTAGCATAGAGTAGATTCTTAGAAACGATATTTAATAATACGTTTTCCTGTTAAAAACTTTTCATTATTTTGTTGCCTCCAGGATAAAATCTAGAAATTCAGACTGATAGTCAAGATCATAAAAGTTTGGCTCTAACTACCTATATCAAATTATTTCCCACTAATATCTAATTGTTATTTAATTGCACAAATCTCTTTATGCCACAAACAGGCCATATTCATTTCAACATCTATGCCAACATTCCTGTTCTTTGTTTGTGGGGAATACTAATTCCTCTATTTAATCATATGCTCCTAGTATCAACTCCAGTTTTGCCATATCTATGGAACTTCCTTTAATTGTTCTAGGTGTAAGGGATACAGCAATGAACAAAGTAGAAAATGTCTCTGTTCTCAGGAAGCTTACAGACTAGCAGGGGAACAGATAGCCAGATTGACCGAGAAATTAACAAAATGTGGCCCATACATACAATGAAATATCATTCAGCCTTAACAAGTAAAGAAATTCTGCAATATGTTACAATGTGGATGAAACTTGATATTATGTTAATCACAAAAAGATAAATACTGTCTGATTCCACTTAATATGAGCTATGTGGAGGAGTCAAATTCATAGAAACAAAAAGTAGAATGGTGGTTTCCAGGGGCAGGGGGTGGGGAAAAAGGAAGTTGTTGTTCAGTGGATTTAGAGTCTCAGTTTTGCAAGGTGGAAATGTCGATGTCTTGTACAATATTCGTGTAGTTAACACAACTGTACTGAGTACTTAAAAATGGTTAAGATGGTAAATTTTATGCTTTGTATTTCTTAACACAATAAAAAAGAGAAATAATTGAGATAATCTCAGCTAATTATAAGTACTATTAAGACAATAAAGCAGGATAAGAGGAGAGCTCCTGAGAGGAAATGCTACTTTAGAAAGCCCCTATGAGAGAGTGACTTTGAGCTGAGGCCTGAATGATGGCATGTGTCAGCCATGAGCATCAGAAGGAATGGTAAATGCAAAGATCATGAGGCCGAAACAGATTTGGCCTATTCAAGGAAAAGGAGGAAGGCAGCGTACAGAGTACATGCAGTGAATTTGTTGAGGAAGGCAGACCCTAGATTCTGTAGGGACTGGTGGGCTGCAGAAAGGAGAGTGAATTGCATTTAAGTGCAATAGAAATTCATTGAAGAGTTTTAAGCAGTGGATGATATGGTCTGATTTACAGGTTTTAAAAACTCAGCTAGCTGTAATGTGGAAACAGACCCATAGAGGTAAATATAGAAGCTGAAACACCAGTTAGAATGCATTTACATCTACATATAGGTGATGGTGACTTGGACTAGAGCTGAGAAGGAGTGAGGATGTCAGAATTGGGACATATTTTGAGGCAATGACAATTGGATTTGTGGATGGATTGGATGTGGGAATGTATAAAGAAGAATCAAGGATGACTTCTATGCTATTGGCCTGGACACCTAGGGGAAAACTGGGAGAGAACCAGCTTTGGGTTTGAGGGAGTAAGCAGTTAAGGGTTCAGTTTTAACCTCGTTAAGGTCTTTTTTTAAAATATCTGTATTGAGATATAATTCACATACCATATAATTCACACATTTGAAGAAATTCAAGGACTTTTCAGTGTATTCACAGAGTCATGGAATCATCATCACTATCTAAGTTTAGAATATTTTATCACTTCAAAAAAAAAACCCTTTACTTATTCCCCTGCCCCTAGGCAACCATTAACCTACTTTCTGTCTCTATAAATTTCTCCAATTTTGGCATTTCATATTAAGAAATGCTACAATATGTGAGCCTTTAGTAACTGGATTCTTTCATTTAACTTAATGTTTTCAAGGCTCATCCATGTTGTAGCATGTATCAATCAATCAGTACTTTAATCCTTTTTATTGCTGAATAATATTCTATCATAGAGATATACTACCTGTTATTTATCCATTCAACTGTTGGACATTTGTGTTGTTTCTACTTTTGGGCTGCTATGAATAATGCTGCTATGAATGTTTGTGTACAAGTTTTTGTTTGGATATATGTTTTCATTTCTCTTCAGTAAATAATCAAGAGTGGAATTGCTAGGTTATGTAGTAACTCTGATTAATATTTTGGGAAACTGCCAAACTATTTTCTAAAGTGGCTGCACCATTTTTTATGCCCCTCAACAATGAATAAGCGTTTTAATTCCTCCGAATTCTTGCCAACACTTGTCATTGTCTGTATTTTTTTATTGTAACCACCCTAGTGGGTGTGAAGTGGTATGTCATGGTGATTTTGATTTGCATTTCCCTAATTACTAATGATGTTGAGCACGTTTGCATGTGTGTATTGGCCATCTGTATATCTTCTTTGGAGAAATATGTATTGAAATCCTTTGTGCATTTTAAAATTGGGTTTTTTTTTTTTGTTGAGTTGTACAAATTCATTATATATTCTGGATACCAGCCCCTTGTCAGACATATGATTTGCAAATACTTTCTCCCCTTCTTTGGGTTGGATTTTCAACTTTATGATGGTATTGTTTGCAGCACAAAAGTTTTAAATTTTAATGGAGTCCAATTTATATTTTTTCTTTTGTCATTTTTGCTCTCAGTGTCATATCTAAGAAATGGCTACGTTAAATTTTAGTAACATATTAGACACCAAATGGAGATAGGCAGTTGAAAGTGAGTCTGGACTTTAGAGGAGAGGTCAGTTGGATAGAAATTGGGGAGCAATCAGTGTACAGATAGTATTGGGTTGGCCAAAAAGTTCATTTAGGTTTTTCTGTAACACCAAAAATGAACTTTTTAACCAACCCAATATTTAAAACCCTGGGACTTTATGAAATCACTTAGAGAGAAAGAGAGAGCAGAAGTAGACAAGTCTTGAAAGATACAATTTCCATTATACATAGCAAGGGGTTCAGTGTGTGCCTGGAGTTCTGGGGTAAGCTACCAATAAAGAGAAGCTAAGTTACTGAGTAAACACTAAGACTGCCCAGTTAAGGGTAAGCAGATATCCCCCTGGAAGAGTTTGTGAAATAGTTTCCACTCTGTGGCTGCTATAGTCAAATTGAGTTTTCTAAATAAACTGGATTAGAATTTTCTTCACATGTTCTTAACCTCCTAAGAAGCTGTTCAAATCCCTGTATAGGATGTCCATACTGGTCAAAGAAGCAAATGGAATCCATTCCAGCTTGTTTAAGCTAACAAAGAATTTAGTAGAGAACATCAGGTAGCTCACAGAATCCTCAGCAGGGCTGAAGAAGTAGGCACTAGGTCAAATACCAGCAACCACATCCAGAACCAACGACATACTGGCCGGATAAGCATATTGTTGCAGCTGCCTCTGGCCCCAGAAGCACGGTGCAGAGCTTGCCTAGTGTGGGAACTGTCACTGTCATTGCTACCACAACCCATACTTTAGATGCCAGGAACTCAACTTCCCTCAAATTGCTATACATATCTCTAAAATTGCTTTAGATGCCAGGTAGTCAACTTTACTGCAGGTTCTACTTTACCCTTTAAAGAAGCTACTCAACTGCCACTGGCATTAGGAAAGTAGATGTCCAACATTTAGCTTGTTATCCTCTTGTTATGAACTGAAACCTCATGTGGGTGACCCTGATTGGTGGAACCAAGGTCATCTATTTGCATCCTAGATGCCTAGGATGGTGGGAAAATAGATTTTCCGAGTTTTATCTTGGGAGGGCAAAACTCACAATGAAGAAACATAAAATATAGAGGATATTATTGAAAAGATGATGGGAGGCCATGTGTGAGAAGTCTTCACTATAATGGGCCATGCACACTTACCAATTACAGCATTTCACTAAATACCTGTGAGAGTTTCTTATCCAGATATCATATAATTGATAAAGATTACTGTAGGGCTTCCCTGGTGGCACAGTGGTTAAGAACCTGCCTGCCAACGCAGGGGACACAGGTTCGAGCCCCGGTCTGGGAAGATCGCACATGCCGCGGAGCAGATAAGCCCGTGCGCCGCAACTACTGAAGCCCGCGCACGTAGAGCCCGTGCTCCGCCACAAGAGAAGCCACCACAATGAGAAGCCCGTGCACTGCAACCAAGAGTAGCCCCTGCTCACCGCAACTAGAGAAAGCCCGTACGCAGCAACAAAGACCCAATGCAGCCAAAAATAAATAAATTTATTAAAAAATCATAAAATAAAGGTTACTGTTAAATGTCCTCCATTTAGAAGTGACAATTTCTTCACCTAAATATAACATATTTAGATGAACTATATTTGTGAATTCACAGGTTTATCAGCTATTTGCTTTTCTTTTAGAGCAGGCCTCAGAACTGGATGGTAAGTTGTTATACACATGGAATATTATACACATTTTAATATACACATTTTAATATACATGAGCAACTCAGTGACCTTACATTATTGAACATTAATAATTTCTCTTCATAGAGAAAGACATTTTATTATGTTATTCATTTAATGAGATCTATGTGCATTATTTTTGTTTGTGACATAACTGGCAAAGAAAAGTCACCATAAGATATAGAACTTATCATTAATTTATTATAAATATTCAAAACAATTTAATGGGGCTTGAACAAAATAAGAATTTTGCATTGCTTAGCTACTGACTTATTTTTACTCAATTTCACTGAGGTATAATTTACATAAAATTAAATAAACCCTCTTTCAAGTGTGATAAATTTTGACAAATATATCCACCCAAATAATCATCAGCCACAATCAAGATATAAAACATTTCTATAACCCCCCAAAACTCCTTTATGATGCTTTATATCATCCTCACTTCCCCAGCCCTATGAAAACAGCAATCTACTTTCTGTCACTACAGATATTGATTTTTGCAAATTACTGAGGCATAATTTACATACAAGATAATGCATTCATTTTAAGTGTGCAGTTTGCTATAGCTATTGATTTTCAGAAAGTAAAATTACTCTCTCTATATGTTTTTCTCTTGAATTTTCAGCTGTAGTTATTAATTAAAAAAACAAACTTACCAATCATTTGGTTATATAGGAACGCATTAAATAAAGTTCTCTTTGTTTTCTATACACACAGACTCACACAGAGTACCTCCATACTTTCTGCACACAAACTGTGTGATATCACAGTATTCTTGATCCAAAAACTATTCTTGAAAAATTGCTGATACAAAGGCCAGTGAAAGCAGACATAAAACTAAGCTACTGATTTAGAACCAAGCTGTTATTAGCTACTGCAACACACATATGCATCATAAGGTCCCTGAAATATCGACATTAATGGTATTCCTAGCTAATCACTCCTATAAAATTATGTTAAGGAAGGTAGAGTATAAATCTTAAGTAAACAAATGAATAAATAAATATACATAGTTGGTGATTTAATGCTTGTGTGTGGGAGAGGATGGATAGAGAATATGTTATCCAGCGACTTCCACTAATTGATGCTATTAGCATGTTTTATGAGTTATTGATTTCTAAATGTCTTCTTCCCAGTTTAGCAAGAGAATCAGATCTTAGAGGACCATGCCAGCTAATCTTTTTTTTTATCAGGTAGGATGGATAATGGTTTGAATGTAATCCAGCTTCCTGAAAGTGAATGAATAGAATGACTTCCCACAGTGTGGTATCCCAATTTGCATGTGAGTTACAGTAACAATTTCTGGGAGCAAATTCTTGTAATTTAGAAATTTGGAGCTCCTGAGAAAATTTTGAAGGAAGGGGCACCTGAACCATTTTAAAATTCACAAAATAAACAAGAATAGCCATCATATAATCAATCAATAGCCATTGTACAATTAATTTATCACTTCATTTTGACAAACGTGTCATGAATGTATTGTATATGAAATACCACTTAAGGCCATGGCGATACACAAACAAAGGAGGGCTTCTGCTCTCGAGTTCCCACTTTAAACAGGCAGGAGAAAGAGAACATTAAATTAACAATTATAACATAGAGTGCTAAGTACACTTAGAAATGTGTCCAGAGTGCCATGGTAGCAGGGATAAAGAACACTGGATTTAGGTCAAGAGAATCAGAGAAAAACTTTCTAAAGGTGATGATATTTTTGTTACCTCAAGGAGGAGCAGAAATTAGGCAAATTAGAGGAAGTAGAATTTGGCTGCATTCCTAAGAAACCTCTTGTTATTAAAAGTCACATTATAACTTCTTCAATGAAAAAAGGTAAGATGCTAGAGAACTTCGAAATTGTAATAGTAAGGTTTTTTCTCCTGCAGAAATTTCAGTAATAAAGATATCTCTACTGTTATAAGGGTATTTTTATATTATAAACAGCAAAAACAAAAAAATCAAAATGGGCAAAATCAAAACTAAACAGTTTCTCATTTACTCTTTGGTCCATGCAGCCTCAGTTCCTTTTTTGCTGAGTCCTGACCTCACAATTGTGCTTGCTAGGCTTATCGCAGCTGCCAAAGGTAAAGAAAACAGCCCAAGAACAGAAATCCATGGAAAGATGTTGGCAGAGCATCTGGCCATGCAGTCAAAGCAGTCATGTGTTTCCATGCACTGTCTGCATGAATTTCCCCCCTCTACTAGTGAGCTATTAATTCCTAATAGAGACTGACTTATAATCAATAGTAGTTTACACAATGCAAAGTAGGTTTCATAATTAGTTGATTGCATTATATCTAATTCCCATTATAAAAGCTTGTTCTGTTGGAGATATGCCTGAAGTTTGGTGTGACTGGAGCACAAAATGTAACTGGGGGTAGTTTCCTTCAAAAGTGAGCCTGGAGAAGTACCTAGATCCTGGAGGCCTTTGTGTGCCATGCTAAGGAATTTGGATTTTATTCTGAAAGCAATACGGGAGATTGATTAATGAATTACAGGGAGGGTTGAGAGAGAGCCTAAGATTTGAATTTAGAAAAAGCTCCCTGGCAGCAGTGTAAAAAATAGATTGTGTGTTGGATGTTGGTGAGAGAGACTATTTATTAGGATAATGAGGACCTAAAGTAAGGCAGTAGGAAAGAAAAGGAGGGACTAATTTAGACAGATAAGAAACACTGAATGATTTTACTTAGTGACAAACTTGATGTAGAGGTGTGTATACATGTGTGTGTGGTGTGTGTGTGGTGTGTGTGTGTGTGTGTGTGTGTGTGTGTGTGTGTGTGTGTGTGTGGCAATACTTGCAACTGTGTAGAGGGAGTTTAATGGCTATCTTTATGTCTTAGGGCTACCAGGTGAGATAAGAAAGACAGTAGGAGAATCAGGAACAGGATTTCTGGAGGGGAGCGATGGAGGAGGATGGCTCATTCATAAATTTAATTTATGTATGAAATATAAGAGGAAATACTCAATAGGTAGGCCTGAAAATCTGGGAATTACATTACAGATAAACAGGATTTTAGAAAATAAAATTCTACTTAAAATTTTATCAAAGTAAAACATACATGTGGTTAAAAGCATCAATTTATCAGTAATGGCTTAGAAAGAAAAACCATGATTAATTACAGTGTGGCAGTTATGGATTGGAGCCTCTCGGCTCCAAATCCATCTGCCATTGTCAGCTCTGGACCCTCGAAGCATTTCCCTTTTGCAACAAGCACAGTGTTACGCTTTTACAGCAGAGGGCACTGGAAGGACACTGGAAAAGGAAGGGATTTCTCTTACTGATTCCTGATGTTGCTTCAGTCGGCTCCTGCAGCATGGGTGGCTTCTGCAGGATCCAGCACCAAAAGCCTGAGAGGCCTTCTGCAGATCTAGGCCTGGCAGCGTGCACAGCTTCTCCAGCACACAGTGGTCAGCAGCTTTCTCAGACACCTCCTCTGGCAGCTTTGTGGCAAGTTCCTAGGTGTAACACCTCCCTGTAAAGGGCTTACCTATGAATGCCCTCCTCTGGCACCTCGGAGGGTGGATTTCCAGCCAGCTCCAGGTGACAGATTTCCAGAAAATTCTGCTGGCATGGCACCATGGCAACTCCTCTGTCATCCAGTGAGCCACAGCTGTGCCCTCTCCTGGAAGGTCTGGATATCAGCTCTGAGGAAGAGACTTTCCTTAAGCACTCTAGCTCAGACCTAGGCGGAGGGGCTGCTCTTTTTTTTATACGTTATTCCTATATTCTTCAGAGTCCTCTTCAGTTCTTACTAGTCAATCGTTTGTTACTTCAATTCTGTTTTAGTTAGTAGCATTTTGTATTTAACTTTGCATCTTCAGATTACTGGGATGTTTCTCTCTTCTGATTGAACCCTGACTGATACATCTTTTCTACTTCTCACAAAACTAATGCCACCCTCCAGAGGCAGTAACTTTTTACTATTTTTTTTTTTTTTTTTTACTATTTCTCATTTTAGCTTTCCTGATGGTTTTATGGGCTATTCTAAGATAATGATGATTTAGTGTATTTCCATATCACCCCCCACCTCTGTCACTTCCATCACTTTCTCCCTTTCTCCCATGTCCCTTCCTCTTCCCCTGGATACGAATATCACCTTTCTCAGTTCCTCCACTGGTCACTCTGCAAAATGTCAAACTATGTACCTAATTCTCATTTCTTATTCTATTACCTAAGTAAAGTATATGTTTTTTCCTACTAATCTTGTAATGTGAGAACATTGTCATTCTTTCCCTTTGCTCCACCTTTGTCTCTCTTTCACCTCCATATATGTATCAGCCCTGCTTTTATTTTCTTAAAATTAAAAAAAATATGGACAAAATTTAATTTGGAAAAATTAAAAACGAAAGACATCATATTATAGGTAAATTCTTAACATTGAAGGCCAACACACAACATTCAGAGTCTTTCAGCTGTTAAAAAAAATATTGCTCTGTGAGGCAAGTAATGCACTCTGATGATACTTCCTTCTCTAAGTTTACAAAGTCAGGATCCAGTGTTACGTACCAGAGAATAAAACTAATATCAAGTTCAAAAGATTTCTTTTTATCATTTCTTCAAACTTACGTTGTGTTTTAGTTTCCTTTAAACTTAAGCTGCCTTTCTTTTATAGCTTTTTTTTCTTCCTGTTTGCTGATTTATCTCTCATTCTTTATTTACTTGCACTATGTGCATAAATGCACATAGTCTTGTGCTTTTTCAAGCTCTCGTCCATACTATCAATTATGTTGAATTCTCCCCCATCCCTTTTTCCCTTAAAGATCTCCTGGTACAGTTTTCCACTCTTCTTTTCCAGCTTAAGTTCTTTATTTTCTATGCCTGCTGAACAACTTGAAAATTCTCTTAACTGTTGTTTTTTCCCAATGGTTCAATTTCTTCTTTTGTCATGGTTTATTTTCCTGTTTTGTTGGACCATATCCTCAGACAACTTCCTAAAAAAAGTTTAGTGTGTATAAATTTTGAGTTCTCACATGTTTGAAAATGCCCATATTTTGTCTCCACATTTTATTTGGCTAGGTTGAGTACACCAGGTTAAAATATTTTTTTTCTTGAGAACTTTGAAGACATTGCACCATTATGTTCTGACACCCAGCACTGCTCATGAGAAGCCTACTTCTATAAACTTTTAGGATTTTCCTTTTATTCTTGGTCTCATGAACATTCATAATGATGTATTTCTGATGAAGCAGGGGGGAGGTGATATAACTGTGTGTGGGTACTTTTTCACTCATTCTTCTTGAAACTCAATTGGCCCTTTTATTCCTCACTACTTCATCAGTCACTACCCCTCATCTATTTTCTGTCTCCTATAACTTTGTTGAACTCTATCATGTGTTGGCCCCTGTGCTAGATAGTCTCCATTTGTCTCTGCAGATTCACTTTCCACTCTTCTTCTTCCTGCTGCATGCCCCAGGAGGGTGGTTTTTACAGATGGCAGCACAAGCTTCCTGGCTTCCGAAGTTGGGTTTGAACAATGGGCGGCATCAGCAGGTTATTGGAATGTGGAAGAAGGTACAGTTGATGTATTTATTCCTATGGAAACCTCCCTGCTGAGCCATGTAAGGGCAGTGGTTGAATTTCTTTACAGAGTGTCATAGCTCTTGCGAGGCTTAACAAGTATTAACAAGGCATAACAAGTAGGTTCTTGGAACTGCTCATTCTTCTTGCCTCTTCAGACAGAGGGATAGTAGTTGCCTCTCACTTTTGCTAGACTCATTAGTCTGTACTGGATTCCCCTTATCACTGACCACACTTTTGTAAGTTAGGTATGTATTAAGCTCTCTTCAGTATCCATTTTGGGGGTGCTATTTGATGTTTATGAAGAATCTGACTGATACAGATCCCCAAGTTGTTTTCTTGGTAGGTGAATATATGCATTGAGAAGAGATCATACTTCTGCTTAATCTCCTGTTATTTGGGAATATAAGTGAATCAGAATCAGAACATAGGTAATAGTTGAGGCTTGGATAAGGTTACCCAAGATTATGCTTTGTAGCACATGTTGCATTTTCACCTATCTTGTCAGTGCCTATATTAGTAATTAACTTTAAAAAGTTAATCAACTGAATGTCAGCACATTTAGTTTAGCTCAAACTGAGTATTATAGGAAATATTTTTTTAGTAACTTATTAGGCTTGTTTAAAATTAGATAAAATCAGTCGTTCCTTGGTGTCTGCAGTTGCTGATGTCTCATATATAAAATGGTGTAGTACAGTTGGTCCTCCGTATCTACAGATGCAGAACCTGTGGATATGGACGGTCGACTGTAATTCATTAATTTAGAAGACTTTTCATTCATAAGTAGGTGAATTCTATTTTTGGAGATTTTAGGTTATTTCCTATCAGCTTTTTGTACCTTCAGTGTTTGTTGTTACAATGCATAAAGTAGAAAATAATTTCGCTTACACTGAAAATTTTAACTGGAAGTTTTTATTATTGCTTCTGCTGTAATTAACAATATACATATGTTCTAAAGGGCTAGATACATTTCAGAATTGCATTCCTATGGTTATTTTAGGAAGAGATTAGGAAGCATGGAATTTATATGTATGGAGAAAAATGCAAGAGATCCCAGAGACTTCATAGAGCAGGATAAGTCAGGGTTCATCCTACTAGAAATTTAAGAGCACAGTCACAATAGATTGAGGGGTACACAAGGCAACTCTCTTTGATCTAAACTTTTATCCTTGCTTGTCTGCCATGACATCATTTTCCATTCTAATTTTCTCAAAATTCTTTTTATCTGAGTCATTACTTTGGTGAGCTAATGAAGTTAGGGAGGGGAAAATGGAGAACAAGCATAGCTTGGTGTGGTAACTGGCTACTCCAAAAACCCTTAAGTCCATCCATAGGGGTCAAGATGATGATATAGGCTTAAAATAAAATTGCCCTTTCCCCAACAGAGGCTAAGAGAGAAATGGTACATTAGATTGTGATCATTTTACCTCTAGCCTTCTATTCTCATTGTTAGGAAGACCTAGAAATCCATCTTTCCCTACCCACCAATACTCATAACCTGTCAGCATCCGCATCATGGCTACTGGGAGTACTCTAATATTCCATTTATGTCAGCCACCAAAGGAGTCGCTAGACATCCAGGTTACCTCTTCTCTCCCACACTCTAATCCCCATTGAATTCCATATACTTCCATTCTGGTCTCTTTCCCTACCCTAAAATTCTTCCATGATGCCCTCAGGAATCCCAGTTCCATTAGAATTAAAATCTCCTGTATCCTCAACCTATTCTCTGAATAGTCCTTTCACTTTCTTGCTGTAAAAGAAACCTGGGGGCTTCCCTGATGGCTCAGTGGTTAAGAATCTGCCTGCAGGAGACATAGGTTCGAGCCCTGGTCCAGGAAGATCCCACATGCCACGGAGTGACTAAGCCTGTGCGCCACAACTGCTGAGCCTGTGCTCTAGAGCCTGCGAGCCACAACTACTGAGCCTGTGTGCCACAACTACTGAAGCCCACACACTTAGAGCCTGTGCTCCACAACAAGAGAAGCTACCGCAATGAGAAGCCCGCACACCACAATGAAGAGTAGCCCCCCCGCCGCAACTAGAGAAAGCCCATGCGCAGCAACAAAGACCCAATGCAGCTAATAAATAAATAAATTAAAAAATAAGAAAAAGAAAAAGAAACCTGGAATTCTTCTGAAGTTTCTGCTTCCCTGAGAGCTGTCTCAAGTGATGGGTGTTTTTCTTATTCATCTCTCCCACCTCTGGACCTGAGAGTGGAGAAGTTCTCCTTGTACCTCATTGCTGCTTCACACCATTCTCTCTTTTTCCTCCCTAAAACTTTTAAACATTGAATCTCATGCCATCATATTATATCATTCATTACCCCTTATTGTTGCCATTATCTACTGATTCTCTAGCCTTTTCCTCTTACCTTCTACAGTTTTTCTCCTGGCTCATTCTTGCTATCTCTAATACACTCACAATTCTTGCTAATTTAATGTGGACTAAAGGAATCATTGCAAAAATCTGATCTGTTATTTCCTCGGACTCTTCTTCAAAGAACTTGTCTCCAGCTTAGTGCAGCCCCTCGCTCTCTTGGTTATATCCTAGACCTTGAGATTACCATAAATGCAAACCCTACATAATCTCAATATATATATTTTTTAACATCTTTATTGGCGTATAATTGCTTTACAATGGTGTGTTAGTTTCTGCTTTATAACAAAGTGAATCAGTTATACATATACATATGTCCCCGATATCTCTTCCGTCTTCCGTCTCCCTCCCTCCCACCCTTCCTATCCCACCCCTCTAGGTGGTCACAAAGCACCGAGCTGATCTCCCTGTGCTGTGTGGCTGCTTCCCACTAGCTATCTATTTTATGTTTGGTAGTGTGTATATGTCCAATCTCAATATTCTCATACCCCACTCTCTAACCAGTACCTCTCCCAGCTCACATCCAGCCATACTTGACCTCCACTGGGACCTACAGTTCATTAACCTAAATTGTCCCTCTCCTTGTGACATCTTCATTACCCTCTTACCTGGATTCATCTGTAGGCAATCATAATAATCTCCTTCACACTTGCTCTTGTCTTCCTTGTCCCATTTCTCCCTTCTTTGTACTGCTTCATGAAACTACATTTGGGTTAAATCCTTCCTTGTCTGGGCCATGCAGCTGAGTATTGCTGGAGAAAAACTTGCAACTATAATCATAGTGTCACTTTAAATGAAATATACAAACCATAATGCTACCAGGCAATTGTTCTGGCCCATTCAGTCTCTCATTTTCGTAGACAACTACTTCACATTTTTTTCAGAAGCAAAGGAACGCTTTATTCTTATTCTTTGATCAGAGAATGGAGAGGTGCAGGCTCCCGGTCTAGAGCACTCACTCCCCACCACAGGCCATGGGTGGGGCTGCTTTATAGGGATCTTGTGAGGGTGGGGCAGTGGGGGGTGTTCTCACAGGATTGGAGCAGAGTCTCTGCACACGATCTGCTGCTGCCATCTTGAATTGATATGTCACGCTCAGCACTTCTGCACTCAGCCAGCAGATTTGGTATGTCACAGCAGCAGTTCTGCATTGGGAACTCTAATCCAATGTGTTAGGTGCAAGGCTTCTGCACACGGGCTCCCTATAGGCAAGTGAAACCAGACTAAGCACAAAAGGAGAGCTTAGACTTTATCTTATTTTTCCTAGATATTATCTTATTTTTCCTGGGGAGCCCTGTGGGCTTTGCTGGTGACATTTATAGGTCATGAAATGGACTTTGCATTTCATTCTAAGTGTTATGGGGAGCCATTTAAGGGTTTTAAGTAAACGAGTGAGATGATCTGATTCACATTTTCAAAAGCCTCCCCTGGTGGCTTCGTGGAGAAAAACATGTAAGGGGGATGAGGGGCAAGCCTGGAAGCAAGGACACATGGGCTTGGCAACTGTGCTCCACGCTCCTAATGTTTTCATGTTACCCGAAGCTCTCACTTGAGAATCTGAAAGGATTATGAATCAAGGGCAAAGGGAAAGGAGCTAACAGATGTGGTGAGGGCCAGGAGAAGCAGGAAACGTTGAGGCAGAAACCACAGAAAATTTCAGAGGGTTCCAGCAGGATTAAGTTTAATGGCTGTTACCATCTTTTGTCTCTAATAAATGTAAATGTTCACCACAAATAAAGCTTTCACAAGTGGCAATTTCCCCTGAAATTCTGGGAATAGGGAGAAGGTCCAGAACACTGGAGCTGAACAACAGAGTGTACAAAAATCTAGTCAGAGACTCCCAAATGAACAAAGAATGCTGAAAGGAAGGTGAAAAGGGTCAGCAACATAGGGTCTTGAGATGAACACAATTTTGCCATCTGAATCTGCATTTGCTGCCCAACCTGCTAAGCTTTGCTACTGTCAGCCACTGAGCACAGGTGAGTATACTGGAAGATAGTAACCCCAATTTCATGTTTATTACTGATTCTCCTCCAACGTGGCAAGGATAAACGATGGAAATCAGTGTTCTCATCCTTGACTCCTCTCTATCAAGCTTCCCCATGTTCAGTTTTCTGTGAAAATGCAAAGAGCTCAGGTGTTTTTTGTGTCAATGAAAAGAGCTGATGGCATCTTTTCATATCTAAAGTTGTGAGAGCACTATTTCAATGCATATTTCATCTTGACGCTCTTCTGCCCCATGGCTGCACTTCATGGGAAAGGACTACTGCTTTAGTCATGATTAATCAGTAACTGACTTACTCTGTAACTGGAAATGCAGCACAAGCCTGAGAATGATAATGCAGCTTCAAAGTCCTTTGTTTATGAAGTGTTTTTATCATAATTTAAAAATTCTACTTGTTTTCACGTAAAGCTATGAGGTAGGTTATCGTCACTGCCATTCTAAAGATGAGAATGTGGAGCTTGGATGACTCCTACAAGGTCATAAGAGAAGTTATTTGCTTAGTCAGGATGGAACTCACAGGCCTGTTTCACCAGATTATTGTCCTTTGAGTCACATAATTACAGTGACAAATGGAGTGACCAGAGATAAAATGTTAAGTGAGACAAGCATAGAAGTCCATTGATGCAAAAAGCTGGAAGGCAAAATGTGCCATTTTTCATGCAAGAAACATAGTCTGTGCCATGCTTTTAAGCCACTAAGGAGAAGTAAAATAAAGTTATATATTTGCTTTTTCTTCATTGTTGTTGCTATTTGTGCTGTCTCTATTCTGTGAATACTGTCCTTGCTTTTAGGTTTGTCGAATGACTCTACTGTGGCTCTTGTCACTGGTAGAAACCATAGAAGAGAGCTTGATGTTTCCATGAAGTTTGATGTTTCCATGTTTCCTACTCAAAGGGCAAATGGTGAGTGCAATATAAAATAAGATCGAAATCTAGTAGAGGTTTTGACAATCTCATTCTGCCTTTCCTTTTTAGAATCTTATGAGATATATTGCTCTGCTGAGAGAGAAGGATGTTGAGGGTGAGAACAAAAGAGAACGGTCTATCGTTGCACTCAATTTCTTTTTTTTTTTTTTTTTGGTACGCGGCCCTCTCACTGTTGTGGCCTCTCCCGTTGTGGAGCACAGGCTCCAGACACGCAGGCTCAGCAGCCATGGCTCACGGGCCCAGCCGCTCCGTGGCATGTGGGATCTTCCCGGACCGGGGCACGAACCTGTGTCTCCTGCATCGGCAGGCGGACTCTCAACCACTGCGCCACCAGGGAAGCCCTCAATTTCTTGATGTAGTGATTAACAAAAGGAAGTCTTTACATATTAAGTATGTTAATCATAGACGAAGCCTGAGGTGGGGTCAAAAGAAAAGGTCCAGCTTTATGAGCTGGAGAAGGGAATTATTTTATTCAGATCTGATGCTGAAGATTTAAAAGGAATGTCCTTATCATTCCATATCAATTGCCATCCCATCCAGGAGTGATAGGCATAAGCAAGGGCAAGTTGAGTGGTGACAGCTCTAAACAAAATAGACTTAAGGGTGGCTTCTAAGTGTGGAGAGTAACACAGCTTGTAGACAGACATGGGCAGGACCAACCTATAACAGAGTAACAGCATAGGGAACCATTTCTCACCTCTGCACATCAAGAGGAAAAATACTTATCAGTAGGAGAAAGAGTGAATGCAGTGAACATGTGGAAAAAGCCTTGGGAATCCCACGTCAAGCCAAGAGGTGCAAGGGAAAATTGTCCAGCCTGCTTTCCTTTCCTTGGGAGAAAAATCATCTATGAGATACTCATGTATATCAGTTGACTATTGTGGAATTTTTCCTGCACTTCAGGACAATTAGTAACTGAATATTTTGGAGGAGGGAGAGAAAACTGGCCAGGGTAAGCCCCTTCCATTGTTTCCCCAAGGTAACTGCGCTTACAATATTGTGATTGTCTATTTTCTCATTTCTATCTCTGCACAGCTGAAGGCTCTCCGAGGGCAGGGGTCTTGTCTGGCTTGTTCAGTGTGGTATCTCCAGTGCCTAGCACATTGTACTTGGCACTTAATACATTTGATGGTTGTTGGTTGTCCAAAGGAGTGAATGGTGGATCAAGTAAAGGCAGCGTACAGACAGGAGAACAAGTAAACTTTTGTTTTCTGAATCTAATCCTACTGGTAATCTTTAAGGAGATATATAGCATATAATTAAGAACCAGGCTGCCTAGTTTCCAAATCCAGTTTTGTCATCTCCAAGCTGTGTCATTACAGGATGTTTCTTAACCTTACCTGTGAATGGGGACAAAGATACCCACTTATATCAGTGGTTATGTCAGGATATCAGAGTTTGGCTGCATGTACAGAAAACCCAAATAAGAGTAGTTCAAATAGGATAATGGTTTATCTTTTATTACCTAATAATGTCAGTTGGAAGAAAGGTAGTCCAGGGCTGCATGGCAGGTCTACTATGAAATCAGGACCCAAGCTCTTTCTACCTTTTCTTTTAGCCAGCCTTGGTGTGTGCCTTTTACAATGGTCATGTGGTGGTTGCTGGAGCTCCAGCTATTGTATCTGCTTTCTAGGCAGGAAAAAGGAGATGAACAAAAGCAAACTCCACATGACACTGAGTCTCCGCCCTTTAAAGAGATTCTGAGAAGACTCAACCAAAAACTTTCATTTATAACTCATTGGCCAGAACTGTGTCACACGTTTGCCCATCTGGGAAGGAGTCTGGGAAATGTATTTTTTGTCTTTTAGCTGGGCATATTGCTAGTCTTAAAATAAAAAGGGTCATGTTGGTAAGGAAAAAGTGGAGATTGGATATTGGATAGGCAACTAACCGTATTGGAACAGGTAAAGACTCACACAGTAGGCACTCAGGAAATGTGTTGTGCTCACGTTTAAATTAGACTTGTGATTGTAATTGAAAATGTATTAAAATATATAGAAATGATGGATATGTAGACTTGAACATTGAATTTATAGGACGTATCTTTTGGGTAGCTTCCCAGCTCATGGGTAATGATTAGCGCTGACACGGTATTTACTGTGAACCTGGATCCTGATATATAATCACTCATTTAATCCTTAACCACAACTCTGAGAAGTAGCTACGGATAACATTTTCACTTTGTGGATGAGAAAAACTGAGAGTTAAGTAGGATGCTACCACAATCATCAAATGGTAGAACTAGGTAACATTTAAACTTAGACAATCTGCTTTCATGGTCTGTGCTCTTAATCACCAGTGTAAGTGAGAGAATGTCTTCCAATAAAAGTGTATTTAAAAGACCTCATTTCCGGGACTTCCCTGGTGGCGCAGTGGTTAAGAACCCGCCTGCCAATGCAGGGGGCACGGGTTTGAGCCCTGGTCCTGGATGATCCCACATGCCGCAGAGCAACTAAGCCCGTGTGCCACAACTACTGAGACTGTGCTCTGAGAAGCCTACGCACCGCAACGAAGGGTAGTACCCGCTCTCCGCAACTAGAGAAAGCCCATATGCAGCACTGAAGACCCAACACAGCCAATAAGTAAATCAATAAATAATTTAAAAAATAAAAAAATAAAACACTTGGAGTTTTTTAAAAAAATAAAATAAAACACCTCATTTCCTTCCTCTAAAAATTTTCCAGTTCCCTGGCTGGAATAAGCTAACTATGAAACCTTACAAATATATTTAAATTTATTGTGTCTCTTTGATGCCATGTTCGAAATAAGGAGAATAAATAGCAGATGGTGATATCTGTTAGAATATAAACCAAATAGGGAAAAGACTGCCATTTTTTTCTGGCTGCAGGAAGTGCCTAATTTAGTGTCTCAAATATTATGAAAGTACTTGGCAAATCACATTTTTTAGTGAAGCTCGCACTTTGACTTTCCCAGCTACTGAGGCTCACCACATAAAGATGCTGCAATTTAAGAGCTTCCTTTACAGATGGTCTCCCTGTGCTATGCGGCTGCTTTGCACTAGCTATCTATTTGTGACCACCTAGAGGGGTGGGATAGGGAGGGTGGGAGGGAGACGCAAGAGGGAGGGGATATGGGGATATATGTATATGTATAGCATAGCTGATTCACTTTGTTTTACAGCAGAAACTAACACAACAATGTAAAGCAATTTTACTCCAATAAAGATGTTTTTTTAAAAAAAAGAGTGCTTCCTTTACAGATGGAACTAAAATTCTCATCTTTAGTCAACATGAAAATATGCTGTTTATAAAAACATTTAAAGCCGAATGATCAGCAACCAAACAGTTCATAAAGAAAGGCACAAGGGCTTCCCTGGTGGCGCAGTGGTTGAGAGTCCGCCTGCCGATGCAGGGTACACGGGTTCGTGCCCTGGTCCGGGAAGATCCCACATGCCGCGGAGTGGCTAGGCCCGTGAGCCGTGACCGCTGAGCCTGCGCGTCCGGAGCCTGTGCTCCGCAACGGGAGAGGCCACAACAGTGAGAGGCCCGCGTACCGCAAAAAAAAAAAAAAAAAAAAAAAAAAAAAAAAAAAAAGAAAGGCACATATAATCAATTTGCATGCATATATGTATACACACATATGCATATGTACATATTTTGCATGTATATATTATAAATGCTCATGCTTATAAAAGAAAACACTACCCTGATTATTTTTAGAACATCTGTTGGGAGAAAAGGATATTACCCAGGCACCCTTCAAGGATGACACGGATGGTAGGTAGTGACTGATTATGAAGAAGTGCATGTCATCTATACAAGGTCAGGCAAAACAAAGCTTTGAGCCATTTCGGTGTTACCATGAAGGCAATTGCAATGCAATTTGCTAGTGACCAAATGATTATCAGTATTAACCCTGTCTGCAAAGGCAGGAGAGGGGGTGGCACTTAGCTCCTGTTCACTTTCTATTGTCAACCTACAAGGCATCAGTGGTGGGATGGGTGGCACCTACAACTGCATCTGATTGGCTGCTTTCACATCCTATGAAAGGAGAAGGAAGGGGCATCAGCAGGTGGGTTTACAGGAACAGTTTCATAAGCTGGAGACTGGATGCTATTTCTACTGCAGTAAACCTCAGGGGGCTGCTTTTTCCCTTTCTTCCCTTCTTTGGATTTTGCTAGTTAATACCCAAAAGGTTGACCCTTCACTCTGCCCTCAAAGAAGCCCTTCTGCCAGGGCTGGTGGCTATAGCTTTCAGCCACATGCACTCAGAAATCAGTAAGTATTTCTCAGACTATTGTATTTCTTTTCCTGTGGGCTTCATTGTTTTGGTGGTTGTTCTTTCCTTCATGTTTCAACATCTACTGTCATAAAAGTGACTCTGAGGGCCAAAGGAAGGCTGACAATTCTACTCGAGCCCTCTGTGGTACTTGTTGCCTGTTTCAAAAAGTGCCATTGTTTTCGGGTGGTCGGGGGATCATTTGCTGCTCTTGGGGTAGGGGAACCCTATAATGAAACAAATCTCCATAAAGAATATCACCTCTTGTAACATAATATTAATGTTGTTACTTTTGAAATTATTAGAGCAACAATCTTAGCTAGAAAATATCATTGAAGTATAGGAAATCAACTGCCTTTTGATTTCAGTAAAGGAGAAAAGGTTTTTTATCTTGTTATCTTGTCATTGCTTTGTAGTTTTTGAAAATGTGTGTAATTTCCAAGAAAGTGCATATTTCCTTAAGGCTAGCAGGAGATGAATGAGTAACAAGAGGACAATGATACCTACTTCTTTTAATAGAAGTTTTACTTGGTATGCTTTTTTAAAACTTTGTAAAAGATATACACTGATGTTTGGAATTTTAAAAACATCTACTTTTTAAACTGTTTATAAAAATTAGTTACATGGATTAGGGTTTTTGTGCGAGACTATTCAAATGTATTTACATGGTAACAGGATAAAAAATGTGGAATAGATTAGTTAAATCTGATTATTAAAAGAAAACAGCTACTTATGTATTTTGTGGCACCCCAGTTCTTAGTATCTCTTTTCCCCTTAGAAACACTCATACCTCATTAATTTGGATGACATTCACTAGCAATTTGTCATAGTTTAGGCTGGATGAAATTTTTCTAGCCAGGTCTTAAATCAACGGTAGAGTAAATAAGTTGAGAAAAGAAGATCATAGAAGTCATGTTTCAACACTGTTTTTTATCTATTCACTCATTCTCTACCCAGAAATAATTTGGAAGCATATTTGCATTCAAACAACCCAGTGGTTATAGGCTTTCTACTTTACCTACAAATGAGTGATACTTCCATTCACCAACTACGTACTGAAAATCTATCTTGTCCCAGGAACTGTGCTAAGCACTTGAGATATCAGAACGAATCAGAGAGGTCGCCACCTTTGGAGAGCTCAAAGACTAGTGACGTGGTAGACGGGAAGTAAATAAACCACAGTGAGAGTCGTCAGTGCTCTTGTATGTGTATGAACAAATTGTGTGTGGATACAACAAGGTGTTAATGTCAGTGGAGCAGCAAGAGACAAGGCTGGAAAGGTAGGTTGGGCCCCTCTCTCTACCTCTGCCCTCTGAGGCACTGTGGAGGTTAAGAAACAGCAGGCCAATGGAAAAAGCACTGAACTTCATCATTGCTGAAGCTTTCTGAGCTAGTTTATGTAAAATGGTGTAATAATACCTGCCTCTCAGACTAATGGGAAAACAAAATTAGGAAAAACATGAAAAGTGCCTAAAAACCTACTTGGTTCATAGTTAGCTTGGGTACTTTCCTTTCCCCCTTAAAATGCTATTTCTAGGAATCCTCCAAGAACTGTTTTTGTAAGTGAACAAACCCCCTAACTGAATCTTTTTGTTTCTTTGTCTGTTTTGTAAATATGACCTATGGCTTGTATTGTCTGTAAATTTTAATAACCTTCCAAATTTCTTTGATTATAGAAACATGAGTACAGAATCTGGAAATTAGAGGATTTGGATCTTTAGGCTGAGTTAGATCTATCATTCAGATGCCAACCGGATTTAAACTCACTTAAAGTTTTGGCAAAATTTCTTTCTCCTAGCCTTTTTGTCAAGAAGTAGAAATAATATATTTCTGAGCTAGTTCCTATGGAAATCTTTAAAGGATACATTTAATAATGTATGCAAAAGTGATTTGAAGAGATCCATACAAAGTAATAATAACAATACCTTACAAAATCTTTCATTAGGTAAATGTGGGTTATTTTAATTCTTTTATTTTATTTTATTTTTTTTTAGTATCTCTCCTGAACATTATTTCCTTTTCATTCGTTCTATAGTTTATCTGCATCTTCTCTTTTTTCAGATTAGTCTTACCAAAGATTTTTTTCTCATTATTTTTAATATTTTTTTTTACATCTTTATTGGCGTATAATTGCTTTACAATGGTATGTTAGTTTCTGCTTTTTATAACAAAGTGAATCAGTTATACATATACATATGTTCCCATATCTCTTCCCTCTTGCGTCTCCCTCCCTCCCACCCTCCCTATCCCACCCCTCCAGGCGGTCACAAAGCACCGAGCTGATCTCCCTGTGCTATGCGGCTGCTTCCCACTATCTATCTACCTTACTTTGGTAGTGTATATATGTCCATGCCTTTCTCTCGCTTTGTCACAGCTTACCCTTCCCCCTCCCCATATCCTCAAGCCCATTCTCTAGTAGGTCTGTGTCTTTATTCCTGTCTTACCCCTAGGTTCTTCATGACATTTTTTTCCCCTTAAATTCCATATATATGTGTTAGCATACGGTATTTGTCTTTCTCTTTCTGACTTACTTCATTCTGTATGACAGACTCTAGGTCTATCCATCTCATTACAAATAGCTCAATTTCGTTTGTTTTTATGGCTACTATTCCACTGTATATATGTGCCACATCTTCATCCATTCATCTGATGATGGACACTTAGGTTGTTTCCATCTCTGGGCTATTGTAAATAGAGCTGCAATGAACATTTTGGTACATGACTCTTTTTGAATTATGGTTTTCTCAGGGTATATACCCAGTAGTGGGATTGCTGGGTCATATGGTAGTTCTATTTGTAGTTTTTTAAGGAAACTCCATACTGTTCTCCACAGTGGTTGTATCAATTTACATTCCCACCAGCAGTGCAAGAGCGTTCTCTTTTCTCCACACCCTCTCCAGCATTATTGTTTCTAGATTTTTTGATGATGGCCATTCTGAGTGGTGTGAGATGATATCTCGTTGTAGTTTTGATTTGCATTTCTCTAATGATTAATGATGTTGAGCCTTCTTTCATGTGTTTATTGGCAGTCTGTATATCTTCTTTGGAGAAATGTCTATTTAGGTCTACTGCCCATTTTTGGATTGGGTTGTTTGGTTTTTTGTTATTGAGCTGCATGAGCTGCTTATAAATTTTGGAGATTAATCCTTTGTCAGTTGCTTCATTTGCAAATATTTTCTCCCATTCTGAGGGTTGTCTTTTGGTCTTGTTTATGGTTTCCTTTGCTGTGCAAAAGCTTTGAAATTTCATTAGGTCCCATTTGTTTATTTTTGTTTTTATTTCCATTTCTCTAGGAGGTGGGTCAAAAAGGATCTTGCTGTGATTTATGTCATAGAGTGTTCTGCCAATGTTTTCCTCTAAGAGTTTGATAGTTTCTGGCCTTACATTTAGGTTTTTAATCCATTTTGAGCTTATTTTTGTGTATGGTGTTAGGGAGTGATCTAATCTCATACTTTTACATGTACCTGTCCAGTTTTCCCAGCACCACTTATTGAAGAGGATGTCCTTTCTCCACTGTACATTCCTGCCTCCTTTATCAAAGATAAGGTGACCATATGTGCGTGGGTTTATCTCTGGGCTTTCTATCCTGTTACATCGATCTATCTTTCTGTTTTTGTGCCAGTACCATACTGTCTTGATTACTGTAGCTTTGTAGTATAGTCTGAAGTCAGGGAGCCTGATTCCTCCAGCTCCGTTTTTCATTCTCAAGATTGCTTTGGCTATTCGGGGTCTTTTGTGTTTCCATACAAATTGTGAAAGTTTTTGTTCTAGTTCTGTGAAAAATGCCAGTGGCAGTTTGTTAGGGATTGCATTGAATCTGTAGATTGCTTTGGGTAGTAGAGTCATTTTCACAATGTTGATTCTTCCAATCCAAGAACATGGTATATCTCTCCATCTATTTGTATCATCTTTAATTTCTTTGATCAGTGTCTTATAATTTTCTGCATACAGGTCTTTTGTCTCCTTAGGTAGGTTTATTCCTAGATATTTTATTCTTTTTGTTGCAATGGTAAATGGGAGGGTTTTCTTGATTTCACTTTCAGATTTTTCATCATTAGTGTACAGGAATGCCAGAGATTTCTGTGCATTAATTTTGTATCCTGCTACTTTACCAAATTCATTGATTAGCTCTAGTAGTTTTCTGGTAGCATCTTTAAGATTCTCTACTTATAGTATCATGTCATCTGCAAACAGTGACAGCTTAACTTTTTCTTTTCCGATTTGGATTCCTTTTATTTCCTTTTCTTCTCTGATTGCTGTGACTAAAACTTTGAAAACTATGTTGAATAATAGTGGTGAGAGTGGGCAACCTTGTCTTGTTCCTGATCTTAGTGGAAATGCTTTCAGTTTTTCACCATTGAGGATGATGTTGGCTGTGGGTTTGTCATATATGGCGTTTATTATGTTGAGGAAAGTTCCCTCTGTGCCTACTTTCTGCAGGGTTTTTATCATAAATGGGTGTTGAATTTTGTTGAAAGCTTTCTCTGCATCTATTGATATGATCATATGGTTTTTCTCATTCATTTTGTTAATATGGTGTATCACGTTGATTCATTTGCGTATATTGAAGAATCCTTGCATTCCTGGAATAAACCCCACTTGATCATGGTGTATGACCCGTTTAATGTGCTGTTGGATTCTGTTTGCTAGTATTTTGTTGAGGATTTTTGCATCTATGTTCGTCAGTGATATTGGCCTGTAGTTTTCTTTCTTTGTGACATCCTTGTCTGGTTTTGGTATCAGGGTGATCGTGGCCTCATAGAATAAGTTTGGGGAGTGTTCCTCCCTCTGCTATATTTTGGAAGAGTTTGAGAAGGATAGGTGTTAGCTCTTCTCTTAATGTTTGAGAGAATTCACCTGTGAAGCCATCTGGTCCTGGGGTTTTGTTTGTTGGAAGATTTTTAATCACAGTTTCAATTTCAGGGCTTGTGATTGGTCTGTTCACATTTTCTATTTCTTCCTGATTCAGTCTTGGAAGGTTGTGCATTTCTAAGAATTTGTCCATTTCTTCCAGGTTGTCCATCTTATTGGCATAGAGTTGCTTGTAGTAATCTCTCATGATCTTTTGTATTTCTGCAGTGTCAGTTGTTACTTCTCCCTTTTCATTTCTAATTCTATTGATTTGAGTCTTCTCCCTTTTTTTCTTGATGAGTCTGGCTAATGTTTTATCAATTTTGTTTATCTTCTCAAAGAACCAGCTTTTAGTTTTATTGATCTTTGTTATCGTTTCCTTCATTTCTTTTTCATTTATTTCTGATCTGATTTTTATGATTTCTTTCCTTCTGCTAACTTTGGGGGTTTTTTGTTCTTCTTTCTCTAATTGCTTTAGGTGCAAGGTTAGTTTGTTTATTCGAGATGTTTCCTGTTTCTTACGGTAGGATTGTATTGCTATAAACTTCCCTCTTAGAACTGCTTTTGTTGCATCCCATAGATTTTGGGTCATCGTGTCTCCATTGTCATTTGTTTCTAGGTATTTTTTGATTTCCTCTTTGATTTCTTCAGTGATCACTTCGTTAGTAAGTAGTGTATTGTTTAGCCTCCATGTGTTTGTATTTTTTTACAAATCTTTTCCTGTAATTGATATTTAGTCTCATAGCATTGTGGTTGGAAAAGATACTTGATACAATTTCAATTTTCTTAAATTTACCAAGGCTTGATTTGTGACCCAAGATATGATCTATCCTGGAGAATGTTCCATGAGCACTTGAGAAAAATGTGTATTCTGTTGTTTTTGGATGGAATGTCCTATAAATATCAATTAAGTCCAACTTGTTTAATGTTTAATTTAAAGCTTGTGTTTCCTTATTTATTTTCATTTTGGATGATCTGTCCATTGGTGAAAGTGGGGTGTTAAAGTCCCCTACTATGAATGTGTTACTGTTGATTTCCCCTTTTATAGCTGTTAGTATTTGCCTTATGTATTGAGGTGCTCCTATGTTGGGTGCATAAATATTTACAATTGTTATATCTTCTTCTTGCATCGATCCGTTGATCATTATATAGTGTCCTTCTTTGTCTCTTGTAATAGTCTTTATTTTAAAGTCTATTTTGTCTGATATGAGAATTGCTACTCCAGGTTTCTTTTGGTTTCCATTTGCATGGAATATCTTTTTCCATCCCCTCACTTTCAGTCTGTATGTGTCTCTAGGTCTGAAGTGGGTCTCTTGTAGACAGCATATATATGGGTCTTGTTTTTTTATCTATTCAGCCAATCTGTGTCTTTTGGTGGGAGCATTTAGTCCATTTACATTTAAGGTAATTATTGATATGTATGTTCCTATTCCCATTTTCTTAATTGTTTTGGGTTCGTTATTGTAGTTCTTTTCCTTCTCTTGTGTTTCTTGCCTAGAGAAGTTCCATTAGCATTTGTTGTAAAGCTGGTTTGGTGGTGCTGAACTCTCTCAGCTTTTGCTTGTCTGTAAAGGTTTTAATTTCTCTATCAAATCTGAATGAGATCCTTGCTGGGTAGAGTAATCTTGGTTGCAGGTTTTTCTCCTTCATCACTTTAAATACGTCCTGCCAGTCCCTTCTGACTTGCAGAGCTTCTGCTGAAAGATCAGCTGTTAATCTTATGGGGATTCCCTTGTGTGTTATTTGTTGTTTTTCCCTTGCTGCTTTTAATATGTTTTCTTTGTATTTAATTTTTGACAGTTTGATTAATATGTGTCTTGGCATATTTCTCCTTGGATTTATCCTGTATGGGACTCTCTGTGCTTCCTGGACTTGACTGACTATTTCCTTTCCCATATTAGGGAAGTTTTCAACTATAATCTCTTCAAATATTTTCTCAGTCCCTTTCTTTTTCTCTTCTTCTTCTGGAACGCCTATAATTTGAATGTTGGTGCCTTTAATGTTGTCCCAGAGGTCTCTGAGACTGTCCTCAGTTCTTTTCATTCTTTTTTCTTTATTCTGCTCTGCAGTAGTTATTTCCACTCTTTTATCTTCCAGGTCACTTATCCGTTCTTCTGCCTCAGTTATTCTGCTATTTATCCCATGTAGGGTATTTTTAATTTCATTTATTGTGTTGTTCATTGTTGTTTGTTTCATCTTTAGTTCTTCTAGGTCCTTGTTAAATGTTTCTTGCATTTTGTCTATTCTATTTCCAAGATTTTGGATCATGTTTACTATCATTATTCTGAATTCTTTTTCAGGTAGGCTGCCTATTTCCTCTTCATTTATTAGGTCTGGTGGGTTTTTATCTTGCTCCTTCATCTGCTGTGTGTTTTTCTGTCTTCCCATTTTGCTTATCTTACTGTGTTTAGGGTCTCCTTTTTGCAGGCTGCAGCTTCGTAGTTCCCGTTGTTTTTGTTGTCTGTCCCCAGTGGCTAAGGTTGGTTCAGTGGGTTGTGTAGGCTTCCTGGTGGAGGGGACTAGTGCCTGTGTTCTGGTGGATGAGGCTGGATCTTGTCTTTCTGTTGGGCAGGTCCACGTCTGGTGGTGTGTTTTGGGGTGTCTGTGGACTTATTATGATTTTAGGCAGCCTCTCTGCTAATGGGTGGGGTTGTGTTCCTGTCTTGCTAGTTGTTTGGCATAGGATGTCCAGCACTGTAGCTTGCTGGTCGTTGAGTGAAGCTGGGTGCTGGTGTTGAGATGGAGATCTCTGGGAGATTTTCACCATTTGATATTATGTGGAGCTGGGAGGTCTTTTGTGGACCAGTGTCCTGAAGTTGGCTCTCCCACCTCAGAGGCACAGCACTGACTCCTTGCTGCAGCACCAAGAGCCTTTCATCCACACAGCTCAGAATAAAAGGGAGAAAAAGTAGAAAGAAAGAATTAGTAGAAGTAGAAAGAGAGAAAGAAAGAAAGAAGGAAAGAGAGGAGGGAGGGAGGGAGGGAGGGAGGAAGGAAGGAAGGAGGGAAGGAAGGAAAAAAAGAAAAGAGATAAAGTAAAATAAAGTAAGATAAAATGTAATAAAGTTATTAAAATAAAAAAATAATTATTAAGAGATAAAAAAAGAAAAAAAATTAAAAAACCAAAAATAAAACTGACAGATAGAACCCTAGGACAAATGGTGGAAGCAATGCTATACAGACAAAATCTCACACAGAAGCATACACCTACACACTCACAAAAAGAGGAAAAGGGGAAAAAATAACAAATCTTGCTCTCAAAGTCCACCTCCTTGATTTGGGATGATTTGTTGTCTGTTCATATATTCCACAGATGCAGGCTACATCAAGTTGATTGTGGAGCTTTAATCCGCTGCTCCTGAGGCTGCTGCGAGAGATTTCCCTTTCTCTTCTTTGTTCTCACAGCTCCCAGGGGCTCAGCTTTGGATTTTGCCCCACCTCTGCGTGTACGTCCCCGGAGGGCGTCTGTTCTTCGCTCAGACAGGACGGGGTTAAAGGAGCCGCTGATTCGGGGGCTCTGGCTCACTCAGGCCGGGGGGGAGGGAGGAGCACTGCGTGCGGGGCGGGCCTGCGGCGGCAGAGGCCAGCGTGACGTTGCACCAGCCTGAGGCGCGCCTTGCGTTCTCCTGGAGGAGTTGACCCTGGATTCCGGGACCCTGGCAGTGGCGGGCTGCACAGGCTCCCCAGAAGGGGGGTTTGGATAGTGACCTGTGCTCGCACACAGGCTTCTTGGTGGCGGCAGCAGCAGCTTTAGCGTCTCATGTCCGTCTCTGGGGTCCGCGCTTTTAGCCGCGGCTCGCGCCCGTCTCTGGAGCTCCTTTAAGCAGCGCGCTTAATCCCCTCTCCTCACGCACCAGGAAACAAAGAGGCAAGAAAAAGTCTCTTGTCTCTTCGGCAGGTCCAGACTTTTCCCCGGACTCCCTCCCGGCTAGCCGTGGTGCACTAACCCCCTGCAGGCTGTGTTCACGCCACCAACCCCAGTCCTCTCTCTGCCCTCCGCCGAAGCCCGAGCCTCAGCTCCCAGCCCCGCCCGCTCTGGCGGGTGAGCAGACAAGCCTCTCGGGCTGGTGAGTGCCGGTCGGCCCCGACTCTCTGTGCGGGAATCTCGCCGCTTTGCCCCCCGCACCCCTGTTGCTGTGCTCTCCTTCGCGGCTCCGAAGCTTTCCCTCTCCGCCACCCGCAGTCTCCGCCCACGAAGGGACTTCCTAGTGTGTGGAAACATTTCCTCCTTCACAGCTCCCTCCCACTGGTGCAGGTCCCGTCCCTATTCTTTTGTCTCTGTTTATTCTTTTTTCTTTTGCCCTACCCAGGTACGTGGGAGGTTTCTTGCCTTTTGGGAGGTCTGAGGTCTTCTGCCAGCGTCCAGTAGGTGTTCTGTAGGAGTTGTTCCATGTGTAGATGTATTTCTGGTGTATCTGTGGGGAAGAAGGTGATCTCCGCGTCTTACTCTTCCGCCATCTTCCCGGAAGCCCTCCTATTTTAATTCTTAATAACTTAACACGTCAATAATCTCTTGGGATAGAAATTTCTGGATAAAAATGCAGGTGTCTAAAAGTTTTGAGTATTTCCTTAAAGATGATAAGTACTCAATTCCATACCTAGTTTAGAGATTATTCTTTTTCATTTGGTATAGTTATGCTATGTGGTAGAACTAGAACAGTGCTTTTCTTTCTTTCCTTTTTTTTTTTTTTGCGGTACGCGGGCCTCTCACTGTCATTGCCTCTCCCGTTGCGGAGCACAGGCTCCGGACGCGCAGGCTCGGCGGCCATGGCTCACGGGCCCAGCCGCTCCTAGGCATACGGTATCCTCCCGGACCAGGGCACGAACCTGTGTCCCCTGCATCAGCAGGCGGACTCTCAACCACTGTGCCACCAGGGAAGCC
Source organism: Pseudorca crassidens (assembly GCF_039906515.1). NCBI lineage: Eukaryota > Metazoa > Chordata > Mammalia > Artiodactyla > Delphinidae > Pseudorca > Pseudorca crassidens. The sequence continues at coordinate 117,081,673 of NC_090299.1, forward strand.
CAAGAACAGTGCTTTTCATATTTATTTTATTGAATCTCAGGACTCTTAGTATGTTGGCCAAGATTCATTGGTCAGTTCTATAGTCGTTAGTATTGAATACATCTTGTAACAGCTATTTTCAAGATAGTCCTAAATTCTCAGAGAATTATGTTAATTGTTTATCATCATACATAAGGGTTAATTTCTGATTTGTAATCTTAACGTAATAATGAAGGTTGGTAAAGTCCACAGTTACTGAGATGGAGCTTTTCCTTATGTTACATGTTTACCTGGGTCCTTACCAGTTACTGTATCTCATTTGATTTCATGAGTAGCTGATGTTTTCTTTCTGGTTGTGATTTTAGTGGGTTTTTTTTTGTTTTTGTTTTATGTGCGTTTTTTTTGGCCATGCTGTGCAGCATGTGGGATCTTAATTCCCCGACTAGGGATTGAACCCTCACCCCCTGCAGTGGAAGCATGGAGTTTTAACCACTGGACTGCCAGGAAAGTCCTGATTTTAGTGTTCTTGATTGCTGCCATACATATGTCTGTTAGCCTCATGCAATTGCTTGTGTTACTGTCAGGCTATAACCAGTGCATTTTAGGATGTAAACTGTACTTATGTCCAATGATCAGTTTATAGAGGTAGTAATCACCCAGGTTTATACTTGACAGCCATATGAATGGCTCATGTGAACAATTCTTTTTTTACTTTATTATGTGATATGCAGAGTATTTTAGTTGTTAGGTTTAGATGTTGCAGAAGAAATATTGCCATTTTTACACGGCCTCAGTACCTTTTAGAATTTGCTTGAAACTTTTAGAATGTAGTAAAATAGTAACATGGTTTATGTATTCCTTTAACTTCATTGCTTTAACTGAGAGGTTTTAATGTTATCTCCACAGGAAAACAAAATGTTTTTCAAGAAAATGATAATAATATTAGTAGCATTAGTATCAACAGTCATCATTGTTTTTGTAAAAGTTTAGTGGCCAACCCTAGCCATCTAATTTAGCACATTTTGTTGTAACATAAAAGAGAAACTATAAGGAAAAAAAATCTCAATAATTTATATGCAATAGATTTGTTTTACTATTCACCTCTGAGGTCTCTTGTAATTTGACCTCTGTGGTAACTATAAAATATTAGAGTAAAATAAGATCATACTAAGAATATTAACCTAAGGCAACACATAATTTTAGAATCAGTTTTAATGTATACATTATAATAATAAAATAAGAAAAATCTCCTTGTTATGGTGATGACTTCAAATGCTAATTACAAACATTAATTATTGTTAGCTGCCAATTAATTCTAGGATTTAACCTAAATTTTTCCACTTCATGTTCTTAAATGAAAACAACTGTCACTTTAAGGGATTCTATTCTGTCTCCATATGATTGTGATAGAATTTCCTAAAAGCAAAGCAAAAATTTTCTGAAAGGAAATTGATTGCTAAAATATACATTCAATAACATTGAATACTTATTTTCCCGGTCCTTGACAAATCATGAGGGAATGAATAATAACTGAATGTCTTCTCTGGGTCCAACCCTGCTCTAGGCATGGAGGCTGTAGTAGTAAACGAAGCAAAGTGGCTGCTTTTATGAGCTTCTGTTCTATAGCTAAATGGTTTACTGTCTAACACTTGCCAAAACTCCAACTGATGGAAGTGTTGTTTAAACTACTCTAATGAGCAGCTGTTTTCCCAAGGGGAAACTCTGACCAATGGCTGATTTCAAATTGCTGCATTTTTAATGACATGAAAGTTGCATTTGGAATTAGATCGCAACCCTGTGGTCATGATGGAGAGTCTCCATGGATCCCTATGGAATGAGTTTCTCATCAGAGCTCTAGATGGTCTACATCAGTGGTTCTTAAACTTTAGAATACATATGAAACAACTTTGGAACTTGTCAAATTCAGACCTCACCTGGAGAAATTCAGTTTCTTTAGATTTAGAGAGGTGCTTAAGAATCTGCATTTTTAACAAGCAGCAGGTGGTTGTGATGATGGTGGTACCACGATCATATTTTGAGAAACACTTGTATTTAGATTTTATATATGTGGCATTTACTAATATTATAAACTTAATCTAATTTTACTAATTACTACTAACATTACAAACTTATAGACAACCTTAGCTGTTCATTGGTGTAGATGAGATATATGACCCATGTGAGAAATTAATTTTCGCATGAGATGTAGGAAATGTTTATTTTCCCTGGAGAATTATTTTATCATAGTGGAGAATTATTTTATCATAGTGGATAATGTTAAATGTGTAACTTACCATGCTTCCTTTTCCATTTTGACATTCAGGTAGCTTTGTATTAAATTGATAACTGAAAAATAGTCATAAATTTGATCATCATAGGTATTCTGATTTCTCCACATCACCCTCCCTTAATGCCACCAGTTTCTAATTGTCTCTTCCAACTCTTCTCAGTGGTTCTGATGATAAATGTTTATTCATATTTAGCAATTACACTCCATAAGGAGCTGCAAATACTCTGTGATAAATGAGATATATTATAAGCAAGACACTTTGTAATTCAGACTTTTATTAATACAGACAAGTATTTCTTCCAATTTAGTTTAATTTATGTATCACTCTGCTAAAGAGAAAAGCTTGTTTATTCATTTTGCAGTAATCATATTTTTGAAATTTGTATTCATTTAGGAAATACTGAGAATGTGGATAATAAATATTAGCACTTTTAATAACAATCGTGCCTGGGAATACTTGATTATGCAAAAGTGATATGAAACAGGCAGTACGCTGAAGTGGAGTCCTGGACCAAGAGTCAGGAGCATGGGATTTAGTCCTAGCTCTATTTATTTTAATGACATGAAAGCTGCATTTGGAATTAGATCACAACCATGTGGCCATTCTGATTATATAGTCATAATAATCACCTTATGACTCTGGAGAAATTGCAACCTCTTTGAACCTCTGTTTTTCCCTCCATGAAATCACATGGCTTTGAGTAAATAATCTCTGGGCTCTTTTAAGGCTTATTTGCAGATTATTATAATTTCCTTAAGATTTATATGATATAAATTCTCTTTAAGTATGGCTTTAAAAGAACAGATAAATGCAAATATCTAAATGGGATATTTTTTAAAGTTGGAAAATCCATCCTCAAGAATTGATTCTGACATTAAGAAATGGGCCAGACTCAATTTTGTGTAAGATGTTTCTTACACATGAGACTGAAAGTGCAGATAAACTGTTGGTGATACCCCCTCCTCCTTTCTTTTTCACAGTAGCTATACAAAGGAGGATATAGGTATGTGTACATATGCTATCAAGAAAATTAAATTATATTCAGACAAATGTAAAGTTTTCATCTCCAGATTTGTCTCAGTACCTTTCTGCCCACTTCCCCTATATCCTGTCTACCTTTCACGCACTTTATTCTCCTCACTCACTTGATTCTTCAGGATAGACCTGAGGTGGAGATGACAAACTACCGACATGGTGATTTTCTAATGCTAACTTCTGTAAAACTAAAATCAGGCTGGAGAATGTTTATCTCTCATAATTGCTCACTTAAAAGATTAGACTTTTAAAAACATTTTTAGATGACTAAAAAATACACTTCCATTTTGCAGTGTTATAGCCTTGATGAGAACCTCAAAGTATTGTAAAATTCAAGGCCTCCTCATAGAATTTGCTGAACACACGATGCAATCTTGTTGTCTAGAGAAGGAGAGAAAAGACATTTTCAGCACTTATAATGGCTGGAGCATCCTTTTGTTTGTTTCTTCTATGATAAACCTGCAGCAAGTTGAAGCTGTCAGAATATGTCCAGAAGCAGCACAGTTTTTAGACGTCTGGTGAGTAAGAATATCTCTAATCATGAACACACAAACCAGAACCAGCACTAATTAGTCTTTTTTTTCATTGCACTGGGACAACAGGAATTATCATCAACAAGAATGGCCATCAGATATTGTATTAACATGTGCATGTTCTTTGTCAAGCTTATAATTTTTAAGAAATGTTTGTCTTAATGTAGTCCTAGGGACCACATTAGAGGAGTACAAATAATAGTGGCTGAAATTTATGGCCCATTTTTTTCCATTTCATAAAAGATATTCATCAATGATTAGATAGCAGACTTTTCCTTAAAAACTGTCAGGAGTTGGCTTTTAGCGGACCAGCAGGGACAAACACAACTTTTATTCAAAAATTATTTTGAGCCTATGTATCCCCTATTGCACTGTGTACAAAGATTTGTAACACATGGTCTCAGCCCTTAGGGAACTGGGAAGACAAGGTATCAGTTCATAAAAGTGTGACTAGTTTGTTAAAAAGAAAACTACAAAGGATATCTTCAACAAAGATAGTGTAGGAAGTGCTAAAAGAATGGTTTAGACAATAAATCCTGAATGTACAGGATGGACAAATTACTGTGGGTAGGAGAAATCAGGAAGGCATTATTGAGGAAGGTGAACTTCAGCTGCTTGTGATTTTATGGCCATTGAGGAAGGAGTGCGACATTTCATACAAACAAATAGTTTGTGTAATATTAAAGTGAGGGCAAGTAGAACTCTAGGAAATAGATTAGACCCACTTATAGAATAGGGTTTGGTTACTGTAGACGGTTTCTGGCAGACAACATTGGAAAGATAGATTGATGTCAGAGAATGATATCTTCTTTAAAAGCTGGCTCAGTAGTTGGAACTCTGTAATATAGGTGATGGAGAACAATCAACAAGCAATCATTTAGGAAAACCTAATTGCAAGATACAGGAAGACTAAAGGAACAGTTTTCAAAGTATGGTCCACAGACCCCTGGACATCCCTCAGATTTTTTTAGGGATCTGTGAAGTGAAATCTAATGTTCATGATAATACTAAAATCTTGTTTACCTCTTTCACTATGTTGACATTTGCACTGATATTACAAAGCAGTGATGGGTAAGACAGTGGTGGGTGGCATCTTTGCATGAATCAAAGCAGTGACACCAAATAGTGCTAATAGTCAGTAGATTCTTTGTCACCACACACTTGCAGTGTGAATTTTGCTTAAGAATGTCCCTGACAAAGCTGTAAAAATGATTAATTTTATTGTCTCACTCTTGAGTACACATCTTTATGTTCTTTGTGACAAAATGGAAAGTATGCATAAAGCACTGCTGCATACTGAAATATGATGGTATTCTTAAGAAAAAGCACTTGCTTTGAGGTAAGCTGACCTAGCCACTTAAAAAAAAAATAAAACATCATTTTCATTTGAGATAAAGGCAACCTATGGTCATTCAGAGGAGGTACTTGGTAGACATGTTCTCAGAGACAAAATGGATGGGTAGGTTAGTTAGCTTGATTGGCAGAATCATTTCACAATGTACATGTACTTCAAAACATCATGTTACATATCACGTTTGTTTGTAAATCATACCTCAGTAAAGCTGGAAAAAATAAAGTAAAATTGGTTAATCAAAACAAACAGACAAACAGAGTGAGCCTGTCATCTCAAAGAAGACAACTGACAACATTTGTTGCCAATTACAGAATTTGACCTTTCAGGTGAAAATTAGACTTTGGAAAACTTTTGTCTGCCACACTGAGATCGACAGCTTCCCAATACTTGGACACATTTCTGTTGAGATCAGTATCGATATTAACTAGTGTGATTTATATTATGTAGAATGAAAATTGTCAATATTTGGAAGACCTTTATAACTCACTGAAGTAATACTTTCAGTGGCTAGTGCATGTTGTTACAAAATAATGCATGGGTAAAAACAATCCATTTAAAGTTCAAGACAAACCAATGAAGTTTAGTGTATTCAAGTTAAAAAAATTGATATGATTTCAGATTCCACATTGCAACTAACCTTCAGGAAACTACCACTTTTTGAGTTTTGCTGGTAGTATTAAGGTAGTATCCACAATTGCCTCCTTTTTTCAACTGCTTATCTGTGTGAGGATGGATTTTCTTCATATATTCAACCACAACAACATATTGCAGCAGATTGAATGCAGAAGCAGACAGAAGTGTACAACTCTCTTTTGCTAAGTCATTCGCTATAGAGATTGGCAAAAATATAAAACAATAGCACTTAAGACATTTTTTTTGCTTGGAAAAAGTAATTATTTTCATAAAAGTATAATTTGTGTTTATATATAATAGATCTATTATTTTTTAAATGAATTAAATTTTTTTAAATGAAAATTTTATACAATTCTCAGTTTTAATTTCCTATATAATAAATATCAATAACTATCACCTAAATAGTAGGACGTACCCCAAAGAGTTATTGTAAGGGTTAAATGATTTAATATATGTAAAACCTTAAGAAAATGATGGTGCAGAGTAAAGACTTCATAAATGTCTTAAATTATTATTATGTCTCTTTTTACTACTTGATCAGCTCCTTAAGAAATGGGTAATTTGCAGACAAACTCTAAGGGATTCATGTCTTTCAATGGTCATGTATCTGCCCACATAAATAATAGAGTGAAACAGTTGCTTCTGTTTTTCTTTTGCCTTCTAAATCTCATGAGAGCATCTCTCCCTGGTGTATTATAACCCAGAACCATGCCAGCAAGGGATTCTGCGAAATATTGTTCCCTGGCCTTCAGACCCTGTTGTGTAGGAGAGTGGGGAATGGTGCTGAGTTGCTAACAGATAATATGAAGCACAAGGGTTAACAAAATTAAACACAATTAAAATAATTAATTTGGGATTTCTTAAAGTCTTAACTATGCTAATAGGCACTGTAAAACTCCAAAGGAGATTAGCTTAGGTTTTCCAAACATATTTGACACAGAGCTTTTTTCTCCAGATTACTTATTTTCCATGGAGCACCTGGGCCAGGAAGAGTCTATTGTTTTCTCTGAACATACTGGGCTCAATAAAGCATTATGACACATCTTGGCATTGATGAACTAGTCATTAAGGGCCAAATGTCATAGAATCAGTGCTTTAATTCTTGTGATGCTATCAGTTTCCTAGGAACATAGGACATTTCAACACTTGGAACCACTGGGAAACTGCCAGAGTTTGTAAATAACCTCCCATCCCCTGAAGTTTCTCAACTCCAAACTACCCTGTTCATCTTTGGTATGTCATGTGCAAATTTTAGAACAGTCAATAATAATATAGAAATAAATGAGAGTCAACTGATATAACCTTCATAAAATATGTTACTACAACTGTGAATTTTGAATAGTCAGAGGTGCTTTATCTAATTAGTGAGTTATCAGTATGAATCAATTATCAGTGTCTTCATCCTTTCAATCCTCAATTGATGTAATGCATACATACATGTTTGTATGTATGTATGTGTGTATATAGAGAGATAGAGTCCAGGTATGGTGCTAGACATGGAAACATCACATTAGTAATGAAAACTTATCTTTCTCTCAAGGACTGTACAGTAAAGTTTAGTGGATTTACTTTTCTTTTTCTTTTTTAATTAAAAATTTTTAAAATTTAAGTATAGTTAATTTACAATGTCGTAATAGTGTCTGGTGTACAGCAAAGTGATTCAGTTATACATACACATATATATATTCTTTTTCATATTCTTTTACATTCTGGTTTATTACAGAATATTGAATATAGTTCCCTGTGCTATACAGTAGAACCTTGTTGTTTGTACCTGCTAATCCCAAACCCCTAATTTACCCCTCCCCCACCCCATTTCCCCTTTGGAAACCATAAGTTTGTTTTCTATATCTTTGTTTCTGTTTTGTAAAAAAGTTCATTTGTATTATATTTTAGATTCCACATATAAGTGAGATCATGTGGTATTTGTCTTTTTCTTTCTGACTTACTTCACTTAGTATGATAATTTCTAGGTCCATCCATGTTGCTGCAAATGGCATTATTTTATCCTTTTTTATTGCTGAGTAATATTCCACTGTATATATATACCACATCTTCTTTATCCATTCATCGGTCAATGGACATTTAGGTTGCTTCCATGTCTTGGCTATTGTAAATTATGCTGCTATGAACATTGAGGTGCATGTATCTTTTCGAATTACAGTTTTCTCTGGATATATGTTCAGGAGTGGGATTGCTGGATCATATGGCAACTCTATTTTTAGGTTTTTAAGGAACCTCCGTACTGTTTTTCACAGTGGCTGCACCGATTTACATTCCTACCAACAATGCAGGAGGGTTCCCTTTTCTTCATACCCTCTCCAGCATTTATTATTTGTAGACTTTGTAATGATGGCCATTCTGACCAGTGTGAGGTGACACCTCATTGTAGTTTTGATTTGCATTTCTCTAATAATTAACGATTTTGAGCATCTTCTCGTGTGCCTGTTGGCCATCTGTATGTCTTTAGAGAAATGTCTATTTAGGTCTTCTGCCCATTTTTTGATTGGGTTGTTTGTTTGTTTGATATTAAGCTGTATGAGATGTTTGTGTATTTTGAAAATTAAGCCCTTGTCAGTCTTATCATTTGTAAATATTTTCTCCCACTCTCTAGGTTTTCTTTCCATTTTGTTTATGGTTTCCTTTGCTGTGCAAAAGCTTATACGTTTGATTAGGTTCCATTTGTTTATTTTTCCTTTTATTTCTATTGCCTTGGGAGACTGACCTAAGAAAACACTGCTATGATTTATGTTAGAGAATGTTTTGCCTATGTTCTAGGAGATTTATGGTGTCGTGTCTGTGTCATGTCATTTCTTTTTTCTTTAAACACTGTTGATTTTGTTGTTTATTGAAAGTTTAGTGGGTGGACCAGAGGACTCTCAAAGTGTGACTAAAGTAAGATTCCTTATAACTTTTTTTTTTATACGTGGAAAGATTAGCCATTTTCATTAAAGCAATATAGAAATCCATAGGGGAGACAATACAAAATTATTGAATGAAATAATTTTTTTGCTCCTTTATTATGTTACTTATCTGTGCTTTTCTTGTCTCCTGTTGCAACTGATCTGAACTTCATTTTTTTAAAGAGTCAAACAGGTGCATTTTCTACTTTTTATTACATTAAAATTACTGTCATGAGTTAGTGCGTCTATGATAGCATGATAAATTCTGTTGGTGTTTGTACCAGTAAACTTAAAACTCAAGCAGTATGAATTATATTCCTTCTACAACTATATATCTACAACTATATGGGTGCACATCTGTAAGAAAATTTTATCAATGGGGCTGCTATGGACTGACTCGTGTCCTCGCAAAGTTCTTATGTTGCAACCTTAATCTCCAGTGAGACTGTATTTGGAATAAGGAAGCAATTAAAGTTCAATGAGGTTATGGGGTGGGGACTGGATCCAACAGAATTAGTGTCTTTGTAAGAAGAGACACCAGAGAGCTTGCTTTTTCTCTCTCTGCCATTGCCATGTGAGGACACAGTGAGAAGATGGCTGTTTGTAAACCAGGAGGAGAGATCTCACCAGAAATTAAATCTGCTAACATCTTGATCTTGCACTTACTAACCTCTAGCACTGTGAGAATAAATTTCTGTTGTTTAAGCCATTCAGTCTATTGTATTATGTTATGGCAGCCCTAGCTGGCTAATACAGATTTTGATAGTGAGAAGTGGAGGTGCTGCTGTAACAAATACCAGGGATGTGGAAGCAGCTTTGGAACAGGGTAATGGGTAGAGTTTGGAGAAGTTTTGAGGTGCATGCTAGAAAAAAAAACTGGATTGCTGTGAAGGGACTGCTGGTAGGAATATGGATGTGAAAGGCATTCTGGTGAGGGTGCAGAAAGAAGAGAACTTCAGAGAAAGCCTCCATCTTTTTAGAGAATATGTAAATAATCATGAACAGAATGTTGGTAGCAATATGCATGGTAAAGATCATTCTGGTGAAATATCAGATGGAAATGAGGAACATATTGGAAACTGGAGGAAAGGTGATTCTTATATAGTGGCAAAGAACTTGGCTGAACTCTGCTGTAGTGTTTTGTGGAAGGTAGAACCTGCAACTGATGAAAGTGGATATTTAGCTGAGTAGATTTCTAAGAAAAGTGTTGAAAGAGGGGCTTGATTCCTCCTGCCTGCTTGTAGTAAAATGTGAGAGGAGAGAGGTGAATTGAAGAAACATGTGCTAACAAAAGGGAGCAGAAGTTAACGATTTGGAAAATTCTCAGCCTGTCTGTATTACAAAAAATGAGAAAGTATGTTCTAAAGAACAACAAGGTTGTAGCTGGATTATCCTAATGAAGAGCTCATAGGATTATGCAAACAGAAACACTGCCAGTTTGAGAAGGAGACAGAGAGGGGTACAGTGAAGGAAGGCTGTCAAACTTCTTGAATTATACAGGACAAGATTATAGAGCTATTTGGGTGTGAATGTGCACTATTCTTCAAAAAAAGGGAAAAATGATTCTGAAGACAATTTGGAAGTCATCAGGGCTACCACTCCCATCACAGGCCCAGGGGAGGCTTTCCTCTTCAGTTTCAGAAGACAAGGCCCTGGCAAAGCTGTATAGGTGGGGGGGCCCTTCCGAGTCAAAGGGGTGGGGCCACCCCAGTAAGCTGTAGAGGTGATGCTGTCACCCGGCAGGACTGGAAGGCAGGGCTTTGAGCCAAATAGGATTATTCTCAAGCCTTAAGATTTAACTGAATGTGATGTTCTAGGTTTTGAACTTACTTGGGACCTGTCATCCCTTCTTTCTCTATTTTTCTCTTTTAGTTTGGAGATGTCTATCCTATGCCTGTCCCACCATGGTATTTGGAAGCACGTAACTTGTCTGATTTCACAAGTTCATAGCTGGAGATGAATTTTGCCTCAGGATGAATAGTATCTCAAGTCTCTTTCATACCTGATTTAGATGATATTTGATAAGACTTTGGACTTTAGACTTCATAGAGTTAATGCAGGAATGAGTTAAGCCCTTTAGGGTTGTTGGGATAAAATGAACGTATTTTGCATTTGACAGGGACATGGATTTTTGAGGGCCAGGGCTGAATGCTATGGACTGAATTTTGTCCTCCCAGATTCATATGTTGAAGTCCTAACCTCTAATGTGATTGTATTTGGAATTAAGAAGTAATTAAGGTGAAATGAGGTTTTAAAGGTGGGGCCCTGATTCAATTGGATTAGTGTCCTTATATGAGGAGACATGAGAGAGATCACTCTTTCTCTTTTGACACGTGAGGACACAGTAAGAAGGCGCTTTGCAAACCAGCACCAGGAAGAGAGCTCTCACTGGTAACCAAATCCCCAGCTACCTTGATCTCTGACTTCCTAGCCTCCAGAATTGTGAGAAATAAAATTTGCTGTTTAAGTCACCCAGTTTGTGGTGTTTGATTATAGCAGCCCTATCTGACTAATACAGGGGCCAAATAGATAAAATATTTACCTGTGAAGGTTGAAAACAAGGAAATCTATAATCTTGTTTATTCTAAGAGCCAATGCCAGTTTAAAAGGGATTATTATTATTTTTATTGCGGTAAAAAACACATAGTATTAAAATTACCAACTTAACCTTTTTTTTTTTTGTGGTACGCGGGCCTCTCACTGTTGTGGCCTCTCCCATTGCGGAGCACAGGCTCCGGAGGCGCAGGCTCAGCGGCCATGGCTCACGGGCCCAGCCTCTCTGTAGCATGTGGGATCTTCCTGGACCGGGGCACGAACCCATGTCCCCTGCATCGGCAGGCGGACTCTCAACCACTGCACCACCAGGGAAGCCCAACTTAACCATTTTTAAGTGTACAGTTTAGCAGTGTTAAGTATGTTCACACTGCTGTGCAAAAAATCTCTATAATTTTTTCATATTGCAAAACTGAAACTCTATACCTATTAAACACTAATTTTTCCTCCCCCCCAAGCCCTTGAAAACCATCTTTCTATTTTCTGTTCCTATGATTTTGACTACTTTAGGTATTTCATAAGAGTGGAATCATACATTTGTCCTTTTGTGACTGTCTTATTTTTTTTAACATAATGTCCTCAAGATTTATCCACATTGTAGTATGTGACAGGATTTCTTTATCTTTAAAGGCTGCATAATATTCCATTACATGTGTACACCACATTTTCTTTATCCATTCATCTCTCAAAGGACATTTGGGTTGCTTCCACCTTTTGGCTATTGTGAATAATGCTGAATGCAAAGGGGATTATTTATCTCTTTATTCCATGAGATGATTTTGGAGAGTATGCTATTTCTAAGGGCAGTAGATTATTTTACGTTTTCATGTCAGTGATAATGATGTATAATAAATGCCTGTCAATACTATGATGACTAAATAATTGGAGGTGTGAAAGAGGACTTTAAAAACAAATATAGAGAAGAAACTGCAAAGATTGTATTTATTGGCATAATTGACATAAATCAATTATACATCAGTTCTTGTCATATAATTCATTTGAACTTTTGTAACTGTTGTCATAGACAAGCTCCCAATGTTTTTCTGTCAATGATAATATGATTACTATAATGTATAAAGTCATTTATACATTATAGTAATCATAGTTCTTTTCTGCTAGTTTTCTTTGGAGACATTAATTGGAAATGAAAGACTCAGTTATTTGCATTCTTTTGCTTCTCTCTCTGTCTCTCTCTCATCTTTGTTTTATCCTGTATTATACTCAAGTACATTTTTCTTATAGGGGTCCTTTTGACATGATGGAATACTCCAGACCCAGTCTTTTTTTTTTTTTTTTCATCTTTATTGGAGTATAATTGCTTTACAATGTTGTGTTAGTTTCTGCTGCATAACAAAGTGAATCAGCTATATGTATACATATATCCCCATATCCCCTCCCTCTTGCGTCTCTCTCCTACCCTCCCTATCCCACCCCTCTAGCTGGTCACAAAGCACCGAGCAGATCTCTCTGTGCTATGTGGCTGCTTCCGACTAGCTATGTATACAGACCCAGTCTTTGCACCTCTTTTCCATCTTCACTTTCTCATCCAGTCCCATGGTTTTAAATATCATACATATGGTAATAACTTATATATCCTATTCCTGCCTCTCCCTTGAACTGATACCCCTGTATTAAATCTCTACCTCAGTTTCTGTAGCAACCTCCTAACTGGTGTCCTTGCTCCAAACTGTTGCCAGTTCAATCCTTTTTTAGTTTTTTTTTAAATAGACTTTATTTATTAAAGAAGTTTTAGGATCATAGCAAAATCGAGCGGAAGGTACAGAGATTTTCCATATATTTATTTTCCTGTTTGGAATCCCCCATATCATATATAGATTAAAAGCCACACTTCTCACCTACAAGGCTCTTCATGACCTGAACCCTGGCTACCTTTTCAACTTCCTTTCCTGTCATTTTTCCTTACTCTCGAGCTACTCCAGCCACATGACTAGCTATTTCTCAAACACACTAAGTCCATGCCTGTTCCTGGACTTTTTATTTGCTGTTTGTTTCGTGTGGACTGCTCATTTGCCAGAATTGTACATGGCCCCCTACCTCACTTATTCAGGTATCAGCTCATTTGTCACGTTGCTCATTTGTCATTCCTTGGCAATCTTCTCTAAAAGAGCAACCCCTGTCACTTTCTATCCTCTTCCCCTCACTACCTGACATTATATTATATGTTACTTTGTGTTTATCTGACTCCCCCAGTAGAATGTAAGCTACATGAGAGCAGAGACGTTTCCAGTTTGTTTTCAACTGAATCCTCAGTTGCCGAAAACAGTGCTTAGCACGTAGAAGGTTCTTTATACCAACTGGTTGAATGAATGAATATGGATAAATTTTGTGCTGTTGTTTGAATGTTGATTAGTTCCATGTTTTTATGCTCAACTGTTCTGTCTTCTGCTCTCCCTTTTTATTCTTATAACAAGTAGTTAGATTTTGCAGCAATGGGTTTTGGTTCATTGGAATATTTCTTTGTAATTTAACGGCATGCAATTTTGATATTCTTATAGTTATCTCTAATGACTTGCTATTTCATTCCCTCTTTCACTACCCATGATCAACACTTCCTACCTTTATATTTGTGGATTCCTTAACCCATCCAACACACTTCTTAGAATATTTTCTCACGTATCCAATGAGAATATAGGTGCTCTTATGTATGAATTCCCTCATGTTCTTTGTTCTTTTAAACCTCAAATTGTATTTACTCCTTATTTAAACTTTCTTCTTTTCCTCTTACAGCAGAGAAAGAGGGCTCCAAGCCTTTTTCGAAGTTTAAGCTTTCTTATTCCTTCTTTTAACTCTCTTTCTTGCCATCTCATCTCCACTGCTCTTTCCCTTGAGCTCAAATATGTTTACCAAACTTCTTTGTATCAACTCTTGTCTGTTTTCTTTTAAGCCACTGCCGTAGCTTACCTTCCTCATACCCATATTATTTTATCATAGGATATTGAATATAATTCCCTGTGCTGTACAGTAGGACCTTTTCGTTTATCCATTCTATATATACCAGTTTGCATCCGCTAATCCAAACTCTCAATCCAATCCTCTCCCACCTGCCTCCCCCTTGGCAACCACCAGTCTGTTCTTATGTCCCTGATTCTGTTTCTGTTTCATAGATAGGTTCATTTGTGTCATATTTTAGATTCCACATATAAGTGATATCATATGGTATTTGTCTTTCTCTTTCTGACTTACTTCACTTAGTGTGACATTTATACTGTTTTTTTATATCCACAACTTTTATCTCAAAATCAACTGTTATCTTCTAATTATCAACTTTAATCATTTCTTCTTCATCTTCATGTCATATGACCTTTCTTTGACATTTGACTTTTTTGATCCATCCTATATCTCACAATCCCATCTCATTTCATAACTTTCTTTAGCTTCATTGTTTCTCTTCACACATATTTGGCTATCATATGTAATTTATTTCACTGGTTCTTATTTTTCATATTCAACAAAAAAATGGGTGCTACCTGAGGTTATATACTCAGATATTAGTGATAAAAACCCAACTCAGACCAGTCTAAGCAATAACAGATTGTGTAGATGTGGGCCTGACTACGGGCTCTAATATTGTCGTTAGAATCTCTCTATTCTGTATTCCTCCATTCTGTGGGCTCCACGTGGTGGCAAAGTTGACCACTGACAGCTCTAGCTTACAGTATTCTTATAGTTAACAATTATGGTGTAAAGAGAATGTCCCTTTTCTGATAACTTTTTATATATCTAAGATATGATACTTACTGGCCCAGCACGGATTCTGGGATTATCCCTGAATCAATCGCTACAGTCAAGGAAAGGAAGGACTGGAATTACTAGGCCTAGATCACAAACGCCTGTAAATTGGGATTTTTGTCATATGCCTGCCTGAAGCACATGGCGAGAATGGGAGAGAGAAATACTGAACATCTTCTCTTCCTATTCTTTACATTGTGTCCCTGTGCTATCATGTCCGCTGTTACAAATTCTGCTATCTTTATGCTGATACCTTGCAAATCTCATAATACAAATAAGCCTTTCCTGTAAAGCCATTGGAAAATTAAATGAAGCTGGAGTTACTGCTCAAAATGCAATGGCTGGTCCTGATGAAGAAAACTAAAGGCACAGCGTCCAAAGTGAATGCCACGTTCATGCCTGGTTTGTAAAGTATTGCTACCCGGATCTGGCAAATGAATTAAATAACTGAGTAGGTAGGTATTACTCAAATCTAGGTAGACTTGGAGGACTTCTTTCCAGTCTCATCAGGAAGCCCACCCAAGGCAGGTATGAAGCAGGATCTGACCCTGCAGCTGAGGGAAGACTGGCAGTAACCAGATGGGGCTTCAGGGCCCTACTCAAGCAGGTTGGTTTTCAGTATTACACCCTAGTGCTGAGGCAGACTAGCAAAGTATATAGATTCACTGGGAAGAGCATAGGATGGTGGCAAGCAGGAGTCTAATATGGATGGGACCCGTACAAGGCGGGGAGGGGAATTGGGAAAGCAGTGGCTTGGCATCTACACCCAGGTCTTATTCTTGTATAACAAGTACCAGGTGTGGTTGGAAATAAAACTTTGCTTTAAACCCAAAATATTGTGAATGCTCAAAGATAGGTTGTTTTTTTTTATTTGTTTGTTTGTTTGTTTTTGCGGTACGCGGGCCTCTCACTGCTGTGGCCTCTCCCGTTGCGGAGCACAGGCTCCGGACGCGCAGGCTCAGCGGCCATGGCCCTCGGGCCCAGCCGCTCCGCGGTATGTGGGATCCTCCTGGACCAGGGCACGAACCCGCGTCCCCTGCATCGGCCGGTGGACTTCCAACCACTGCGCCACCAGGGAAGCCCAAAGATAGGTTTTTGAGTACTTCTGTTCCTACCATTTGCATTTGTATTTTCCTCTTTGTAAATAATGAATTACAAATGAAACAACTAGGTTGAATGAACTAATCTCTATCTTCCCAACTATACAAGTATTGATATCTTCCCAACTATACAAGTCTATTATTCTAGGAGTATTCAAGAATATAATTAATAATTTAAGTAAAGGCAGAGATTTTGTCTGTTTTTTCCCCATTAATTCATTAACCTAGAACAGTACCTTGCAAAAAATGATAAATATTTATTGAATTTGAAAGAATGTTGTACATGGAAAAATAAAATGTAGTCTACTTCTTTCACTCTGTATCTTGGAATTGAAGAATATTAAAAAAATTTTTTTTTTGCAGTATGTGATGTGAAAGGGAGATGCTAACAATTTGACTGGAAACATGGAGAATTCATCACTATTATAAGAAAACTGTGGGGCTTCCCTGGTGGCGCAGTGGTTGAGAGTCCGCCTGCCGATGCAGGGGACTCTGCAGGGGACCGATGCAGGGGACTCTTCCCCGGTCTGGGAAGATCCCACATGCCGCGGAGCGGCTGGGCCGTGAGCCATGGCCGCTGAGCCTGCACGTCCGGAGCCTGTGCTCCGCAACAGAAGAGGCTACAATAGTGAGAGGTCCATGTACAGCTTAAAAAAAAAAAAAAGAAAAAAAAAGAAAACTGTGATAGAGACAGGTCAATTCTTAATGTTGATTTTCAGACAGGTTTGCTTTCAATTTATTTGAATAGCTCTTGGACTTACCTTAAGGGAAGAAAGGAGGTAGGTAGATTCATAAAACAAAATGTTTTTGTTTTAATATTTATTTTCAATTAGCTTTAATTCTAAAAAATAAGACCTTTATCCAGTACCATTCTGTGGAAGACTTTTACCATATGATGGCATAAAGTGAGAAATTTCCTCAGAATCATTAATTTAGGTAGGAAACTAAGAATTTCAAGTTGTCTTTTTCAGAGCTGAAATCATTATTCTTGGTATTGTCAAGCTGTAAGACCAAATTATATCACTAGGTGGCATGAGTTGCAAATTGAAAAGCTGTAGTGTTACCAGATATGAAGTATAATAGCTGATATTTACCTGCACCCTAGCTTATCTTTGTGTGTAGGTATATTAATCTTGGAAACTCTCACCAGGGAGAATATACATTTTGTTTGGATCTTCACTTACGAGCTACATATAATAAAATAGAAAACAGGCATTAAGCTCTTAGTTTAAGAACAATTAAAGAATACAAGAGCTATAGTTTTTATTAATCAAAGTCATTCACTACTGAGTTAAAAAATGAGGGGGCACTATAGGGTAAGTAAAGTTATCCCCAGGCAAAACTGCAGAGTGGTGGATTAATCCCTCTCTCTGTATCCTGTAGGACCAAAATAGATAGTTCTCTTTTTTCCCCATTCGCTTTTGGAAAGTCCCTTCTCCCAGCTGCTGCTCTTCTTGCTGTCCCAGCTGCTCTATGTTCACCACTGTGGGCACTCAGCAAACTCATTTTACTCGTACATTTATCAAAACATGCCTATTCTATGTCTCATCCTCTTAGAGTCAGAACTTTGAGTTCTTTCCATATATTTGCTAATCAAGAAACAAACCCATGCCCATGTATGAACGGGAATTAGGTTTTAATGGGAGAACTGGCTCAGCTTTGTTTCATTCTCCTCTCTTAGATAAAGTGTATTTTCATAGAGGTTCTAGTGGTCAAGATTTGAACGGGAAACAGAAGGCATACTCAAATGGGGTAAGTGGAGAGAACATCAAGTAGTGGTAGGGACCCACTCTGGGACTACTGACAGTGATAAAACTATTACTATTCCCTTTGCCATGGACTAGGGGCATCCCACAAGGAGCTGTGGACATAAATAAGACAGTCGCTATAAACTCGAGGCTCCAGGCTGCTGCTGCTGGTGTGTGTAGGGGGAGGGCCAGGATTAAATATTCGGGTTTTTCTTTCCTTTCATAGTCTAGTTTCCTGATGTTGCTTCCCACTGGGGAGATCTTAACCAGAAGCCAGAAGTCAAGGGAGCCTGTGAATGTGGTACATAGAGGTCAACATCTCAGGTCGCAGAATGGGGCAGAGAAATTGGAAAGTGATTGTGGAGTGGCAAATGAAAGCATCCAGCACAGGGGACTTCTGAAAACAGTACTTCTTTTTCTAGACAGGGTCTCCAGGTTGGGAATTTCAACTAATCAGCTTGTTGGCAAATGGGGCCTTAATGTATTACTCAAGTTCCACAAATATACCTTTTTTTAGTCGTGAACTATACTTGCTAAATGTCACATAGCTGATATCTATTTATTCATGATTGTCTTTGTACATCAACAAACAACTAGATAATTTATCAGGATATTTGATTCCCCAAAGAGATATTTTTGGAAGTGCTTTCTTCCACCTTCATTAGTGTTTCTTAGTATATCAAAGAACATAGTGCCATATACTCCCATCTTCTAAAAAATAGTCTTGAGAATACTAATACAAGCATGTATTTTGTACCACAAAGATTTTACAGTTCCAGTTTTTATACAATATGCCCCCAACTTTTTCTAAAGTAAGAAACCTTTAGGCCAGAATATGTTTTATTTATATATGTATATATATATCAATACAGGCAATTCCTACTGTGCTAACTCAAGCTTGCTCAGGTGGCTGAGTTGTAGTTTGAGCCCCCTAATAGGTTAATTCTTTTTTCTCCCCATGCAAAATAGTCCTGGCACTTTTACAGTGAGGAAATAACATGGCCATGAGAGGGACTGAAGCAGGGAGGAATTTGCCTGGGACATCACCCAGGATTGATTTGGAAGATTCCATAAAGGATTGAGCCCAAACACAGTTCAATATTCTGCATACAACAGGCAGTTCTGCTCTGCTGGGTCTTAAATAAAGATAATTAAAACACAAAGTGAATTTTCTTGTTCTTTTTTCCCTCGCCCAGATTGCTTTTCTATGAGAAAAGATTAGAATGCCCCCAGAGAATCTGGTAGCAAAGATTTAGAAATGCTGTACCACCTCAGACTGCTAGTTTACTGAGGAGAAATTGTACAAATGATTAGGATTTTGGTCACCCTCTGACTTAGATCCTTAGATTCTCCTGGTACTTCGCTCCAGGTTGCTAAGCATCTGAGGTAAAACTAGGTCATCCTTGGCACTCTTATTCTTTTACTTTAAACATTCTCCAGGCAAATTTATGTGAGCCCATTGCCCCAGCTACCAAATATACACAGATGATCCTTAGCTAAAACATTCTCCTCAGATTCAAACACAACTGCTTTATAACCTACTTTCTAATCTCCTTTTCAGATAATGCCACTACAATCTACCTGTGAGTAATCCTGCATGCCACCTCCTTCCTTGCTTCTCAGTAAGTCACTAATTTCCCTTGACTTCTTCAGTACTGCTGGAACAGTCTTTCCTCTCTCTACTCTTTGCCACTGCCCGTAGGTCAGATCATCATTTCCCCACATGGGTCCTGTGCTCTGGTCATTCTGAATTACTTGCTGTTCTCCAGACTAGCCACTAATAGTCTCTCATGCCTTTGTGTTGGCCTCTCAATCTTATTTTATCTGCTTTCATTAATTAGCTCAATTCTTCTGTGATAAGTGTCAGTTCCTCTGTGATATGAGGCCATGACTGAATTAGTTTCTTTCTCTTGGTTCTTATAGTGCTCTGTACATATTTCCAATATGTTATAGCAACTACTATTGCACTATACTTGCTTATTTCTATATATGTCTTCTCAAAATCCTGACACTCTTTGAGAGTTAGGACTTTGTCTTAATATCTAAGTATCTCTAATCATAATCAGCATTCAATAAATGTGAATTACTAAATAAATGATTATATGTGGTATAGAACCATCCCCTTGTCATGGAAATGAAACACTATATTCTATTGGTGAGATCTAGTCAAATGGCCTCACTTAACATAGGGGAGGGCTAGAAAATATAGTCCGACTGTAGTCCAACATTTGGTGAATAGCTGGCCTGTCTGCCATAGGAACAGTGTTATTGGGAGGATACATATTTGGAAATATTGGATGCTCCTTTATAATAAAAAAACTTATTATGTAGTGAATCTTGATTGTTCTTTTTACCTTAAGATCTCTCTTTGTCTGATATTAATATAGCCTTACTAGATTTCCTTTGAGTGATTTTTATCTGTAACATGTTATTATTAAAAAAGCTATATCTTTATGTTGATCATATATATATGTCTTGTAAACAACATCTAGCTGAACAATTTTTGTAAACCTAACATGACAATCTTTGTTGGTAAACTTAAATATTTATATATGAATTTTATACTTAATGTAATTTATGACATATTTGGATTTAATTCTTCCATGTTATTTTATAGTTTTTTTTTTTTTGCGGTATGCGGGCCTCTCACTGTTGTGGCCTCTCCCGTTGCGGAGCACAGGCTCCGGACGTGCAGGCCCAGCGGCCACAGCTCATGGGCCCAGCCGCTCCACGGCATGTGGGATCTTCCCGGACCGGGGCATGAACCTGCGTCCCCTGCATCGGCAGGTGGACTCTCAACCACTGCACCACCCGGGAAGCCCTATTTTATAGTTTTTATTTGTCCCTTTTATATGATTCTTTTCTCTTTTCCTACCTTCTTTTGAATAGATCAAGATTTAAAAAATTCCACTTTCCTTTCAACCAGAGTATGTGCATCATTACTTTCCTAGCTGATGCCAAACTGTTTTCCAAAATGACTTTACCAATTATATTCCCACCAGCAGCACATGAGAATTTTCTTTGCTTCCATTCTCACCAGCACTTGATATTGTTCGGCTTCCTTTATTTTTGGTAATCTGGGAGGTATGCAATGGTATTTCAAGGTGCTTTAATTTGCATTTATCTGATGCTAGTGAGGCAGATTATCTTTTCATATATTTAGTGACCATTAAGATCCTTCTTTTCTAAAATGCTTAATCTTTAGCCCATTTTTTCTATTAGGTAGTTTGTTTCTTTCACATAGATTAGTAGCAGTTCTTTATGTCTTCTTTAAACTAGTCCTTTGTCAATTATATGTGTTGCAAATGTCGTTTTCCACTTTTTTGCTCATCTCCTCTTTCTGTGGTGTCTTTTAATGAAGAGTTTTTAGTGTTAATGTCATTAAATATATCATTCTTTTTTTTATAGTTAGTAATTTTTGTATCTTTAGATGTCTTTCCGTCTCCTGAAATCTTGAGGATATTTTCCTATATTATCTTCTGAAAGCTTTCTAGTTTGTTTTCCTCATAGGTCTCTAACTTACTGTGAGGTGACATTAGTCTGTGGCAGGAGGCAGAGCTTTTTTAAATGAAGGTACCCAGTTACCAGTACCCAGACCCTTTATTTATAATTTGTAAAACACCTCTGTCATATGACCCATTTCCCTCAATTGGTAATAACCTCTCCCTCAATTTGTAATAATGCCTCTGTCATTTATATATGTGTGTAATTTTTGGATACTCTTTTCTGTTCTATTGATAATCTATTTATCTATACCTGCAGCATTACTAAACAGTCATATTTATCTAGCTATATAATAAAAGTTGTTGTCTTGTGGCAAATTTCTTTCTAATCCATCCAATGTAGCCTTAACACGTAAGGCTCTAGGTTCCAGGGGTCAGCACGTATCCTCAGGACCGAAATCATTTGAGTACTAGTTTATCACACTGTATTTCTGCTTACTTTTTGGATTTTTAGCTATGTATTTAAAAGAATCTTTAGTGCAAGTCATCTCGCATTGATGTTTCGTCTGGAAGGATTTCTCAGGATATCTTGTTCTCCATATTGCCAGAGGCCAAAGCCTCCTTCATTTGGCAAGGAGAAACAAAACCTGCTTTAAAGAGCATTTCCAGATTTTAAGAGGAAATATTGCTCAAAAATTTTTGTGTGAATATGAACAGGGAGAGGAGGATGGAAAAGAGAAGTTTAATTTTATGACTTATCCCCATCATCATGCAATCAGTTATTTTTAGGTCTCTATAGGCTCTATAAATTAAAATATTACATCTAGCATTAAATATTTTCATAGAAATATTTAGTAGCCTTAGTAGCCTACCATGACTTTTTTTTTCTATAACAAATACTTAGTAAATTCTTCTTGGTTGACTGATGGTAGTATCTCAGAAAACAACTTAAAAAAAACATTTATATAATCCTTAGCATGTGCCAGACACTATTTTAAATGGTTTATAAATATTAGCTCATTTAATACTCATACAACTTGGTGAAGTAGGTAGTGTTATAACAAACGAATTAACTAAGATATGGAGTAATTAGTTAGGTTGCCTCACATCAACAGCTGGCAAGTGGTGGAGCAGGGATTTGAATCCAGACAGTCTGGCTCCAGAGTCAGCACTTTTAACCACAATACTATGCAAAATTCAGCTCATGTTTCTATGGGGTTTGTTGTCTCTCACAGGTGATAGAAGTTTTAATGATAAAACATGATAGTAAACTCTGAAGAGAGAAATAAAAAATCATCTAAAGTTATTTCACTACCTATATTTGACATGATTTACAATAATTTGGCAGTGAGATGTCAAATGCAAGCATGATTTGGAAGTGGACCATAGCATATTTTATTTTTTAAATAAATGTATTTATTTATTTATTTATTTATTGGCTGCGTTGGGTCTTTGTTGCTGTGCGCGGGCTTTCTCTAGTTGCGGCGAGCGGGGGCTACTCTTCGTTGTGATGAGCGGGCTTCTCATTCCTGTGGCTTCTCTTGTTGCAGAGCATGGACTCTAGGTGTGTGGGCTTCAGTAGTTGTGGCACATGGGCTCAGTAGTTATGGCTCACGGGCTCTAGAGCACAGGCTCAGTAGTTGTGGCACGGGCTTAGTTGCTCCGTGGCATGTGGGATCTTCCCGGACCAGGGCTTGAACCCGTGTCCCCTGCATTGGTAGGTGGATTCTTAACCACTGGCATCAGGGAAGCCCCACATTATATTTTACTCATCAACATTTTTGAGTACCAATTATGTGGCAAGCATTTTGCTACATCCTGGGGTTAAAAATATGAATAAGATATGCCCTTCCTCTTTCAATTCTCACTTCTAGAATCTAGCAGCAATTTCTCCAGAATGGCAGAAATGGGTTTCAGTGAACAGAAGTACATCTCTGTAGGAACTTTCTTAGATAAGTACAGTTTGGGGTGGGAAGTGTAAAAGAAAAAGGTAAATATATATAAAAGAAACAAATAAATAAAAAGAAGCAAGCAAGAAGATGGATTGATGCCCACTGACGGACTTGTTCCTATTTTACCTATACTAGTGGCCTATTTCTAGGTTTCTGAGACAGTACCCAAGGATTTTTTTCCTCTGCTTTGAACATTACAGATAAGATATGGATGTGCTAGGTAATTTTGAGCATGTTAGTTTCCTTCCATCTTAGTGAGGAAGGAAAAAGATGACACATCTCAGAGTTCACTAATTGTCATTTTTCCTGGAATGTGAAACAGGGAAAGCAAAATTGCAAAGTGTTATAAGGTACTAAGGCAAAAGATTATCTGCAATGTGATTGTGGCTGCTAAGACTTCTCATTCCAGTTGAGTAATCAACTTGTATGTGACCTTGAACAATTTGTGCTTGGGGATTTTTCACTACCTAATTCTCAGAACTGTAAAATAAAAGCAACACCAAAATGGAATTCAATCAAAGTATCAAAAACCAAAGTTGATAATTAAGTACAGTTTCTCTGAGTTTTTAAGTTATTGTTTAGTTGCAAATTTTGTATTTTTATACTGCTTTGTGAACACTTTCAAGTCATGTAAATACTTGCAGAAAAATCCACACAATATATTCTTTATATAGAGCTAGCTCTACTAGTCCATGATTGGTAATATAGTTTCTTGGGTTCCTCTTCAAGCAGGGGATAGTTCTATATTACTCTTTCCATTGTTTCCTTTCTCCTGGCTCCCTTCCCCTTTGTGACAAATACCATGTAGAAGACCATTTACGTGGTATTCTGGTGAGATAAAGCATTTATGTAAATTGATTTAATTAGAACATAATTACTTTATTGATTTTTGTACTAAAGAAAATGTTTTTATCATTGAGTTTGTTACATGTCATATTAGAAACCATGTAGAAAACTTCTAGAAAAATGAAGAATTAGGCCAAGGCTTTCAAAGAAATATATATTAAAACAGCAATTCTTTAGGGGATATTAGTAAGAAGATTTATAGGTGAGATGAAACAAAAAGAGATCAGTAGCATCTTAATAATCAGGACAGTGAATGGAACTCAGGTACACATCATTATAAAAGCCTTTTAAAGGGCTGGGAAGCTATCCCACTTGGAGCTTTGTGCTTGATTCCGAACCTTATATGATAGGTATGGTAACGAAACATCAATAAAGACCGCCATGATGATAAAGGATCTTTAGGTCATATGTCCTTGTGGAGACCAAAAAAATGAGATGAGTGTTCATTTTTGAGAAGGAAATGAAAGGTGAACATGACTAATGCAGATAAAGTTTCATGTGTAGGGCTTCCCTGGTGGCGCAGTGGTTGAGAGTCCACCTGCCGATGCAGGGGATACGGGTTCGTGCCCCGGTCTGGGAAGATCCCACATGCCGCGGAGTGGCTAGGCCTGTGAGCCATGGCCACTGAGCCTGCGCATCCGGAGCCTGTGCTCCGCAACTGGAGAGGCCACAACAGTGAGAGGCCCGTGTACCGCAAAAAAAAAAAGTTTCGTGTATAAAAAAGGTATATAAAAGGAAACTCTTCAAGGATATAATAGTTCAAAAGCAAGAGGGCATGAAATAGAGTACAAGGGACTGATGTTTGAAGAATGTTATTAAGACAGTGCAGTTCATATGTGGAAATAATGGCCAAAGGACCATGGAGTTTACCATTTAGGGAGAAGGAACTTATTAGATAGGTAATATCATGAAACAAATTGGAGGGTGTTGCAAGTATGACCTGGATGTTCTTTCATGAAGAATTTTTATTTTTTTAACCTCTTTACTGGAGTATAATTGTTTTACAATGGTGTATTGGTTTCTGCTTTATAACAAAGGGAATCAGCTATACATATACATATATCCCCATATCTCCTCCCTCTTGTGTCTCCCTCCCACACTCCCTATCCCACCCCTCTAAGTGGTCACAAAGCACCGAGCTGATCTCCCTGTACTATGCAGCTGTTTCCCACTAGCTATCTATTTTATATTTGTTAGTATATTTAAGTCCATGCCACTCTCTCACTTCGTCCCAGCTTACCCTTTCTTCTCCCCGTGTCCTCAAGTCCATTCTCTATGTCTGCATCTTTATTCCTGTTCTGCCCTTCGGTTCTTCAGAACCATTTTTTTTTTTAGATTCCATATATATGTGTTACCATATGGTATTTGTTTTTCTCTTTCTGACTTACTTCACTCCATATGACAGACTCTAGGTCCATCCACCTCACTACAAATAACTCAATTTCATTTCCTTTTATGGCTGAGTAATATTCCATTGTATACATGTGCCACATCTTCTTTATCCATTCACCTGTTGATGGACACTTAGGTTGCTTCCATGTCCTGGGTATTGTAAATAGAGCTTCAGTGAACATTGTGGTACATGACTCTTTTTGAATTATGGTTTTCTCAGGGTGTATGCCCAGTAGTGGGATTGTTGGGTCATATGGTAGTTCTATTTGTAGTTTTTTAAGGAACCTCCATACTGTTCTCCATAGTGGCTGTATCAATTTACATTCCCACCAACAGTGCAAGAGGGTACCCTTTTCTCCACACCCTCTCCAGCATTTATTGTTTGTAGATGTTTTGATGATGGCCATTCTGACTGGTGTGAGGTGATACCTCGTAGTTTTGATTTGCATTTCTCTAATGATTAGTGATGTTGAGCATCCTTTCATGTGTTTGTTGGCAATCTGTATTTCTTCTTTGGAGCAATGTCTATTTAGGTCTTCTGCCCATTTTTGGATTGGGTTGTTTGATTTTTTGATATTGAGCTGCATGTAAATTTTGGAGATTAATCCTTTGTCGGTTGCTTCATTTGCAACTATTTTCTCCCATTCTGAGGCTTGTCTTTTCATTTTGCTTATGGCTTCCTTTGCTGTGCAAAAGCTTTTAAGTTTCATTAGGTCCCATTTGTTTATTTTTGTTTTTATTTCCATTTCTCTAGGAAGTGGGTCAAAAAGGATCTTGCTGTGATTTATGTCATAGAGTGTTCTGCCTATGTTTTCCTCTAAGAGCTTGATAGTGTCTGGCCTTCCATTTAGGTCTTTAATCCATTTTGAGTTTATTTTTGTGTATAGTGTTAGGGAGTGTTCTAATTTCATTCTTTTCCATGTAGCTGTCCAGTTTTCCCAGCACCACTTATTGAAGAGGCTGTCTTTTGTCCATTGTATATTCTTGCCTCCTTTATCAAAACTAAGGTGACCATATGTGCGTGGGTTTAACTCTGGGCTTTCTATCCTGTTCCATTGATCTATATTTCTCTTTATGTGACAGTGTCAGACTGTCTTGATTACTGTAGCTTTGTAGTATAGTCTGAAGTCTGGGAGCCTGATTCCTCCAGCTCTGTTTTTCTTTCTCAAGATTGCATTGGCTACTCGGGGTCTTTTGTGTTTCCATACAAGTTGTGAAATTTTTTGTTCTAGTTCTGTGAAAAATGCCATTGGTAGTATGATAGGGATTGCATTGAATCTGTAGATTGCTTTCAGTAGTGTAGTCATTTTCACAGTGTTGATTCTACCAATCCAAGAACATGGTATATCTCTCCATCTGTTTGTATCATCTTTAATTTCTTTCATCAATGTCATAGTTTTCTGCATACAGGTCTTTTGTCTCCTTAGGTAGGTTTATTCCTAGGTATTTTATTCTTTTTGTTGCAATGGTAAATGCGAGTGTTTCCTTAATTTCACTTTCAGATTTTTCATCATTAGTGTATAGGAATGTAAGAGATTTCTGTGCGTTCATTTTGTATCCTGCAACTTTACCAAATTCATTGATTAGCTCTAGTAGTTTTCTGGTGGCATCTTTAGGATTCTCTAAGTAGAGTATCATGTCATCTGCAAACAGTGACAGCTTTACTTCTTCTTTTCCGATTTGGATTCCTTTTATTTCTTTCTCTTCTATGATTGCTGTGGCTAAGACTTCCAAACTATGTTGAATAATAATGGTGAGAGTGGGCAATCTTGTCTTGTTCCTCATCTTAGTGGAAATGCTTTCAGTTTTTCACCCTTGAGAACGATGTTGGCTGTGGGTTTGTCATATATGGACTTTATTATGTTGAGGTAAGTTCCCTCTATGCCTACTTTCTGGAGGGTTTTTATCATAAATGGGTGTTGAATTTTGTCGAAAGCTTTTTCTGCATCTATTGAGATGATCATATGGTTTTTATCCTTCAATTTTTTAATATGGTGTATCACATTGATTGATTTACATATATTGAAGAATCCTTGCATTCTTGGGATAAACCCCACTTGATCATGTGTATGATCCTTTTTTTTGTTTTTTTTTTTGCGGTACGCGGGCCTTTGACTGTTGTGGCCTCTCCCGTTGCGGAGCACAGGCTCTGGACGCGCAGGCTCAGCGGCCATGGCTCACGGGTCCAGCCGCTCCACGGCATGTGGGATCTTCCCGGACCGGGGCACGAACCTGCGTCCCCCCTGCATCGGCAGGCAGACTCTCAACCACTGCGCCACCAGGGAAGCCGTATGATCCTTTTAATGTGCTGTTGGATTCTGTTTGCTAGTATCTTGTTGAGGATTTTTGCATCTATGTTCATCAGTGATATTGCCCTGTAGTTTTCTTTCTTTGTGACATCTTTGTCTGGTTTTGATATCAGGGTGATGGTGGCCTTGTAGAATGAGTTTGGGAGTGTTCCTCCCTCTGCTGTATTTTGGAAGAGTTTGAGAAGGATAGGTGGTAGCTCTTCTCTAAATGTTTGGTAGAATTCACCTGTGAAGCCAACTGGTCCTGGGGTTTTGTTTGTTGGAAGATTTTTAATCACAGTCTCAATTTCAGTGCTTGTGATTGGTCTGTTTATATTTTCTATTTCTTCCTGCTTCAGTCTCGGAAGGTTGTGCTTGTCTAAGAATTTGTCCATTTCTTCCAGGTTGTCCATTTTATTGGCATATAGTTGTTTGTAGTAATCTGTCTTGATACTTTGTATTTCTGCAGTGTCAGTTGTTACTTCTCCCTTTTCATTACTAATTATATTGATTTGAGTCTTCTCCCTTTTTTTCGTGATGAGTCTGGCTAATGGTTTATCAATTTTGTTTATCTTCTCAAAGAACCAGCTTTTAGTTTTATTGATCTTTGCTATTGTTTCCTTCATTTCTTTTTCATTTATTTCTGAACTGATTTTTACGGTTTGTTTCCTTCTGGCTAACTTTAGGGGTTTTTTTGTTCTTCTTTCTCTAATTGCTTTAGGTATAAGGTTAGGTTGTTTATTTGAGATATTTCTTGTTTCTTGAGGTAGGATTGTATTGCTATAAACTTCCCTCTTAGACTGCTTTTGCTGAATCCCATAGGTTTTGGGTCGTCGTGTTTTCATTGTCATTTCTTTGTAGGTATTTTTTGATTTTCTCTTTGATTTCTTCAGTGATCTTTTGGTTACTAAGTAGTTTATTGTTTACCCTCCATGTGTTTGTATCTTTTACAGATTTTTTCCTGTAGTTGATATCCAGTCTCATAGCATTGTGGTCGGAAGAGATACATGATACGATTTCAGTTTTCTTAAATTTACCAAGACTTGATTTGTGACCCAAGATATGATCTGTCCTGGAGAATGTTCCATGAGCACTTGAGAAGAAAGTGTATTCTGTTGTTTTCACGTAGAATGTCCTATAAATATCAGTTAAGTACATCTTGTTTAATGTATCTTTTAAAGGTTGTGTTTCCTTATTTACTTTCATTTTGGATGATATGTTCATTGATGAAAGTGGGGTGTTAACGTCCCCTACTGTGATTGTGTTACTGTTGATTTCCCCTTTTATGGCTGTTAGCATTTGCCTTATGTTTTGAGGTGCTCCTATGTTGGTTGCATAAATATTTACAATTGTTATATCTTCTTCTGGATTGATCCTTTGATCATTATATAGTGTCCTCCTTTGTCTCTTGTAGTAGTCTTTATTTTAAAGTCTATTTTGTCTGATATGAGAATTGCTACTCCAGCTTTCTTTTGATTTCCATTTGCATGGAATATCTTTTTCCATCCCCTCACTTTCAGTCTGTATGTGTTCCTAGGTCTGAAGCTCGTCTCTTGTAGATAGCATATACAGGTCTTGTTTTTATATCCATTCAGCCAGTCTATGTCTTTTGGTGGGAGCATTAAATCCATTTACACTTAAGGTAATTATCAATATGTATGTTCCTATTACCATTTTCTTAATTGTTTTGGGTTTGTTATTGTAGGTCTTTTCCTCCTCTTGTGTTTCCTGAATAGAGAAGTTCCTTTAGCATTTGTTGTAAAGCTGGTGTGGTGGTGCTGAATTCTCTTAGCTTTTGCTTGTCTGTAAAGATTTTAATTTCTCCATCGAATCTGAATGAGATCCTTGCGAGGTAGAGTAATCTTCATTGTAGGTTTTTCCCTTTCATCACTTTAAATATGTCCTGCTACTCCCTTCTGGCTCTCAGAGTTTCTCCTGAAAGATCAGCTGTTAACCTTATGGAGATTCCCTTGTATGTTATTTGTTGTTTTTCCCTTGCTGCTTTTAATATTTTTTCTTTGAATTTAATTTTTGCTAGTTTGATTAATATGTGTCTTGATGTGTTTCTCCTTGGATTTATCCTGTATGGAATCTCTGTGCTTCCTGGACTTCATTGACTATTTCCTTTCCCATATTAGGGAAGTTTTCAACTATAATCTCTTCAAATATTTTTTCAGTCCCTTTCTTTTTCTCTTCTTCTTCTGGAACGCCTATAATTTGAATGTTGGTGCCTTTAATGTTGTCCCAGAGATCTCTAAGACAGTACTCAATTCTTTTCATTCTTTTTTCTTTATTCTGCTCTGCAGTAGTTATTTCCACTATTTTATCTTCCAGCTCACTTATCTGTTCTTCTGCCTTAGTTATTCTGCTATTGATTCTTGCTAGAGAATTTTTAATTTCATTTATTGTGTTTTTCATCATTGTTTGTTTGCTCTTTAGTTCTTCTAGGTCCTTGTTAAATGTTTCTTATAGTTTCTCCATTCTATTTCCATGATTTTGGATCATCTTTACTATCATTACTCTGAATTCTTTTTCAGGTAGATTGCCTATTTCCTCTTCATTTGTTTGGTCTGGTGGGTTTTTACCTTGCTCCTTCATCTTCTGTGTGTTTCTCTGTCTTCTCATTTTGCTTAACTTACTGTGCTTGAGGTCTCCTTTTCGTAGGATGCAGGTTCGTAGCTCCCGTTGGTTTTGGTGTTTGCCCCCAGTGGCTAAGGTTGATTCAGTGTGTTGTGTAGGCTTCCTGGTGGAGGGGACTAGTGCCTTTGTTCTGGTGGATGAGGCTGGATCTTGCCTTTGTGGTGGGCTGGACCATGTCCAGTGGTGTGTTTTGTGGTGTCTGTGACCTTATTATGATTTTAGGCAGCCTCTCTGCTAATGGGTGGGGTTGTGTTCCAGTGTTGCTAGTTGTTTGGCATAGGGTGTCCAGCACTGTAGCTTCCTGGTTGTTGAGTAGAGCTGGGTCTTAGTGTTGAGATGGAGATCTCTGGGAGAGCTTTCGCCATTTGGTATTACTTGGTGCCGCGAGGTCTCTGGTGGACCAATGTCCTGAACTTGACTCTCTCACCTCAGAGGCACAGGCCTGACACCCCACTGGAGCACCAAGACCCTGTCCAGGTACTGGGGAGTTTCTTGCCTTTTGGGAAATCTGAGGTCTTTGGCCAGCATTCAGTAGGTGTTTTGTAGGAGTTGTTCCACATGTAGATGTATTTCTGATGTATTTGTGGGGAGGAAGGTGATCTCCACGTCTTACTCCTCCGCCATCTTGAAGGTCTCTCAGAATTTTTATTTTATATTTTGGAGTATAGCTTATAGTTTGCTCAGAGGTAAAAGATCATGTCTATTGGGCAGCAGGTAGTATGTTACGTGCTGCATTTAATTCAATGCAATCAATTATTGTAATGTGAAATTACATTTTAAAGTTTTTATTTACAAGCACATTTATATGCTGGTATAAAAAGAAACCTGTCAGTGGAGAAAGCTTTAGCTTACTAACAATATAATTATAGGAAGACATACATAAGGGCTACTCAGGTAGATATGGGAGGAGACCGAGGTCAGTTTTTCCAATTCAGTAATACTGGATGTACATGAATCTTATCTTTTCCTGAGTTAATCCAGCTTAAGGGTATAAGTGTACTTATGTTCATTACAGTAAATTGTGCTTTTTTTCTGGATATTTTACTATTTAGTATTCCATTGTTTACATAACCCCTCATATCTCTTCTATACATATCGAGGGTATATAGGTACATCAACAGGGGGTGTCTCCTGTGACCTCACAATTATTTCAATTATTTGTTTTAAGCAGTGCTACTTATGTAAGGTATTTAGCTAGTTGTTTCTGGTGCCCATGGCCTCCTACTCGGCACTGCCACTGGGCACCACCACCAGGTGCCACTGCTGCCCTGGGATGTCCTAAGGCAGCACCGTGCTATGTGAGACCTCAGTGAAATATAGGGCCCTCATCCACACTCAGCTTCCCCCTGCCAAAGTAAGAGGGTGTCTCTTTTCCATGTTGGGTTTGTTTCGTCATGTGGATGTCAAACTGGTGCTGCCTTGGTCTAGGTGCCTTACAAGTTTTAGTGAAAAGATTACACATTAATGTAAACATAACTGGGACTGAGTCAATGGGTCAGGGCAGATGACTTATGGTATACACTTTGCTTTCTCTTTGTTGGTGACTAAGGTTTTCTTATTGGACCAAATCATTTATGTTTTTTGAACATATTCCTACCTCAGGTGCTTGCTTCTCAGTCCTGAATGTAAATGGATTTCTATATTTCTCTCCTTCACCCATTTCCCCGTCTGTCAGAACCTTTAGTAATGCCTGCAGCCTAGAAATGAACCATTTAGGTAAGAGCTGGGAGATGGGGTTGAATGAGGAATCTTCAAAACAAAAAACAAACACACAGAAACAATAAGGAGGAGAAGAGGTAGAGAAGTAGATGGAGAAGGAGAAAAGGGTAAAAAAGAAAAAAAATAAGAAGGTGAAGATACTCCATTTTTCCATACTTGGTCTTTCATTAATACTCTGACTCTGATGTTCCTTAGTTTAATATTCAACATTTCCCTTCTATTGATATTAAAATCTGATATTTCTTGTCAGATAGGATAAGTTAGATCCCACCAAAATCTTTACATTTTACACTTTAGAGAGTAGATGCAATTTCATGGTTCAAACGAAATTCAGTTTTAAGCATTGGCTACCTTACCAGCATCTAGCTTGATTCTCTTTTTATTTCTGAGAGAATGCCAGAAGTGTACCCCTTTGGTTACTGAAGAGAAATTCTCTTTACAGCTCTTTCCAATTCTCATTACCCCCTGCTTTATGCCAGAATATTTTCGTTGGTGGCTGGCTGCATCTTTTTAATTTTCCATGGCATAAAATATTTTTTCCTTGGACTGTAAGTCACCGTTTCAACCCAGTCAGACAGATCCTTTTCACAGATGTTTCAGTGACATCAATAAAGCTGTGAGCCATGGAACACTGGCAGGGCATGCCATGTGGACTTTGATTCTTTTGATCTCTGGAAGGTAGGGCTGCACAACCTTGCAGGCAAGGTGACGCAAGCCTCCAATACTGGGACACAGGCAATTTCTAAGGCCAGAATAGCTTTCTGTTCTCAAAGAGTAGAAGCATGTCCCGTTCATTTGCTGATGACTTTAGCTGCAGAGTCAACATTGACTGTAAACAGCAAAATTAAGAGGGTGATGGCAGGTTTCTATGGCGTTAGTAAAACCTGTTGGAGAATTTAAGGTAGTCCGGTTTTAAAATTGAGATAATTATAATTCACATGCAGTTGTAGTAAATAATACAGAGTGATCTCTTGCACATTTTGCCTATTTTCCCCCAGTGGAAAACTATAGTGGAATAACAACCAGGACATTGACATGGATACAATTTGACAATCTTAGATTTCCCCAGTTTTACTTATACTTGCACACAGCATGCTCTTGAATGAATGCGTGCATATTAAGTCCTATGTAGTTTTATCATCTGGTATCCACCACCACAGTCAAGACACTGAACAGTTCCAGCACCATAAACATCCCTCGTGTTGTCCTTTTATTACCACATCCACCTCCCTCCTGCCCCCATGTCCCCCTTAACCACTAATCTCTTCCTTATTTCTATATTTTGTCATTTAAATAATGTTATACAAATGGAATCATACACTAGGTAGCCTTTAAAAGAAATAGACTTTATTTTTTAGAACAGTTTTAGGTTCACAGCAAAATGGAGCAGAAAACACAGAGAGCTTCCATATACCCCCTGCTCCCCCACATGCACAGCCTCCCGCATTACCAACATCCCTCACCAGAGTGACACATATATTACAGTGGATGAACCTACACTGACATATTATCACCCAAAGTCCGTGGTTTATATATAAGTCCATAGTTTTTATATTTTACATAGCATTCACTTTTGGTAGTGTATATTCTATGGATTTGGACAAATGTATACTGACATATGTCTATTATTATAGTATCACACAAAATAGTTTCACTGTCCTAAAAATCCTCTGTGCTCTGCCTATTCATCCCTTCCTTTCCCCAGTTCCTGCAACCATGGATCTTTTTACTGTCTCTATAGTTCTGCCTTTTCCAGAATGTTATATAGTTGGAATCATAATATCATAGTTGGATTTTGTAGTTGGCTTTTTTTTCACACAGTGAAAGAGAGTCATCCAGGTTGTTGCATGTATGCATAGTTTCTGTTTTTTTTTTTTTTTTTTTTTTTCGGTATGCGGGCCTCTTACTGATGTGGCCTCTCCCGTTGTGGAGCACAGACTCCGGACGCGCAGGCTCAGCGACCATGGCTCACGGGCCTAGCCGCTCCGCGGCATGTGGGATCTTCCTGGACTGGGGCACGAACCTGTGTCCCCTGCATCGGCAGGCGGACTCTCAACCACTGATCCACCAGGGAAGCCCTCTTTTTTTTTTAATTGCTGGTAGTATCCCACAATTTATTTGACCATTCATCCGCTGAAGGACATCTGGGCTGATGCCGTTTTTTGGCTGTTATGAATAAGGCAGCTAGGTATGTTCGTGTACAGGTTTTTATGTGACTGTGTTTTCCTTTCTCTGGGATAAAAGCCTAGGAGCACAATTATTGGATTGTATGATAGTTTAGTGTTTAGTTTTACAAGAAACTGCCAAATTGTTTACCAAAATGTATGATTGTAATACCACCAGCTATGTATGAATGATCCAGTTTCTGAAAACAGCTTTGCTAGCCTTTGGTGTTGTCACTTTTTTATTTTAGCCATTGTGTCAGATGTGTAGTGAAATTACATTGTAGTTTTGTTTTGTTTTGTGTTTTTGGATGCTTCTGTTTTTTAAATTGAAGAATAGTTGATTTACAATGTTGTGTTAGTTTCAGGTGTACAGCAAAAGTGATTGCAAAAAGAATCTGAAAAAGAACATATATATTCTTTAACCATTATAGGTCATTGGTTATTACAAGATATTGAATATAGTTTCTTGTGCTATATAATAGGTCCTTGTTATTTATCTATTTTATATATAGTAGTGTGTATCTGTTAACCCCAAACTCCTAATTTAAATTTGTATTTTCCTAATAGCTGATGATGTTGAACAACTTTTCATGTGCCTATTGCTGTCTGCTTATTCTCTTCTCATGGGCTTTCATAGAGAAAAATTTTAAATTTTGATGAGGTCCTATTTATCAGTTTTTCTTTTTAGGGATTGTGCTTTTGGCACCAATTCTAAGCCTACCTCTAGATTCCAAAGGATTTCTGTATATTTTTTCGTAAATGTTTTACAGTTTCAGGTATTATATTTAAGTCTATGATCTACTTTGAGTTAATTTTTGTATACTGTGATCTCCTTTGAGTTAATTTTTGTATAAGGTATAAATTTAAATCAAGGTTTATTTTTCTTTGCCTGTGGATGTCCAATTGCTGCATAATCATTTGTTGAAAAGGCAATCCACTGAATTGCTTTTGTAGCTTTGTCAAAAATCAGTTAAGCTTATTTATGTGGGAGCATTTTTGGGTCCTCCATTTTGTTTCATTGATCTATGTGTTTATTACCAAAGTAGTCTATTTTTGTCATCTAATTTAGAGATGAGTGCATGCACTTTAAATGAATTCACTCAGGTCATTCCAGGTTTTTCATGTTTTTAAAAACTAAACTGGTGAATCCAAAAGCTGAGAAAATGAAAATGACTAAAATTTACTGGGAGTGTATTATTTGCCAGGAACTACTCTAAGTAAATTTTTTCTTTTTTGTATTATTTAAGTTGCACAACAATGCTAAGCTGTAGGTACTATCTTTATTTTATAGATGAAGAAACTGAAGCAGAGAGGAGATAAAGGTTATACTGCTCTTAAGTCAGAATATGCCCTATGATTCTGGAGATAAGACGGTTATTCACAGTGTTTGACAAGTTCTTACAGAGGGTACGTATTTATACCTTGTAGGATCGCAGATGATATTTCTCATGAAAACTAGCTTTTAATGCCATTATGAAAATTCGCACCTATATTTTGCTAACAAGCTGACCTACCATAAGAATGAGGATGTAGTTTAAAAACAAAATGTGACTACCTGAATAATTTTCTGAAAGCCACCTTTGAATGACGTTTTAAAAACTTTGTTTACTTTCCCTTGCTATTTGATGACCTTTACTTTGATAATATCCACCCATAGTTATACTAATTATAATCAAAAGACATGAAGAAAAAGGTTATCATCTCTGGGACTCTAGGCAGTGTATTGCCCTACTGTGATTACTCCATGGCTTTATTTAAATTACGCCTTGTATACGTAGAAATTGTTACATTAATCTTTTTGTAAGTGAGGTTAGATTTTTTTTTTTTCTGTGGTACGCAGGCCTCTCACTGTTGTGGCTTCTCCCGTTGCGGAGCACAGGCTCCGGACGCGCAGGCTCAGCGGCCATGGCTCACGGGCCTAGCCGCTCCGCGGCATGTGGGATCTTCCTGGACCGGGCCACGAACCCGTGTCCCCTGCATCGGCAGGCGGACTCTCAACCACTGCGCCACCAGGGAAGCCCAGATTTTTTTTTTAATAGTGAAAAGAAAAGTGACTTTTCATGGAGCCCTTCCCACTTGGGTGTTTAAAGAAAAATTTATGAAACTCTTTAAATGTAGTCAAAGAATTGTATTGTCAATATTATGAAAATATTGTTATTTTCTTAAAAAATAACTCTTTTAATGACTGTTTTTGTTACCTTTTTATTGTGACTATAGTAGTTTCTTTCACTTTCATGGTGGTATTGACATATGGCATTTTTCTGTTATTATATACTAGGGGCTGTGGTAGGCCAAATAATTCCCGACCAAAGATATCCATGTCCTAATCCCTGGACCCTGTGACTGTCACCCTGTATGGCAAAAGGGCCTCTGTAGATGTGATTAAGTCAAGGATCTCCAGATGCGAAGATTATTCTGGGTTATGTGGGTAGGCCCTAAATGTAATCACAAGAGACCTCATAAAAAGAAGGTGGAGAGGGTTTTGTGAAGAAGTAAATGCAATGATGGAAGCAAGAGATTGAAGTGATTCAAGGGACAAGTCATGAGCCAAGGAATGTAGATGGCCTCTAGGAGCTAGGAAAAAACAAGAAAATGAATTCTCCCCAGGGCCTCCAGAAGGAATCAGCCCTGCCAACACCTTGACTTTAGCCATGTGAAACTGATTTCAGACTTCTGGTCTCCAACACTGTCAGAGAATAAATTTATGTTGTTTTAAGTTATCAAGTTTATGGTTACAGTAACCATAGAAAACTATAATCATCTTACACACAGGTAGAGTGATGGAATATTGCAAGCATAGTCTGATTTGAAACACGTCGAAGCCAGAAATTCCTGAAATTTAGCTTAAGGTGGTTGGTTGATTGCACTCGTATTTCCCTTTTGATACAGATATCTTTAAAAAGGTGGTCTGCTCCACCTTTGAGTCCAGGAAAACCAGTGAGAGGAGAGCCTATGGGATGCTATCCAAGGGAAAAGTTGGCATGGCAGGGATCAGGACAAGCCAAGAAGGAACTTTCAAGATGCAGTTCAGGTGAAGAGTTCTTTATGACAAGTCAAAGTCTTAAGGAGGAAGAAACCTAAAGGACAAGGTGAAGATGGAAGAGAAACACAAAAAAAGACTAACAGGATCAGTGGAGGGAAAAGCTGAGCTAGGCAAGGTTATGAAAGTTGGTGTTAGTTAAAGACCCACCAGAACCATGAAGGAAATGGCTCAAGGTTACTTTCACTTTGATTGCCTAGATGAACTATGTAAATTATGTCCACCAGAAAAGTACACAAATGAATGTATGCAATCACCTGATGCCTCCCTTGTTACTTAAGGATCTGCCACCTAGATCCTGTGATCAGTGCTGCCTATGGGGAATTTAAAAGCCACCAGTTTAGAGGAGATGAGAAACCTCAGGCCTTTCTCTGACTTTTAAACACTTAGTCTGGGTGTGGGGACACGAAACATAAGTGGTCCACTTACTGCTGCTAAAGACATTCCTACCTGTACCTCAGTCACATATGTCTGTGTTTTATTTTTTGTTGTGTTTTGGGCCTCTAGCAGACCTGGACATGACCTGCCACATAAGATTTCCAAGTGTTAAAGAATAATATTTA
The DNA here is from genome assembly GCF_039906515.1 of Pseudorca crassidens. NCBI lineage: Eukaryota > Metazoa > Chordata > Mammalia > Artiodactyla > Delphinidae > Pseudorca > Pseudorca crassidens. Next base: position 117,119,600 of record NC_090299.1, read on the forward strand.
ATCAAATTTCCATTTCACAGTCTCATTTATTTTTTAGTAATTGAGTCTATGTTGTAACTTTCCTCCTTTATTTACCGATAAGGGAAAGAGGATCTGTTCACTTTTGAACTTGTCTGCAGTTCCTGTCAGATAAAAAAGGAAAGTTGAAAACCCTCTGTTATGGGTTGAGAGGGAGAGGAAGAGAGAGCAAGGGGTAAAACAAGAGTGTCTTGTTTCTTCCTTTTCAGGGTGTATATTAGGAAACTCTCAAGCCCCTTCTCGCATTCTGCGTGGTACCAAAATGACATGGCACTGTCATAATGGGAGATTAGAGCTGGTTGAGGACGGTGTTGGGGGCTAAGGATGGAACATACTCAGAGAGAAGTCTGATGTTATCAGGCTTCATATGGGGGATAAGGAAGTCAGCTGTAGCCTAGAAGAGCCCTGTGGTTGAGGCAAAGAGGATGCAGTGTGGAGCCTAGAGATGCTATAGAAAAAGTCATATTTTATCAGATACCAGTGCAGCAGATGTAGCATATCATGTGAAATGAAGGACATTTTTCGAGGAGGTGAGGAAGATCTGAAAAGCAGAGACAAGAGTATATCAGACATCCCTGTACTGGTGCCACAATAATAAGTAAGGTCCCAAGATTTAGATCAAGCAGAAAAGGGAGGACCTAAACAAGTGATCCCTGAGATGACACCCCTGAAGACTAATCTGAAAGAGGCTGAATTATTCTAAAGACTGAGATAACTTAAGTGGTCAAATGAAAGTTTTTGTTTTGTTTTGTTTGGCTACTGTATAGGAATGGGGGATCAAAACAGAATAAAGTTAGTTATAAAAATAAATTTACATTAAATTTTTTCGTGCAATTGAGTGGGAGGGTGCAAATTTTGACCCTTATCACCCAAGGTTAATCCTTTAATTTGTATTCTTAAATCCACTTTCTCTATCTGCTCCAGGACTGTATGCTTTACCTCTCTGCCTTCTTCCCCACAAACTCTAAGTACTTCTTAGTTATCTCAAGATTAGTCATCATTGACTTCATACTTGCCAAACCTAATGTTCTCTCTATAGTCCTTTTCTATATAATTCCTGTGCTGGTCCAGGGACTATCTGTCCTCAGATTCCTTCTCGTTCATACCTGGTCTGTGTTGTAAGCTGGGGTCTGAACCCTATAGGCTGTTTTCTAGTCTCCCATAGGACTCATTTATGGCTGGGTTGAGACAAGGGGAGGTGATGGCTGAAGACTATAAGGGAACATTTCTGCTAATTCCAGTATCTGAATCATCCCTGGATCTGCTCTGATTGTGTTTTTTATTCTCTTGGTTTTCAGACACATTTTATTTTTTTTCCAAAGATCTATAAATTTTTATTGTTGCATTATGTTACAATGGACTATTCACTGTCTTCTCTATCCCCAACCTAAAAAGTATGTTTCTTAATGATTGCACAGCACTTCACTTATAGAGAACAGACTTTAAATGTTGATTGGCTGAGACATGGAAGCAACCTAAATGTCCATTGATAGATGAATAGGTAAAGCAGATGTGGTACATATATACAATGGAATACTACTCAGCCATAAAAAGGAATGAAATAATGCTATTTGCAACAACATGGTTGGACCTAGAGATTATCATACTAAGTGAAGTAAATCAGAAAGAGAAAGACAAATACCACATGATTTCACTTATATGTGGAATCTAAAATATGACACAAATGAACTTACTTACGAAACAGAAACAGACTCACAGACATAGAAAACAAACTATGGTTACCAAAAGAGAAAGGGGATGGCGGAGGGATAAATCAGGAGTTTGGGATTAGCAGAACACACTACTATATATAAAATAGATAAACAACAAGGTCCTACTGTACAGCACAAAAAACTATATTCAATATCCTATAGTAAACCATAATGGAAAAGAATATGTATATATATGTATAAGTGAATCACTTTGCTATACACCAGAAATTAATACATTGTAAATCAATTATACTTCAATTAAAAAATACATGTTGATTGGCTAAATGAATAGGTAGAAGAATGGAATGAGATAATAGAGACACTCCCTCCCCCCTCCTGAGGGAATGATCAGTCAGCTATTTGCCAAGATTCTGACATCCTGCTGAGAATCACTCTCTATAAGTGTTACTTATGGAAGAGTGTCTTATCCCCAGGTGTATTCATGCAGAAAAAAGGTAAGAACCATTGCCCTATGGAAATGAGAGCTTCCTATATAGATCTGTTTCTTGACTCATTGGAAAGTAGTAGGACTGGACTGAAAATTAAATTCATCCCCCAATAGTACAAGTATGGAGATAGTACTTCTCAAAGTTTTCCTCCTAAGCATCCATCAGGGTAGAGGAAGGTAAATATATACATCTGGCACTTCTCTGGTGGCGCAGTGGTTGAGAGTCCGCCTGCCGATGCAGGGGACGCGGGTTTGTGCCCCGGTCCGGGAAGATCCCACATGCCGCGGAGTGGCTGGGCCCTTGAGCCATGGCCGCTGAGCCTGCGCGTCCGGAGCCTGCGCTCCGCAACGGGAGAAGCCACAACAGTGAGAGGCCCGCGTACCACAAAAAAAAAAAAAAAAAAAAAAAAAAAAAATATATATATATATATATATATATGCATCTGGACCTGACCTGGAGGTGGTATGGATCAGGAAGCCAATCTGCCCTGAACTGAGAGTTTATCTCTAGAATTAATTTTAAAGTAGATACTCTGCTTTTGCGTTTATTTTAATAGCAAAGTCTTCTACTTTGAATCAAGTTGACTTTCTCAATGCATGGCATGAGTTTTACTCTGAGAGTTTCTCTACCCATAGCTACATTGTTCCCCAGCAGCTGCTCCATGTTCTTTGTTGAAAAGTACAGATAGACAACTTGCTGGTAGCAGATCTCTTTCTAAGAGAACATTTTGATAGAGAAAGAGAGCTGGAGGCCATTAGGTGCTTGTAATGAGGGGCAGGAGAGAAGAGTTTGTCATGGGGGTGGGAGAGGTCATTGAAAGGTTAGGGTGGATTCCCTTTGGGTTTTTTCTTAACCTAGTCCCGATGTCTTAGAATTGGGATATTGATTTTGATTAATACTAGTCACAACTTTTCCCTTCAGTAGTTCTAAATGCTCCATCATCCTGTTGAAGATACTGCCAGTAAGAGAAAATCTTGCTAGATAACCTGTGTGTCCTGCCCCAAACAGCAACTGTGAATCTAACTGCAGCTTCACCATCTGCTTAAACACTGTTACTGTGATCCCAGAGGATGACAGAAAGTCACATATATGTTCCTTTTATTAAGGCTGACATTCCTTGCTGTGCACTTTACCTTTGCTCTTACCAGATATGTACAATCTCATTTAGGAGAGAAGTGCTGAGATGGGGGAAATAGAAGCTTTGAATACACTGTAAAATCTGATATGAAAATTTTATCACAGTTGCACTATTTACTAAAGTTCATTTTGAGGCACTCTGAGATGTGCCTGAAATTTTAAGGGGAAAACAGGATGTTGTCTACTGAATTTAGAGGCCCTGCAGAATAAATGAACCTGCTTGTTTTCTTATTACCAAGGGAATTTTAAATATAAAATGGAAGCATAACAGTTAGAGAAGAACATTGTAGTATATTATTTGTACTGGGGCATAAACTATACTTGGAGATGAGCTACAGGGTAAATGGGTCTATTGCAGCATAGGTCAAGCTAATAAAATAAAAAGATGTTAAGTTCTGTCTATTTGTACTCTTCTGTACAAGAGTGCCTTGTACTTCTTGGAGAAAAGATTATCTTATTTCTTTCTATCTACCTACCTATGTATCTATCATCTATCTATCTATCTATCTATCTATCTATCTATCTATCTATCTATCTATCTTTTCAAACTCTTTGAGATTTCCCCAGCCATAATTTACTACTTCCTTATCAAAACTCATATTCCATAAATCTGCAACAATTATTTGGCAATTGGTCTTATGTTATTTTAAAATTGATATTTAGATTATGTATTGATATTGTTGCACAGCTAGTATATTTTCTTCCTAACTGGATCATAAGCCTTCAGAGAGCAGGGACTATGATTTCCTTTTTGTATTACCCAAAGGTGCTAATGTAGTGCTCAGTGAATATTTTATTGAGTTTCAGTTATAGGCATACCTCATTTTATTGTGCTTTGCTTTATTGTACTTCACAGATACTGCGTGCTTTACAAATAGAAGGTTTGTGCCAACAAACCTTGCATTGAGCAAGTCTATCGGTGCCATTTTTCCAACAGCATCTGCTCACTTCATGTCTCTGTGTCACATATTGGTAATTCTTGCAATATTTCAAACCCTCCACCAGGAAAACGATTATGACTTGCTGAAGGCTCAGATGATGATTAACATTTGTTAGCAATAAAGTATGTTTAAATTAAGGTACCTATATATATTTTTTAGACATGATACTATTTGCACACTTAATAAACTACATTATAGTGTAACATATATGCAGTCGGAAACCGAAGCATTTATGTGACTCATTTTATCGCGACATTTGTTTTATTACAGTAATCTAGAACTGAACCTGCAATAGCTAAGAGGTATGTATTGATATATGGCACATTTTTTAAACCAATAAAACAAAACAGAGTTTCTAAATATTTTGCAATTACTTAGTAGCCAGGTGTATGAAGTCAGATTATTTTCCTGTTCATGGATAACTACCCATGCCAATTCATTTCATGAATATTGCTGAGAATTTAGCTTTTAAGCACAGTTATGCATAGTGGCAGGTAGCATGGGTAATTTTTTTTTTTAGTTCATGAAATTATTTTATATTTACACTGGGCATACAGGAAGACATATTTCCCTTTATTTTCTTGACTCTAGGGACTGTGTCACCGAGCTCTTCCAATGGAGGGTGAGTGGAAATGATGTGCCACTTCCAGGCCTGGACATAAAAAGTCCCTATGCGATCTGCCTTGATTTTCCCCCCAACCATATAGTAGGAAAAGGAGACTTTTGAGATGGTGGAACACACAATAGAAATATCCTGAATCCTGAGTTGACTGCTTAAAGAAGCCGCCCAGGAGATCTCCTGGCCAGGAACTTCAGCTCTGGATTTTATAAGAGCAAAAATATTGTATTGTTGTATAAAGCTGCTGAGACACTGGGGTTAATGTTGAATAATACAGTAGAAAAATCAGTGATAGAGATTGAAAGGTTAAGGGCTGAAATTAAGGACTTCCCTGGCAGTCCAGTGGTTAAGACTCCATGCTTCCAATGCAGGGTGCCAGGGTTTGATCCCTGGTCAGGGAACTAAGATCCCACATGCCGTGCAGTGTGGCCAAAAGATTAAAACAAAAAAAGAGCTGGAATTAGAGGAAAGCAAATGAGAGGAGAGAGGGAGGGAGAATGGAACCAAATAAGGTGGTCTTCAGTTGGGCTCCATGGAAGGGATGATCAGAAATAAGACATTGCAGGGACTTCCCTGGTGGTCCAGTGGTTGAGACTCTGCACTCCCAGTGCAGGGGGCCCAGGTTCGATCCCTGATCAAGGAGCTAGATCCGGCATGCATGCTGCAACTAAAAGATCCTGCAATCGGCAACGTAGATCCCATGTGCTGCAACTAAGACCTGGCACAGCCAAATAAATAAATTAATTTTTTTAAAAAAAGAAATAATATATTGTTGGAGGTGTTAATGTCTGTAGGAACTTTAAGAATGGAGGTGCCAAATATTTAGTTAAAACGTTTTTAGAAAGTAATACTTGATACATATAAAAGAATATACATACAGTGATATATAGTTTAATTTTTGAAGGATAATAATAAAAGGAACACTTGTGGACCTATCACCCCCTGCCTAAGAATCAGAACATTATCATTATTGTTGAAGCGGCAACTGTATGGATACATTTTAGAAACATGAACTAAAAAAGCAAGTCTCAGAAGATTATATACTAGATAGTAACATTTTTTATAAAGCTCAAAAAGTATAACAAAATAATGAGATATTCAGGGATACATACATGTTTAGTTTTTAAGTTGCTATGCTGTGGTATTTTGCCCTAAACCTTCAGCAAAACCTTTTTTGAATTTTGTTGGTACATTGGGAGGATAAATTGTGAAATTTAATGAGGGAAGAGAGATACATAAACAACTGATTATGGTTTTATTTCTCAAAGTATGTTCTGTGGACCTGCAGCCTTGGCATAACTTTGGATCCATTAGAAATGGAGAATCTCAGCACCAATGAGACCTACTGAAACAATCTGCATTTTAACCAGGTCCTAGGTGATTTGTGTGCACATTATATTTGAGAAGCTCTGGACTACAGCACACTCTCCAGAGTCATCATTGTTTCCCTTCTTCTGAATTGGCTCCATATATGATGTTCATCAGATAGTTCCACAGGGCACAAAAGAATGGGGCAGGAGGAACTAATGTCTATTGAGTACTGATCTAGAAATACAGATATATCTAGGGTTATCCTTCTTTTCTCTTCCCCCACAGGCTGATTCTCTATTATAATCAGGCTTATGGTAGCAGGAGTCACTGACTCAAGTAAACCCCAAATCACTATAATTGCTGTTTAGCCATATGTCTGTGGCATGCCTCCTTCCAGGGAAATAGCAGTTGGAGTACCTGTTATTGGTTATACTCCCACCGAATGACATACTCCTGAAGAGGATCATGTGTTACAACTTGGGTTAGGGTGCAGGAGTGATTGGGATGAAGCAGTAGTGTGTTCCCTTCTCAAGTGGCACCTCTGTCTATTTGAAATGCTTCGTGTATTTCAAACACTAGTGAATGACATTGCTGGCTGCTAATGAATGCCAGAAAGCATGAATTTGATCCAGTTTTTACCACGTGCTGATGGATCCTGTCAGGAATAGGGCTAAAAGATGAGATTAGACATTTCTTTAACTAGATTTTAAAAAAGGACACTCTCTTTAATTCTGTAAAATGAGTTGACATGTGACATTAAATTCATGGCTGTTATCTGTCATTGGGTTTTCTGAGAAGAATAATGAATGCTAAACTTTATTAGAAATATAGCTCAATCTTAATATCACAAATGTGTTGGTAGACCAGAAGGAATGTAATTGTTTTATCAGAGTAACTTTGGTTTGTGGAAGTATAATTAATGGAAGGGATAGTTTATACCATCAGAATTTCCCATTTAGGTTTTAAAAATCTAACAAAAACCTAACAATGAAATATGCCAAAAATAAATCATACTTCAGAATATAAAAGAGATTGAAGAATAAATGAGGTAACTTATCATTAAGCATGTTAGATAGCATATATGCATTCACTACCACCTCCACTGAAAACTTTGTAGAGATTAAAAAAAAAAAAGTTGTAATCCTAAGGACAAAAAGACTAAGAGAAGGGACAAGTACAACATAGTTTGGAAGCGAGAAGCAGATGGTTCTGGTTATCTATGTCTGCAAAATTAACTATCTCAAAAGTTAATGGATTAAAACAAAAACTATCTTGTACTTCACAATTTTCTATGGTCAAAAACTTGGGCAGAGTTAAGTTGGGTGATTCTTCCATTTCATACAGCATGACTATGAGACCTCAGGGCTATTTATCTGGCAGCAGGGCTGATCTGGACTATCCAAGATACTTTACTCATGCACCTTAGCAGAGGCAGCTGGGAGGCTGGGCTCAGCTGGATCTCTTTCCCTCTCCGTGAAGTCTCAGTCAGGGCCTTGCACGTTGCCCCTCCTGCAGGGTGGTTGGATTGTTCAGCTGGCAGCTCAGGGCACCTACAATAAGTTTCCAAGAGATAGGATATGGAGGTGTCACACTGTTAAGGCCTGTGTTTGACAAGTGGCACAGCTCCACTTCTGCCATATTTTGTTAGTCGAAGTAGTAGTCTCAATAGAACAATGATGCAAAACTTCATGACCATCTTTAATCTATTACCTAGATATATGAATAATAACAGACTTAGGAGACAAGAGGAATCTGAAACCCAAGGTAGCAGTGATGGAAACACAGGGTCAGCTGAGTCTGCCACAGAGCCCTAGAAAGGTTTAGGTATTTCAGGTACTTCTGAAAAGAGGAAAGGGGTACAAATAGGGTTGAAAATATAAGGATTGGTTGAAAGTCCATATAAAAACAGTTGGATCCCCTGATCCCCTCTCACAGTTTGCTGAGCCCCTTCTCCATGCTGATAGAAGACTAGAGGTTTAATTTCCAGAGAGGTTGGACCAGACTCTTGACTTGGGCACAACTTAAAGCAGAGGAAGCATACAGAAAACAAATACATTGAATTAAAATCTACATATTGTGCCATGACATTCCCTTCCTCTCATTTCCTAAATCAGCTCTGATAATACTGCCAGACTCTTAGGTGAACTAGAAGTTCCTCTCTGCTGAAATTTACCAGTCCAAGAGAAAATGTCTACAGATGTTGACGGTTGGAGGCCCAGTGAAATGGCACCATGAGATCCACATCAATGAAGCAGTCAACAAGTCCCATCTACACACAGAGTGTCTATCAGCTTTTAGTGCCTCACTCTTAAAATGAGCAGGCAATCAAGGATTGATAGACATTTGAGGCAGCTCTTAACATGCAGAGCCCAAACCAAATAAGCAGAAATAAAGAACATAGGGTAAATAAAAAATGTAAAGAAGAAAGATAAGAAAACTGTAATTAATATCCCAAAATAGGGATCTTCCCTAGTAGTCCAGTGGCTGAGACTCTGTGCTCCCAATGCAGGGAGCCCGGGTTTGATCCCTGGTCAGGGAACTAGATCCCACATGCCTCAACTAAGACCCAACACTGCCAAATAAATAAAAAAATTCTTTAAATACATGACAAAATATATTCTATACATGAAACAAAAAGGGACATTGAGTAGACAAACTAGAATTCTTAGAAATAAAAACTATGGAATTAGAAATTAAAAATTCAATAGAGGGCTTCCCTGGTGGCACAGTGGTTGGGGGTTCGCCTGCTGATGCAGGGTACACGGGTTCGTACCCCGGTCTGGGAGGATCCCACATGCCGCGGAGCAGCTGGGCCCGTGAGCCATGGCCGCTGAGCCTGCGCGTCCGGAGCCTGTGCTCCGCAACGGGAGAGGCCGCAACAGTGAGAGGCACGCGTACCGGAAAAAAAAAAAAAATTCAATAGAATGATTGAAAGATATATTTGAGGAAATTTTATGAGTAAAACAAAGAGGTGAGAAATAGTTGAGAAAGTATAAAAAAATTAAATAATAAGTCCAAGGGGTTCCCTATCTAGATAATAGAAAAAACAGAACAGAGAAGACAGAGGGGAATAAACAATTGGGGAAATATATCAGGAAAATATATCTGAAGGATATGAATTGCCAGATTGAGAGGGACCACCAAGAGACCACAGAACAAAGGTTGAGGCAAAGATCCACATTATGGTACATCATCATGAAATTTCAGAAAACCAGGAATAAAGAGAAACTCCCAAAAGCTTACATGGAGGAAAAAAAATTGACCAGGATTCAAAATTGCACACTTCTCATGAGCAACACTTAGATGCTAAGAGGTAATGGAGTGGCATTCAAAATTCTGACTGAAATGATTTCCAATTTGGAATTCTATGTTCAGCTAAGCTATGAATCAAGTGGATAGAAAAAAGGCATAGTGCTTTTAGCTGGTTAAAATGTGATAGAATGTGTTCAGGATCCCTGAAAGTTGAGAGTAATCATTTCTCTTTAGTATGCATTCCCAGCCTCAATTAGACTCTACGGTTCCCAAGGCATAGAATTTTAATTTTTAATTTGCCCTGCATAACGTCTGTGTAAGGTAGGCATTTATGAATGGTGTTTATGAATACATGGACTCTGCTCTACTTTAAGTCATATTTTTTTGAAGTGCTGAATAAACAGCATTGCTTTGAAATGTATGAAAGTAACTTATTTCCTTAGTTGCCATTTTTGATATCATATCTATTATTTTTTCTCAGATTTTTTTATCTCTGTTTAGGAAAAAAAAGATCTTTTGTTTTTTTATTCTCTCATTTGGTCCAATAGCTTAAAGGATTTTTTTGCTTGACTCTTCAGGAGGAGGAGTAGAATATGATGCTCATATTTGTTATAATGAAATACTTTCAGAGCCTTTTATTATGATCTTGACCTGAGAACAGCTAGTACCAATAAACTAAGGACAAAATATGAATTTTTCCCATTGTAATTACTATCCAGACCAGGAAAATCAGGTGTTTAATTACTCCCAGCATTATTGTTGTTATATATTGGTATATATACCAATAGGAATATATATAACCAATAAGAATAGGAGCTGGTAATGAATAAGGGAATAAACTGATTGGTTTATATAGTAGAGACAGATGGTTCTGGACCCTGAGAAATGGCTCAGAGAGAACGTGGGAATCTGTATGAGGACCTGGAAATCAAAAAAAAAACATTAGCTAGAGTTGTCCAAGAGGGATAAGGAAAGGGAAAGTCAACCTGGATCAGATGTAGAAATATTTTGGGTTTTGAGAGACTGTGGACTTCAGAATGATAGGAAGTGAAACTGACCTCAGGTGGCTGAGCAGAATCAAAGAATATAGGAAATCACTCATTAACCAACACACACCCATTTGTTTTTATTCTGCATACAGGTAACTGTGTATGATTCTTTCTTTTTGTAGTAAAGTTATTTATTTTCCCTTGTGTGCTTTTAGGAAGCCTGACTTATGAATGTGGGATATTTGCTTCCCATTGAGATAATTATAGAGGATGTGGCAAGAATTTTACCAAGAGTCCAAAAGAGAGTCTTCTGTGACCTCACTTATTACTTACAATTCCAAGGCCATGCCAAGGCTGATTGTTAGCACTGTGTGTTCACCCCTGAGTTAATCATTGGCACATGCTTGGTGTGCTGAGACCTGTCCAAGTGCAAAGACTGGAACATGTGGGACATGAAGAATGAATGCCTTTATGGTGGAGATGCCAATCATCCTTTCCCTACACACACCCCTTCCTTAGGGAATCTGGCTTCCTTTAATCCCTGGAAAGGGTAGCCTTCTGTACCACATGAGTTAATTCTCTATGCTGTGGCTGATTGGACCGTAGATGGACCTCTGACCCAGACTGAGCCTGGAATTTGGAGTTGAGCAACAGAGCTTGATTCAAATAGACAGTGGTAGGCACTGGACCCAGGAGATCATGTAAACTTGGGACTTGTTGCCTTGTTGGCCACATGTAGTCATGGAGAGGGAGGGAGCAGAAGAAAGAAGGAAAGACTAAGCTAATGCTTGTGTGACTGCTGCCTGATGGAGTGTGTGATAGTGACTGGCTTTTCAAGTCCAGTTCTTATTCATAGGAATCCTGACCTACTTAGATACTTTGAGGATGTAAACTTAAAATACCCTCCAATCCCCATAGCTTGAGTGGGATCTGTCCTTTCAACAGTCAATTCACATTCATTATTCCATTCAATTTTTCTATCCCAAAAATAAGGCTGACTCACCTGCAGACCGGTTAATATATGTTTAGAGAATGCCCAGTTAATTGCAATCACACAATTTCATAATTACTTGGGTTTTATGTCTCATTTGGATGATTGTGAAGTTCTTGAATTGCTTCATATAATAGGGGGTAATTGCTTTTTGAAATTGGGCATTGATGAACTGTAGTAAACTTAGCTTATGAGAACATGCTTTCTCATAAGGGAACAATATTCCTAGCACTAACTATTGGCATGTTTTCAATAAATCCCCTTTAAAGTTTTATTTATAGGAAAAACTAAGGGTGTGTGTGTGTGTTGTGTGTGTTACAATGTGAACATCCTCTGACCCAAACTATTGACTGTATTAAGGATATCAGGTCCTTTGTGACTCAAGGAGGAATCAGTTCTGAGGTCATCAGCCTGCCTTTCAACAGCAGGAGTGAGGAGGTGAGCCTGGCAGTGTATAGCCAGAAGCCTTTGGTCATTATGGTTCCCAAAGAGCCGTTCTGATTCCAGATGGTGTGTATGGCAGATGGTGGGCTTCTCCAGCTTAAAGAACATTTGGGTAAGTATGTATCACTGTAGATATAATTATTTGGCAATTGTTGAGTAAAATCATATTTAGAAAATAAACTGTCTTTAGAGCTAGTTTTCGCATTTCCAAATTAAAAAAAATAGCCTAGACAGTAACACAAGTGTAATATCATTTAATTAGGCTGCCTATTGACTTTCCCAGGAGACTTTTTTCTGGCTTTTCCTGTAATACGTTATAACATTATCATAATGGGACTTTATTATTTATTTTCCACATACATTGCTCTTATAAGTGGAAAAAGTCAGAAAATTCAGCTATTGAAATAAGTGACCTTTACATTTGGAAAAGTAATTTGTTCGACATAAATATAGGAACTCTCATCATGCCACTTAAAATACATAGAATTAATGGTCAGTTTAATTTTTTTTTTGGTTTGTAATTACTAAATTTTAATCAATCAATTCCCCTGAGTATTCTGAGACTACTGTTAAAATACTTTTTGAATTTTATTTTATTATTTTATACAACAGGCTATTATTAGTTATCCATTTTATACACATCAGTGTATACATGTCAATCCCAATCTCCCAACTCATCACACCACCCCCCCGCCACCGCCTTCCCCCGTTGATGTCCATACGTTTGTTCTCTACATCTGTGCCTCAATTTCTGCCCTGCAGACTGGTTCATCTGTACCATTTTTCTAGGTTCCACATATATGCGTTAATATACGATATTTGTTTTTCTCTTTCTGACTTACTTCACCTTGTATGACAGTCTCTAGTCTCTTATAAAAGGAAATTGTTTACTTAGTCAAAATATGCATAACATATCTTTCTCTGTTTTCTTTCAGTCACTCATTCTATTTTTTTGTCTCCTCCTTCCCAAGTTTAATATGTTTTTGATATTTATTTTTGCATTTGAGATTTTAAAGATTCCAGATATAAGCAGTAATAATGTCCAGGAAATTAGCAGCAAATGGGTTATAATGGGTATAGGTTGAAGAGAGAACATGATTTATTCACCTTCTAACCCAAGTTCCTCCCAGACTTACTATCAAGAAGCACAGTCTTGGGCTTTAGGAGGTCTTGTTCTTTTCTTCTTCTTTTTTCTTTAAATTGCAAATTACATCAATTTGTACATTTAGAAAGCAATAGTGTCCTAGAACTGGTTCCTTAGTATTTCCTTACTTCTATTTTAGCCTCTCAGGCCCTAGGTTATTGCCTTGTTTAGTTTTCAGCCTAGTCCTTGGCTATTTTGATGAGGGGAAGATAGCATTTATCTATAAAAGGACAGCCAGACCTGAAGGCATTACTTCGACCTCTCCAGCTGTGGGCGGGAACCACTGAGAGCTCCTGGAAGCCAACGTCTCTTCCCATGGGCCTGAGCTGAAGGCTCCAGGAGTGCCAGGACTAGTTCCAACAAGCATTCCTGCTTACCTTCAGCTTTACCATTAAAAGATGAGGCCTCCCAGATTATCCATCATTTCAAAACAATTCTCCTCTTCTTCCTCAGGACATACCCTGGTTTGATGCCATCTCCTGCCTTTCCCTGTCCATCCAAACACTCCCACTCTTCCCTCAGGAACCCAGGGTCTATCATCTGGAAACTGCTCAACATCCTCCAGCCCTTGTCTGATTGTTCCTATCACATTCTTGTTCAAGTGACAACAGCTTGTACTTCCTCTGCAATCACTTCAGGGGCAACTGTGTTTTCTCTCATACTCAGTGTGAACTTTAGGGTCTGACAGTGAGTAGATGGCCTCTTATTCTTCATCACTGCCTGCAAACCTTCCTCTCTTTCTCATTTCCTTTTTAGCTCATGGCTTCAGATTTTACCATAGCCCTCCTTGCAGCTGCTTCCTCTCACTCCTGGATGAACATAACCATGGCTTACTCCTTTATGTCTTCCACTTCCCTTGTGGCTATGCTCAGTTGCTTTTGACTTTCTTAGCTCCAGGAATCTCTCCTTCCTCTCCAACTTCCTGACTCATGCATACAGTTATATGCACACCGGGTATCACTACTGACTTTATCACCTCCAACATCCCATTTTCCCCTCCGACTTTGCCTCCCAGCCTACTAACTCCCAACTCCTGTACTTCCACTTTGGTAATTCTACCCCTTAAAGATTTCTTATCAACTGACCCTCCACATTTTTGTTATTCATAACCCCTTAATGTCCTCCTTCCCCTTTTTACCCAACTTAGATTCCATATTTTGACACCATAACCATTCTGCTAAAATCTTTAATTCTCCTGACTTCCCTAATCCTTCCATTGTATGCACCTGACCAAACTTCAGCCCTCCTTAAGCCTGTTATCTGTGCATCCTGGCCCTATACTGGAGCAGCTGAACAGTGCTGGCTAACAATCACACTACAATGCTGGTTGGCCTCGCTGCAAATTTATGACCCCAGATCTCAAAACACTGAACACTGTCAGAAAATCCTGTTTTCCTTTTCTAGTAAATTCACCTTCATCCTCCTTAGGTGACTATTTGACACCTTCTCTTCTCCCCTCCAACCTCAAAATGTTGCTTATTCTTTCTTACTCTCAATTGATGACTTGGTCTTATCTTTCCTAGAGAAAATAGATGCGATCAACAAGAATTACCTATTTTTTCTACTACCTGCCTGTCTTTATATCCACATACTCTGCCTTCCTCCTCTATTACTCTTGGCTTGTATTCTTGATCAGTTTGCTTTCTCAAATTGTTCTTAGGTTTGTCATCTCCATTTCTTTAGCACATCTCTAAATGTTAGAGTGCCCCAGAGTTTATTATTTTTTTTTATTTTTTGCGGTACACGGGCCTCTCACTGCTGTGGCCTCATCCATTGTGGAGCACAGGCTCCGGACGTGCAGGCTCAGCGGCCATGGCTCACGGGCCCAGCCGCTCCGCGGCATGTGGGATCTTCCCGGACCAGGGCACGAACCCGTGTACCCTGCATTGGCAGGCGGACTCTCAACCACTGTGCCACCAGGGAAGCCCCCATGCACAACTTTGATGATACTTGACACCCACTGTTTCCAGTTATTATATCTCTTAGCCCAATGCTGTATGAACATACGTGTAATTTGGAATCTTATCTATCTGTATTTGTATAATTTTCTTTCAAGTTTTTTTTTTTCTTTTAGTTTGTGGTACTTTTTTCTCAGGCTGACCCTCATTTTGTATCACTTGATTGTACTCAATCATTGATTCTAGTAATCTCTTTAGCTCTCTTGAAATAAAGATCTTATCACTGTTGCTGCAGTGACTACAGTCCTAGATTTAACTAATTCTAGCCATGCTTATTCTCTGGTAACTGTGAAATTTAAGTGACAGTATCCTGCTGAAGTCTGACAATGTCTGTGATAACATCACCAGGATTGGGGAACACAGACAAAGATCCTGATCATCAATGTTCTGGTCTGACTTTTGCAATATAGTTGACACAAGAAGATTTCTCATGTTTGGGATTTCAGTTCACGTTTTCTCCTTGACTTCCAGTAAAAACTTTTGAGGAGGTGAGAGTGGCTTAGCAATTATATTTTTAGTTATTATCCAAGAGTTAGCAACTGTGCCACCTGACCCGTATAAAAAGAGTACATTTCCCCCAGTTTTGCTCCAAGTACCAGTAAGGTCAATGCATTTTAATGCATGTATGCTATTTATTACATGGATCACTCATATGTCAGAAATAAGCTGATATTTTTCAGAGGCAGTACCATACAGTAGAAAAGGCCCAGGCATTCAACTCACTTATTGTTAGTACGGTTTTTAACAATTACCTTGTACTTCAGTTTTTACGTATTTAAGATGGGAAAATGTTCTCCTCACAAGCTTTTTGTGTTAAACGGGATACTAAATGTAAAGTTCCTAGTGTAGTGCTTGGGACAGAGTAGTATTTTTACTAAATTGTATTACTACTGGCTTGATGATGTCTACTATCATCATCATGCATCCTTATCACCACCACCACAACCACTACTCCTGCCTGGGAAAGCACTGTTCATCTTTACCATTCTTCCCCAAGGAAGAACCTAACACCATAGCAAAACCCCAAGTGGTTTATAACAGATCCCCCAAAAAGCTTTAGGCTCAGCTTTTGGGTACTCTTGTAACATGGACTGAGAAGGTTAATAGAAGTAGATATCTTTACTAGAATTGTCTCTCATTTTATTTATCTCAAGGACCTTCCTATCTAAAAGCTAGTAGAAGGTATTCACCACACACACACACGCACACACACACACACACCCCTACAATCTTTTTGTTCTGTCATTTCAAGTTGAACTTGTGCCCCTGAGAAGCTCTCCTGCTACAGACAATGTTTAGAAACTGTCCTGAATAATTGGCTCCAATCCTGGAGAAAAAAACCTTATAGTTCAGAAAAGATGGTCTAAATCATACATCTGTGTGTCCTAAATTATAAACTGATCTGTTTGTTGAATGTTCATGCAAACCTTTGAGCAGATTTATCATTATTGAGCTAATTTTGTTCTCTTTGAAAATTGAAACTTTTCCAAACTACTTTACACAGGAAGATTAGATTGGGGTGATGGGTATTTTGGAGGAAGACCACAGAGGTGATGTGCCATTTTCATCACATAATATCAGGAGTACCTACTATCAGCACGACTTATTACTGTTGACATCGGCCTTGACTACATGTCTAAGGTAGTATTTGTCAGGTTTCTACCCTGTAAAGTTGCTCTTTCTTCATCCCCCTTTCCATATGGTACTCTTTGAAGAAAGTCATTATGTCCATCCCACACTTGAGGAATGGACAGTTAGCCTCCATTGCCTCGAGGGCAGAGTATCTATGTACATTATTTGGAGTTTTTCTGCGTGGGAGATGTATCTAATTTCCCCCATTCATTTATTTATTCAATCGTTTCAGTTGTATTCATACTGGTACTCATGCATATTATATTGAATTTTTACATTATTGTGAAATAGAAGACCCAGGGTAAAGCAGGAAAGATGAAATTAAGAAATACCTAGTAGTCTCACTGCAAGTTTATTCTCACTTTAAGTACTAATGAGCAAAAGTTCAGAAATATTCTCTTTTTTCTCTACCAGTCAGGCAGATGTGTGTAGGTAATTTTCACTTTACAAAACTTAAAGTATATGTAGGGAGCTAGGATTTGTGTTTTAAAATAAAATACTTCTGAGGACTCATCTCCTTAGACATTCACTGTCAGAAAATATTGGGAGCATAAGACAACAGAATATAACAACTGTAATTTGTATCAGAATCTTTGATGTTATCTTAACAAAGACAGTAAGAAGTTTTGTATATCACCAGGTACAGTAGACATTTCCAAGCAAGGGCAATTTGCTTCACTACTCCTGAAACAAAAATCTAGTAATTGCTTCATAATTTCCCTTTCAAGTTAATTCTCAAAGGGGAGACTTATAGTTCTGATTTCATATTTTTTTTCACACATGCACACTGTATTTTATTTTTACAAGAGATAAATAAACTGACACCAAGCATTGTAAATGGATGGCCACAACAAAAGCAACGATTGCAATTACCAAACACGAAACACACTCATACTATATCATAATATTGACATTCAGTCCAGTAATCCTCCACTGTAACAGCTCCTTTACTTTGCAGTGAAAATTGATTTGTATATTTTTTGCCTCTGAGTCCTTGTGGGAGTTTTTTTTATTCAAACAGAAAGTCACAAAAATTATAATCATCCTCATCAGTTCACTCAGTCCCATGTAATTAATTTTTTTTATCTTGATCTTTTGTTAGCACTTTTGTGAATTCATCAGTTTCCCATTAGAGTTCTGAAAATGCTTATTCATTCAGTTCAGCAGTATAGTCAGTTACCAGAAACCTGTACTTGTCAGAGTCTTTTCCATGAATTCCTTGAAGCTGAAACCCTTTTATAGGAACATTTTTACAAAAGCATCAGAGTACACCCAGAACTGTCTGTAAATGACAAAAGACTTAAAAATGACCACGGTTAAAGATTTGATGAAAGTTCATAATAATGCAATTGACAAGGAAATTTAGTTATTTCTGAGATATACATTTTAAAGTAATAACTAGAATTATGACTTATAACATTATACCAGAACATATAAGATTTTTAGAAATTTCATGTAATGTCTGAAACATTTATATTAACATATTTCCATACAAATAACCCAAAGAAAGTTTAGTATTAGTTGCTTTTTTGTTTGTTTGTTTATATTGCAGGTTCTTATTAGTCATCAATTTTATACACATCAGTGGATACATGTCAATCCCAATCGCCCAATTCAGCACACTACCATCCCCACCCCACCGCGGTTTTCCTCCCTTGGTGTCCATACATTTGTTCTCTACATCTGTGTCTCAATTTCTGCCCTGCAAACCGGTTCATCTGTACCATTTTTCTAGGTTCCACATACATGCGTTAATATATGATATTTGTTTTTCTCTTTCTGACTTACTTCACTCATACGATAATCTCTAGATCCATCCACATCTCAACAAATGACTCAATTTCGTTCCTTTTTATGGCTGAGTAATATTCCATTGTATATATGTACCAAATCTTCTTTATCCATTCGTCTGTTGATGGGCATTTAGGTTGCTTCCATGACCTGGCTATTGTAAATAGTGCTGCAACGAACATTGGGGTGCATGTGTCTTTTTGAATTATGGTATTCTCTGGGTATATGCCCAGTAGTGGGATTGCTGGACCATATGGTAATTCTAGTTTTAGTTTCTTAAGGAACCTGCATACTGTTCTCCATAGTGGCTGTATCAATTTACATTCCCACCAACAGTGCAAGAGGGTTCCCTTTCCTCCACACCCTCTCCAGCATTTGTTGTTTGGAGATTTTCTGATGATGCCCATTCTAACTGGTGTGAGGTGATACCTCATTGTAGTTTTGACTTGCATTACTCTAATAATTAGTGATGTTGAGCAGCTTTTCATGTGCTTCCTGGCCATCAGTATGTCTTCTTTGGAGAAATGTCTATTTAGGTCTTCTGCCCATTTTTGGATTGGGTTGTTTGTTTGTTTAATATTGAGCTGAATGAACTGTTTATATATTTTGGAGATTAATCCTTTGTCCATTGATTCGTTTGTAAATATTTTCTCCCATTCTGAGGGTTGTCTTTTTGTCTTTTTTATGGTTTCCTTTGCTGTGCAAAAGCATTGAAGTTTCATTAGGATCCATTTGTTTATTTTTGTTTTTATTTCCATTACTGTAGGAGGTGGATCAAAAAAGATCTTGCTGTGATTTATGTCAAAGAGTGATCTTCCTATGTTTTCCTCTAAGAGTTTTATACTGTCCGGTCTTACATTTAGATCTTGAATACATTTTGAGTTTATTTTTGTGTATGGTGTTAGGGAGTGTTTTAATTTCATTCTTTTACATGGAGCTGTCCAGTTTTCCCAGCACCACTTATTGAAGAGACTGTCTTTTCTCCATTGTATATCTTTGCCTCCTTTGTCATAGATTAGTTGATCATAAGTGCATGGGTTTATCTCTGGGATTTCTATCTTGTTCCTTTGATCTATGTTTCTGTTCTTGTGCCAGTACCATATTGTCTTGATTACTGTAGCTTTGTAGTATAGTCTGAAGTCAGGGAGTCTGATTCCTCCAGCTCCGTTTTTTCCCCTCAAGATTGCATTGGCTATTCGGGGTCTTTTGTGTCTTCATACAAATTTTAAGATGATTTGTTCTAGTTCCATAAAATATGCCATTGGTAATTTGAGAGCAATTGCATTGAATCTGTAGATTGCTTTGGGTAGTATAGTCATTTTCACAATGTTGATTCTTCCAATACAAGAACATGATATCTCTCTATCTGTTGGTATCATCTTTAATTTCTTTCATCAGTGTCTTATAGTTTTCTGCATACAGGTCTTTTGTCTCCCTAGGTAGGTTTATTCCTAGGTATTTTATTCTATTTGTCGCAATGGTAAATGCGAGTGTTTCCATAATTTCTCTTTCAGATTTTTCATCATTAGTGTATAGGAATGCAAGAGATTTCTGTGCATTAATTTTGTATCCTGCTACTTTACCAAATTCATTGATTAGCTCTAGTAGTTTTCTGGTGGCATTTTTAGGATTCTCTATGTATAGTATCATGTCATCTGCAAACAGTGACAGTTTTACTTCTTTTCCAATTTATATTCCTTTTATTTCTTTTTCTTTTCTGATTGCTGTGGCTAGGACTTCCAAAACTATGTTGAATAATAGTGGTGAGAGTGGACATCGTTGTCTCATTCCTGATCTTAGAGGAAATGCTTTCAGTTTTTCACCATTGAGAATGATGTTTGCTGTGGGTTTGTCGTATATGGCCTTTATTATGTAGAGGTAGGTTCCCTCTATGCCCACTTTCTGGAGAGTTTTTATCATAAATGGGTGTTGAATTTTGTCAGAAGCTTTTTCTGCATCTATTGAGATGATCGTATGGTTTTTATTCTTTAATTTGTTAATATGGTGTATCACATTGATTGATTTGCGTATATTGAAGAATCCTTGCCTCTGTGGGACAAATCCCACTTGATCGTTGTGTATGATCCTTTTAATGTGTTGTTGGATTCTGTTTGCTAGTATTTTGTTGAGGATTTTTGCATTTATATTCATCAGTGATATTGGTCTATAATTTTCTTTTTTTTTAGTATCTTTGTCTGGTTTTGGTATCAGGGTGATGGTGGCCTCATAGAATGAGTTTGGGAGTGTTCCTTCCTCTGCAATTTTTTGGAAGAGTTTGAAAAGGATGGGTGTTAGCACTTCTCTAAATGTTTGATAGAATTCACCTGTGAAGCCATCTGGTCCTGGACTTTTGTTTGTTGGAAGATTTTTAATCACAGTGTCAATTTCATTACTTGTGATAGGTCTGTTCATATTTTCTGTTTCTTTCTGGTTCAATCTTGGAAGGTTATACCTTTCTAAGAATTTGTCCATTTCCTCCAGGTTGTCCATTTTATTGCCATAGAGTTGCTTGTAGCAGTCTCTTAAGATGCTTTGTATTTCTGCAGTGTCTGTTGTAACTTCTCCTTTTTCATTTCTAATTTTATTGACTTGAGTCCTGTCCCTCCTTTTCTTGATGAGTCTGGCTAAAGGTTTATCCATTTTGTTTATCTTCTCAAAGAACCAGCTTTTAGTTTTATTGATCTTTGCTCTTGTTTTCTTTGTTTCTATTTCATTTATTTCTGCTCTGATCTTTATGCTTTCTTTCCTTTTGGTAACTTTGGGTTTTGTTTGTTCTTCTTTCTCTAGTTCCTTTAGGTGTAAGGTTAGATTGTTTACTTGAGATTTTTCTTGTTTGTTGAGGTAGGCTTGTATTGCTATAAACTTCCCTCTTAGAACTGCTTTTGCTGCATCCCATAGGTTTTGGATCGTTGTGTTTTCATTGTCATTTGTCTCTAGGTATTTTTTGATTTCCTCTTTTATTTCTTCAGTGATCACTTGGTTATTTAGTAATGTATTGTTTAGCCTCCAGGTGTTTGTGTTTTTTACGTTTTTTCCCCTGTAATTCATTTCTAATCTCATAACATTGTGGTCAGAAAAGATGCTTGATATGATTTCAATTTTCTTAAATTTACTGAGGCTTGATTTGTGACCCAAGGTGTGATCTATCTTGGAGAATGTTCCATGTGCACTTGAGAAGAAAGTGTAATCTGCTGTTTTTGGATGAAGTGTCCTGTAAATATCAATTAAATCTATCTGGTCTATTTTGTCATTTAAAGCTACTGTTTCCTTATTTATTTTCATTTCAGATGATCTGTCCATTGGTGTAAGTGAGGTGTTAAAGTCCCCCACTATTATTGTGTTACTGTCGATTTCCTCTTTTATAGCTGTTAGCAGTTGCCTTATGTATTGAGGTGCCCCTGTGTTGGGTGCATATATATTTATAATGGTTATATCTTTTTCTTGGATTGATCCCTTGATCTTTATGTAGTGTCCTTCCATGTTTCTTATAACATTATTTTAAAGTCTGTTTTATCTGATATGAGTATAGCTACTCCAGCTTTCTTTTGATTTCCATTTGCATGGAATATCTTTTTCCATCCCCTCAGTTTCAGTCTGTCTGTGTCCCTAGGTCTGAAGTGGGTCTCTTGTAGACAGCATATAGTTGGGTCTTGTTTTTGTATCCATTCAGCCAGCCTGTGTCTTTTGGTTGGAGCATTTAATCCATTCACGTTTAAGGTAATTATCGATATGTATGTTCCTATGACCATTTTCTTAATTTTTTTGGGTTTGTTTTTGTAGGTCCTTTTCTTCTCTTGTTTTTCCCACTTAGAGAAGTTCCTTTAGCATTTGTTGTAGAGCTGGTTTGGTGGTGCTGAGTTCTCTTAGCTTTTGGTTTTCTGTAAAGCTTTTGATTTCTCCATCGAATCTGAATGAGATCCTTGCCAGGTAGAGTAATCTTGGTTGTAGGTTCTTCCCTTTCGTCACTTTAAGTATATCATGCCACTTCCTTCTGGCTTGTATAGCTTCTGCTGAGAAATCAGGGGTTAACCTTATGGGAGTTCCTTTGTATGTTATTTGTCTTTTTTCCCTTGCTGCTTTCAATAATTTTTCTTTGTCTTTAATTTTTGCCAATTTGATTACTATGTTTCTCGGTGTGTTTCTCCTTGGATTTATCCTGTATGGGACTTGCTGCACTTCCTGGACTTGGGTGGCTCTTTCCTTTCCCATGTTAGGGAAGTTTTCGACTATAATCTCTTCAAATATTTTCTCTGGTCCTGTCTCTCTCTCTTCTCCTTCTGGGACCCCTATAATGTGAATGTTGTTGTGTTTAGTGTTGTCCCAGAGGTCTCTTAGACTGTCTTCATTTCTTTTCATTCTTTTTTCTTTATTCTGTTCCACAGCAGTGAATTCCATCATTCTGTCTTCCAGGTCACTTATCCGTTCTTCTGCCTCAGTTATTCTGCATTGATTCCTTCTAGTGTAGTTTCCATTTCAGTTATTGTATTATTCATCTCTGTTTGTTTGTTTTTTAATTCTTCTAGGTCTTAAACATTTCTTGCATATTCTCGATCATTGCCTCCATTCTTTTTCTGAGGTCCTGGATCATCTTCACTATCATTATTCTGAATTCTTTTTCTGGAAGGTTGCCTATCTCCACTTCATTTAGTTGTTTTTCTGGGGTTTTATCTTGTTCCTTCATCTGGTACATAGCCCTCGGCCTTTTCATCTTGTCTATCTTTCTGTGAATGTGGTTTTTGTTCCACAGGCTGCAGGATTGTAGTTCTTGCTTCTGCTCTCTACCCTCTGGTGGATGAGGCTATCTAAGGGGCTTGATGGGAGGGACTGGTGGTGGGTAGAGCTGACTGTTGCTCTGGTGGGCAGAGCTCAGTGAAACTTTAATCCACTTGACTGTTGATGGGTGGGGCTGGGTTCCCTCCCTGTTGGTTGTTTGGCCTGAGGCAACCCAACACTGGAGCCTACCTGGGCTCTTTGGTGGGGCTAATGACAGACTCTGAGAGGGCTCACACCAAGGAGTACTTCCCAGAACTTCTGCTGCCAGTGTCCTTGTCCCCCCGGTGAAACAGAGCCACCCCCCTTCTCTGTAGGAGACCTTCCAACACTAGCAAGTAGGTCTGGTTCAGTCTCCCCTGGGGTCACTGCTCCTTCCCCTGGGTCCCAATGCACACACTACTTTGTGTGTGCCCTCCAAGAGTGGAGTCTCTTTTTCCCCCAGTCCTGTCAAAGTCCTGCAATCAATTCCCACTAGGCCTCAAAATCTGATTCTCTAGGAATTCCTCCTCCTGTTGCTGGACCACCAGGTTGGGAAGCCTGACGTGGGGCTCAGAAACTTCACTCCAGTGGGTGGACTTCTGTGATATAAGTGTTCTCCAGTCTGTGAGTCAGCTACCCAGCAGTTATGGGATTTGATTTTTACTGTGATTGCACCCCTCCCACCATCTCATTGTGGCTTCTCCTTTGTCTTTGGCTGTGGGGTATCTTTTTTGGTGAGTTCCAGTGTCTTCCTGTCGATGATTGTCCAGCAGCTAGTTGTGATTCTGGTGTTCTCGCAAGAGTGAGTGAGAGCACATCCTTCTTCTCTGCCATCTTGGTTCCTCTCCTGATTTCATATTTTCTATCTCAATTAGGTGGCTTATGCTACTGTGATTCCATGATGATGACCAAGAGTAATTGTATCTG
Source organism: Pseudorca crassidens (assembly GCF_039906515.1). Classification (NCBI taxonomy): domain Eukaryota; kingdom Metazoa; phylum Chordata; class Mammalia; order Artiodactyla; family Delphinidae; genus Pseudorca; species Pseudorca crassidens. Next base: position 117,143,667 of record NC_090299.1, read on the forward strand.
TTCCCAAATCTGTTTATGCTGGTTAAACTTGTGCTTTTAAATTCTATACTTTAATTAAATATTATAAAAATCTATCTGAGTGTATTGAAACAGTAGTTGTTCTTATGAAAACTAAACTTAATACCGTGGAAAGACTTGTTAAATGTAATTTGCTGAATTAGGTAAAAGATTAAGCTGCATAAAAGACTGAGAAGAAAACTGTCAAATGAATTTATAATTCATGAATTGTGAAAAAATTATGAATTCAGATTACTTAGCAAGTATTTAACTTTTTACTCTGTTTAAAAAACCCTCAAATTGAAAATCACAGACATCATATTATAGATAGGATGACTACACATCCTGTCTTGTCTGGAACCGTTTGTTTTATGGTTGGTGATCCAGCATCCTATTTAATTCAGCATTTTTACTGAAACTAAGTATTATCATTAATATTTGCATTGAAGTAAGCCAGGGTGGGTCAGACCTCTGTTTTGTATTGGAAGCTTCTGCCATGGCCTTTTTACTGGTGTGTGAGATGCATGTGCAGTAAACAGAGATGACTTGTTTAACAAGTTTTGTCTTATATAAATACTTACTGAAGAAAGGCACCCTGAACGTAGGTAAAAAAGCAATATTCTGAAAATATTGTGTTGAAATATTTACAGATTTCTAAGTGAAAAATTACTGTGTGTAGGGAGTAAATATTTTTTAATTTAAAAAACATTATGCCTTCACAGAAAAGTTCATTGAAAGTGTCAATATTTTAAAGTTTATTGGCTATAAAATGCAATCTTGAAGATGATTGTAGGCAATTTTGTGGGAAAAAAAACAAGAAAACAAATCATTAAAAGCATATTAGAAAAATTACATCAGAAAAATACCAGTGACCTAGTATTAGACAGATATGGCTAAGAAACTGATTAAAGCTTGTGAATGCATATCAAGACTACTTAATTATTCTGCTTATTGTATTTTAAAATATTCAGATAATTAATATGAAGATTTTTAAACATTTGTTTTAATACTTGTATACATACATTATTTTTTAGCAAGAAATAAAATTTTTTAAAAAGCTGTTTGTCAATAAGTAAATATTTCAAAAAATTATACAACTTTAATTACTTTAGTGACCTCTTTCACTCTCAAGAGTCCTAATTTGGATGATAAATAATATGGTCACACACAATATTGATTTGAACGCCAGTAAGTGATTTCATAATCAAGGAAAAGTCCTTTGGTCCTCATTTCACAGATTGGTGAAAAATTGTACAATTCTATTTCTAAACAAGTATACAATGTTTAATATATCTCTGCATCCTTTTTTTTTGCTTGTAATTATCTGTTTCATTGATTAATGGACTCAGTTGGGATTAGTTTTAATTGCATAGAACAAAACCAGTTAGAAGAAACTAGCTAGAAGTTTATTTGAATCTCAGTATAAAAAGTAGTACATGGTAAAGATAGGATTTGATTCAAAATCTGTGCTCTTGTCCATTGCATGGTGTATAGCAGTTACAATGTGTTCAACTGTAAGTAAGCCATGTTACCACACATGCAAAATGAGTCTTCTATGGGAATATATACAGTTGTGTTTGAGCTTCTTTTCAAAATAGTCTCAATTCTCTTGTATAAGTTAGATACATGCTCTACTTCCATAGTGTTAATTTAAGTAAGTATTAATGCATACCTAATATATGAAAAGTAATCCATGAATTATAGTGGGATATAGAATGAATAAAGTATGATTTCTGTCTTTAAGTATCTTAGATTATAATAAGCTTAAAGATAATTATCATCATTTAAGCCTGTGACATAATTTTATTTTGTAAGTAGAATAAGTTTCAAGAAGCACCTAGATCTATCAGCCAGTAATTCTCCTAGGGAGAGAAACACCAATTACATGAAAATTTAAAAATTTCCAATAGTGTATGTCCTTTTTTACAGTTAAAATAAAATCCCAGTCCAAGTTTATTTAATAAAGATGCTGTCCTAATTGGCAATCTGTGTGGAAGAAAACGAAGTTAGATCCCTTCCTCACAACGTGTATCAAATTCCAGATGGACCAAAATTTTTTAAAAAGGAAATATTAAAGAAAACAGGAAACCTGGCAGAAAACAAGATAGGAAACTTAAGCGCATAAAGGGAAAGGCAAATGTAATTCATCATAGAAAAATAAATATAAGTTAATATGACAAAAGACAACAGAAATGAAGTCAAAAACACAAACGGTAGTGTGAAAAAACAATAATGGAAATCACAGATCAAGGGTTATATCCCCAATATAAAAAGATTCCTATAAATTGTTACATGTGCAAGTGCTCTTATGCACTATACAACCAACATGTACGGATGCTTAGAAAGTTTTCAAGTCCTTGTTTAATTAGCTCAGTTTGGGGAGGAGGTGTCTATCTCTGTACATACAGAGCAGGTTAGCTTCCTGTCTAGGCAAAACACCAGGCATGCTGGTACATTTTTCACAACATAACGAATAGTTTACCAACTTTATCTCTGATATCTAAAGCACATATTTTGAACCTCAGCTGACATTACAGTCTAGATACAATACAAATGCAGTTAGAGAAAGCAACTTATACTGACCAGAAAGCTGCTTTGCATAAAGTTCCCTTAAGACATCTGATGTTTGAGAAAGAGTTCATTCCATTCTTTGGTGAAATCATCAAGCAGCAGCATTTCTAGGCCACAGTATCTCATCCTAGTATCCTTTTAAGTTTTGCTATGTCTTTATTGAGAGGGTTTATAATTGAAACCTGCATGTGAGTGTCATTTCTATGCCATTTATAAAGCTGTAATTGATTAAATGACACATTTTTACAATGTTAGCCAGACTATTATAGTACAGAGATGAATTAGTTCCTATTTATTTCCAGGAATAAGTTTGTTTTTGCTGATGAATTCTTTTTTCTTTCAAAATAAACATTATCACCATGAAACTTTTTATCAAATACAGTATCCCAATCTAGCAATTAGTTTCTTTCAGAAATCCTGTAACAGCTAATCCCATTTATCTTTTTAGATGGTCAACCTTTGACTTTGACTTTTTTTAAACTAGAATTCTCAAGTTTTACAATATTTTAAATTTATAAAGTCATGCAAATCATTTCAGAAGCAGAAAGCACAAATCCCTCATCTTATAGCAACAAAACTGAGGTTCAGAAATGCTAATTGGCTGGTCTATTCTACTGTTAATTTACAGTTGAACAAGGGCTAGAGACCCAGTCCCTTGACTATCAGTATAGAACTCATCTCAGGTTGCTTTCTAATTTTCTGGCCAAGCTTTCATGAGATATTATTCTTCCAGAATCAAGCCAATTGGAGATTCTAAGGTTTAACAGCAAATCTCAATTTCTAAGTGGGTCTTAGAAGACATTTTTAATTTTTAAAAAGCAGTTCCTAATGTGGTTTAATATCTTTTTAAAGGTATATAATAAGAGCAAGTAGAAATATATTTAGATTTCTAATTGTATTTTTATGATTTTGACTTTGAAAAACCTAAATGTAATATGTGCTTATAATTGTAATATATAGAATGTCACATAACATTTCTCCTAAAATAACTAGTGAATCCTATTTTGTAAGTGTTCCTACCCAGAAAAAACACCACTCGATATATAACCATTGGAATATGTTTTAGGTTTTTTCTTTGTAACCTCTTCAGCTTCATCTCCATTTGATTCTCAGACTAAGAATTCTTAAAAGTGGCAGATGTTCTCCAGATTTTCATAATGCTCTATTCAAAACAAACAATTTTCTATAATTTCCTTTTTAATGGTACTGCATACCATATGACCTAACCTCTGATATCTGGGTTACTAGTCTCCCAAAGGCTGTTGGAGCTACATACAGCATCCAAGTATTTGCCAAGTAAAAAAAGTGTTTCCGTCTGAGGATTGCACAAAAGGAAGCCCTGCTTAGCCATAGCTGCCAAACTGTCTGACCATTTCTCCCTGATACTTTCTACTGCAGATGAAGAATGTGCATGGTTGCCTTTCCCCAAAGAAAAAAAAAAAAGACTTTTCAACTAAAGTACATCGCTGGTTACACTAAAATAAACATTCTTGAAAAAACAAAAGCCAAATTATCGGGGAGTATCTTTTTCTTTGTATTGAGCCCCTCGAAGTCACTGGAAACTATGTGCAGAAGAATTGAACAAGGGTGGGCAGTGGTGAAACGCTGCCAAGTTTGTAGTGAGTTATCATAACCACCACCAACACATGTTTCCTAGAGCTTTCCACAAGTCTGGATGGCACCAGGGTGGTTGCTATGGGAATTATGTTTTAGTTTCATACTGTTATGCAGGGTTATGGGTGACAGCAGGTCACGGGTTTGTGGCAGGAAGAGTGACTGCCTCTCCACTCCCAACCTCAGCACAAGTACCAGATTTTCAGCTGTGAGGCAAGTGAGAAAGGTGATCATAAAGTCTTGCCTTTTTATTTGCTTTTTGTTCTAAAAGGTAGAAGCTGTCTGTGGTTATACTCAATATTTCAAAAAGGTCATTTAAGTGAGAGAATGTGTAGTTAATAGACCTGAGAAAAAAGGTGACCACTAAAAATCATTAGGGATAAAGATTAGCAGGCAAGATTACAGAGTTAGGCAAATAACAGGAGGAAGAAAAAAAAAACTGTAAGCAATCCTGATTCTAGGTAGGCAGGTTAAATTTGGAGGGTCTCCATGATAAGCAATATTTAGGCAGGTTAGGTAGGTCTAGACAATGATTATCCAAATGTGGCAATGTGACCTGAGGCACAGATTCTGTGACATAGATATTCCAAATATTCTTGCCAAAAGGGAGACCAGTATGATAGCCAAGATATAGAAGTATATGAAAGGTGGAGGACAAAGTGAGACTTAACAAATTAAAGTGAAGAAGATTTTCATGTGAACAGAATCAGCCAGTGTATCAGAGACAAGAGGAACTTTAATAGTGTTATAAAACATTACCCCAGAAAGAACTCTGTTTTGCTCTTCCAGCCATATCATGCATGAGCCTATCTAGATTTCTAGAGATGGGGACGCAACTGGTTACTGCACTCCTCACAAGGCCTAGAAAATTCATTTTATGTTACAGAGATATCATTTTCTATAAACTTTATTAGGTAATCTGCTTTATCATTCATTGTGGAAAATTTACAATAAAAGCAGAAGAGAGAATATAAAGAACTATCAACAAGCTTCAACAATTGCCAACATATGGCCAACTTTATTTCAACTATAATCTTTATATTCTCCAACTTGCTGCCCTCTCCCCATGGATATGTTGAAGCAGACCTCAGCTAGCCTATTATTTTACCTGCTAAAATTCAGTACGTATTGTAAAAAACTAAGGACTGTTTATAACATCATCACACCCATCATAATTAACAGGCATTTCTTTTTTTAAAAAATAAATTTATTTATTTATTTTTGGCTACATTGGTCTTTGTTGCTGTGTGCGGGCTTGCTGCACGTGGGCTTTCTCTATTTGCAGCGAGTGGGGGCTACTCTTCATTGTGGTGCACGGGCTTCTCATTCTGTGGCTTCTCTTGTGGAGCACAGGCTCTAGGCGCGTGGCATTCAGTAGTTGCAGCACACTGGCTCAGTAGTTGCAGCCTGTGGGCTCTAGAGCGCAGGCTCAGTAGTTGTGGCACATGGGCTTAGCTGCTCCGCGGCATCTTCCCGGACCAGGGCTTGAACCTGTGTCCCCTGCATTGGCAGGCAGATTCTTAACTACTGAGCCACCAGGGAAGCCCAACATTTCTTAATGTCACTAAATATTTCTTAATGTCACTAAATATTCATTCAGTATCCAAATTTCCCTGATTATCTCATAAATTTCTGTTTATGGTTGGTATTATTTGAATTGAGTCCCAAACAAGGTCCACATTAAGAGCACATATAAAGCATATAAAGTGCAAATTAAGACTCTTTAATAACAGTTCTTCCTGTTTATTTTGACATTTACTTGTTGAATAAAACAGATCACTCGTGTTTAGAATTTCCTACATCCTGGTTTTAGTTGATTGAATTCCAGTATGTGTCATTTACCATGTTCCTCTCATTCCCTGGACTTTACGTGAAAGAGTGGGTAGGTCTAGAATCTTGATCAGATTCACATTTGCTTTTGTAGCAAGAACACTTCATTACTGGTACTATGTATTTTTTATTGAATCATATCAGAAAACTCATAATGTCTTGATTATCTCTTGTGATAAGATCGATTGGTGGGTTCAGATGTTGTCAGCTGATCTACCATTATAATTTCCAAAATAGCCCTTCATCTAATTGTTTCAGTAGCCACTGATGATTATTGCTTAGATTATTTCATTAGAGTTCCAAAAGGGTTATACTCTAATCCTATCATCCTATCTGTATTTATTACCTAGAATTTATCCATAAAAACATTCTAAAGTCTAGAAAAGTTTGTATAGCAAAGGCAAGGCAACTATTTGATTTTTTATCTTCTGTTTTCATTTTATTTATTTACCTCATTATAACTTTGAGGAAATTATTAAGCCCTCATCCTAATACATTATAAGAAGGTACACACAAACCAGAGAAGCGGCATAATACAATGGGAAAACCAGGGGTATAGACACATGAGAACTAAGGACCCTTATCTTGCTATCGTATGGTGTGTTGAGGTTGGTTTGTACGTGTGACATTTCTGATATATGCAGTTCCTCTGTAGGCTAAAGAAATATCTTTAATTATGAAGTTCATGTTTCTACAAAGAAATTTAATTCTTTCATTCTCATAATTTCCAGCATTATCAGGACCTCTGTCTGCTGCCTTTATTGATACATGCATTCTTAGTTCTGATAAATATATTTGTAATCCCTCTTGTTGCTCATTCTGTTTCCTGTCATCTTCTGTTGTTTATTATAGAAGCATCCACTGAATATCTGGCTCCATTTTATAGAAATAAATTTCCTATTTTGTGTTTTTTATCTCACTTTTCAACTTAATCCATCCAGTCATACTATTATTGAGTTATCAAGCACTTATTTCTGACAGAATACATATGTATTTACCTACTATGTTTTTCACTTTGATTCTGCTTCTTATTAGTTATGAGAAATTGGGCAACTCACTCCTCTAGACTAAGTTTCCTCATTAGTAAAATTGAGATCAAGAAATCGAACTCCAGGGGTGTTCTGAAGATTAACAAAGATAATTTATAAGAAATTATCAATCAAAGGACCATTCTTACATTCTGATCTGATGAGTACTTGGTGAGCTCTTTTTGTAGTAGCCACTGTGCTAAGTTCCAAGGATTTGCCAACTAAAGCAGATATGGGTCTTGCTCTCATAGAACTCCAACTAATGGTTCTATGACATTGGAATACCAACATCAAAATATAATTGCATTTATTCCATAGATGTTCTGCAAATGTTGCTGAATTTGACTATTTTGTCTATTCTATTGGTGATTTATTTCTATGTATTCCCAATTATTAGAAGTTGATGTTTAGTTCTGGTTCACTGCTATTTTCACTGTGCAGATGTCATCTTGGTTTTCTTTACTGGGTTCCAAAGATTAATATACTACTAAGTCTTACTGTAGAACTTCCTAAGTATTAAATATGTAAATATTATGTAGGGAAGCAGGGAATTTCCATTTCATTCATGCATTCATCCATTTATCAAATATTCAATTAGACTAAAATATGCAGAATGATTTCAGAGAAGATAGAGATGCTCAGACCAAATTGTTTTATAAGGCAACAGAAATGAGTTAATCAGAATTAGACAATGTCTCTTCTGTGTTTGACTGGCCATTACTGCCTGCAAATTGAATCAGATATTTGAGATGAAAGATTTGGATCAATATGTCTGATTTAATACACTAGTAAGGCACTAATAACTTGACATAGATTGACCATACTTTAAAAAATAATTTCCTTTAAAATATAGGTAGGACTATGAGATAAGGAAATGAATAGGGAATGTCACCTGCCAGAACTGAACCATGGCTTCCTGTCTGTCCCTTTATAAGCAAAGTTGTTCAGTCTTTTTCTCATTGTCCCCACCCTCACCCCTATTTCCGTTTAAAAAATTTTTATTAATTGACAAACATATCTTTGGCTAGCTTGTTCTGTGCCCTCAGTAATATATTCTCTGTGTTGATATGAGTTATTCTACAACCTGTCGTTTAAAATATCTAAATGTGTGTGTGCATGTGTGTATGTGTGTTTAAGATATTCATTGAGATGATTCAGAAATCTAATTTCTATTCATGTGTGCTAATGGGATTCAGGTCATATCTTTTCATTGAATTCTTAGCTTTATTACATTTTTTGGTGGTGATCAAGGAGAGTATATAATCTCATCGATACTTTGGTTCTTTTACTCTTTTCCATGATTTGGCTACAATTTATTTCCTTTTAAATTTGTCATAACTTTCTCATAATATTCTCTTAACATTTAGTTTCCAAGAGTGAGGTATTCAAATATATTATTTTTCTCAATTATTTTTTCCCCTTTTCTGTTTGAACATTATACTTTCTGACCCCACTGATATCAGATTTGTTCAGTTGACTTGCTGGGCCAATGGGATGCAAGTGGAAGTAACATTTAAGGGCCATCATTTAGTTCTACCATTATAGGCATATCTCAGTTTATTGTGCTTCACTTTATTGCGCTTCTTACAAATTGAAGATTGTGGCAACCCTGTGTTGAGCAAGGCTATCAGCACCATTTTTCTAACAGCATTTGCTCATTTTGTATCTCTGTGTCACATTTTGGTAATTCTTGCAATATTTCAAACTTTTTCATTATTATTACATTTGTTTTGGTGATCTGTGATCAGTAATGTTTGATGTTTACTATTATGACTCACTGAAGTCTCAGATGATGGTTAGCATTTTTTAGCAATAAAGCATTTTAAAATTAAAGTATGTACATTGTTTTTTAGACATAATGCTATTTCACACTTAATAGGCTACAGGATGGTATAAACATAACTTTTATATGCACTGGGAAACGAGAAAATTTGTGTGAGTCACTTTATTGAGATATTTGCTTTATCATGGTGGTCTGGAACTGAATCCACAATATCTCTGAGGTATACCTGTATTCTTTTCCTTCTGCTATGACATCAAAATAAGGGCTGCTCCTTCAGCTTGGGCCCCAGGATGAAGAAGTCATTCAGCAGGAACTGAGGCTGACACAGACATAAATGATGTTATTATTAAAAAGCTCAGATTTTCAGGGTCATTTGTTACTGCAGTATATAACTAAGCTGATTAACACAAAGGAACATGGTAGTTTTATTACTATTAAGAAGTAGGGGGATGAACTGTTAGTGTAACACAGAGGACTGAACATATGTTTTGGAGTTTGAGAGTTATGGGTTTGACCCAGGTTTGAATGTAATTAGTTGTGACTACTTGGAGTAGTTATTAAACTATTTGAACTTCAGTATTTTCACTTCTAAAATGGGATCAACCCACATAAACTTACAACTTTGCTGTGAAGATTAAATAACTGCATTTAAGGTAATGCTTACTGCTGTAACTAACAATCGAATGCAAAACTGCATAATGACTCAGAATGTATAGAAGTTTGTTTCTAACTCACTTAAACTGCAAAATTCGTGATCCTGATTATCGAATGTTTTCTCTCCAAGCAATGATTCAGGGACTTGGCTCCTTCCTTCCATTTTGTGGCTCTGCTATCTGCAAAACACGGTGACCAAGGTTGCTTGGGAACTATCTCCATTCCTGTCATCCAGAAATGGCAAAGGAACATGGAGGATCTCAAGAGGGAGGTTTTCATAGACTAGGTGTGGAAGTGCTAACACATTGCTTCTGCTCATTTTCCAATGGTTAGAACCCAGTTACATGGTCACACCCAAGTACAATGTAAGCTGGAAATGTAGTCAGCTATGTGCTTAAGAAGAAAAGGAAATAGATTTGATGAACAGTTAGCAGTCTCTGCCACAGTGATATATGTTAAGGGCAAGATTACCTACAAGAACCTAGTAGATGCTTAATAAACATTCTTTCCTGTTTGCTTTCTCTAGGTTTCTTCAAGCCTTATGTAACTATCAAAAAATTTTTATCTACTGGGCATCAAACACATGGCTTTAAGATGGAATATATAAATCTTGCAGCCATGAAAAAATGATTAGTTCAGGAGTTTTTCTTGCCTGATAATTCTTTTTTTTTAAACATCTTTATTGGAGTATAATTGCTTTACAATGGTGTGTTATTTTCTGTTTTATAACAAAGTGAATCAGCTATACTTATACATATATCCCCATATCTCCTCCCTCTTGCGTCTCTCTCCCACCCTCCCTATCTCACCTCTCCAGATGGTCACAAAGCACGGAGCTGATCTCCCTGTGCTATGCGGCCTGCTTCCCACTAGCTATTTTACATTTGTAGTATATATAAGTCCATGCCACTCTCTTACTTCACCCCAGCTTACCCTTCCCCCTCCCCGTGTCCTCAAGTCCATTCTCTACATCTGCATCTTTACTCCTGTCCTACCCCTAGGTTCTTCAGAACCTTCATTCTTTTTTTTTTAGATTCCATATATATGTGTTACCATATGGTATTTGTTTTTCTCTTTCTGACTTACTTCACTCTGTATGACAGACTCTAGGTCCATCCACCTCACTACAAATAACTCAATTTTGTTTCTTTTTATTTGCCTGATAATTCTTGATATTCATAAAGCAACATGCTTAGTGAAAGTATCTTGGTTCATTGCCTGTCAGAACTAGAGGTAAAGCTAGAAGCATTCAATCAATGTTTGTTGAATGCCTAACTGAGTAAATATGCCTCTTTTGATTTAATAAAATATCATGACTGAACAAGTGTTATACCCTTCTGTAAGGCATATGGTAAAATATGAGAACTAAACTGGCTCTCCAGGGACTTTGCCAACGGAGAATTGGTATCTGACTTTTATTTACTATGGAAAATGCTTGTATTTCTAACATAAAATTAAAAGACTTTACACAAATTTTCAGTTTTTTATTATGTTATTGAATAATTCCTTTGGGTTTACACTTTCATGATTCTGGATACATGTGAAAGCTACTGGTAATTTCTGCTAGTCGAAATCAGTTTTGTAAGTCTTTGCAGACATATGAAGATGGGCTTGCCCCTCAATTTTTCTTTACCTCTTCCTAGGTACTTGACTTTGGGCAACTTACATTACCTATATGGGCCTCAATATTTTCATCCAAAGCAACAGGATGAAGATAAATCTAGGTTATATATTTATAGTGAGTTTTAAAAGAGGTATAAGACATATAAAACAATGAATACATTTTCTGTAATATAGTAAATACTCAGTAAATGGCAACTTTTCTATTAATATTAATAGCAGTGATGATATTAGTAATATCATAAATAATAATAATAGAATAATAACAAACTATTACCATGGAAAGGTATATCTTTCTTAGAAGTATACTATATATGTGAAATAAGAATGATGTTTAAAAATATTTTCCTTTAAAAGCCATCATCCCTAGAGAAAACATGGAATGAGGTTGGAATATACATCCTATAATGCCCAGACCAGGCTTTTGTTCTCACCTGAGTATTTTGATATTGCGTAATTGCATAGTAAACAATATGTCACGTGCTTGGCATGTACTTCTTAATAATTTTGAAAAGCCACTAGAGGGTGCTACTTTGTTAGGAAAATAAAAGCACTTCCCAACAGTAGTGTTCAGTCTGCAGCAGGGACGTCTGATGTTAGGGGCCAGAACTGAGCTCTCTGCTGTGAGTATCCGGATACAATTTATTCATTTATCGTTTATGTCGGAAGTAAATAGCTATAGTTTAGGCAAGCTACAAAAGTTGATACAGATAAAATCCTAGTCTTTTCTTTCAGTAAATATTTATACCAGTTCTGTTATGCAAAAGCTGTGAATATTTCTTACCAAACAAAATTCTGAGGCTATATGACTTTCTTATGGGAGATAAGCTGGCTTTAATTATGTGTGTTGGGTTTTGACTAGATATCTGTTGCTCTAAGTTTGGTGTAATGATTTTCTTCTGTCTTTGGTAGTTTTTATCATAAAGATTGGTGAAAATGAAGATCCTGTATTATTTTTGCCCTCTGAAAAATAACATTTCAGTGATCCAAAGGTCACAGATATGTTCAGGTGGGTGAGCTGCAGATAAACTAAGTATATGACCTTCGTTTTCGTAACTCTGAGTTTAAAGTGAATGTTATGCTGATGAGAGATTGTATGAAGTGTCAGCCTCAATAATGAATAAAGCCTTTAGTCTGTAGTTCTTATTCAGTGGCAAAAGCATCTTTGTGAAGCCAATTACCTAAGGATGAAACACAGTCAACATGGGTTTAGTAAAAAGATTTCTGCAGATTAACTTTTGTCTTTTCAGCCAACCATGAAGTAATGATAGAGATGGAGAAAGATTGTCAGTAGTTGGAGGAGAGGAAGAAATAAATGGGGAAACCTAAAAAAACCCTAATTCTCCAGTAGAAGTGAACTGCACAAAAACTGGGTGTTCTCAGTGTGCACATTTTTGATCCCTGATAGAGGAGTTAACTTCCTGAGGGATTTTTTCCTACTACATATTACTTCTGAAATATGAGTGGGGGGAAAGGGTTTTGGTTTGACTTGCATTAATAAAAGGAACAACTAAAAAATCTCAGAGAAAATTATCTGGAAGAGTCTAGCTCCTCAAGTCTTCCGAGATTCCCCAGAGCCAAAGTAACTGCTCATTAGTCCGGATTGGACTTGATGATTACACAGAATATATTCAGGTTACTGGCTCATGGTGTGTGTGTGTGTGTGTGTGTGTGTGTGTGTGTGTGTACGCACTCCATACACACACATACACTTTATCACAACTCTAAGAGGTCATGTCAGTCAAGAGCTCACTCTTACCCTACTCTAATTTTTAATGTTAATTCAGCTTCTATAGCTTGTTTCTCTTTTGGAACAGCTGACCCCTCCCCGTGGTGGGAGCTGGGAGGGGTCAGGAGGCTCTCATTATTATTCACTGTTGAGATGTTTTAAATCCACCTTCAAATCTTTTCCAGAGAATTTGAGACTGGGAACACATGGGTGGCACTAGAATATGAAAAAACTATTTTTCATCTCTCTTTTTCATTAGTGTCGATCATGTGTTTCTTTTTGTAAGTGCACTGGAGAATAGTGATGAAATGGAATGGGGTTATCCCATTGTCCATGTTAGGGGTGTAAGGAAACTCTAATTCACCCTTCTCTGATCAGAAAGGGCTGAATTTTTACTGAGAAGTATACCTCTGCTTTAATTTGCCAGCTGTGTGAAAGCATGGATTACAGAAAATAATATGGAACTAGAAGGGAGATGTCTGTTTTAAGCCCTCTGCTTCTGATCTGCTATTCTTAGTTGTGGCAAGTGGGTTTATCTTCAACCATGAACATGACTAAGCTTTAGTTTAGTTTTTAAATTAAAATCTTTTTTTTTTGGTAAGAAAGAATATTGTCTATTTGGTTTGCGACAGAAAAGTGCCCTCAAACTATAGA